>NC_056732.1:1673750414-1673967914 GCF_019279795.1 Protopterus annectens | reverse complement strand
ATGTTATATATTACAGGAGATTTGTGGAAGATACCCTTTTGTTATGGAAAGGAAGTGTTACACAGTTGAAGGATTTTATTTTATATCTTGAGACTAATACTAGTTTTCTTAGGTTTGTTATGCAATGGTCTTTTACCACCATATACTTTTTAGATATTACATTATATAAGAATGATGCAGGTGGGTTAGACATCAAACTGTTTAAGAAAACATGCTGTAAAAATAATATTTTACATAAATCCAGCATGCATCCTTCACATGTCTTTCCCAACATTGTTAAAGGACAATCACTGAGAATCTCCCGACTTAACACTGATATTTCAGAGATGACCGAGTCACTTGGAACTTTTTTAAAAGATCTTTCAAGTAGAGGATATCTGAACAAATTGACTGAGAACAATACAGAAATAGAGACATATAGGGGTAATAGAGGGGCCCCTTATTTTTCCAGCAGGCATAGAGGTCATAATGAACAGTGCCCTAAGTTTAAATCTGCTGGCAGTAAGTCCAGAATGCTTTTCATCTATTCTAGCAATGTATATCAGTTTTGTGACAAAGTTAGGAAGAATTGGCCTATTTTGTTGGCTGACGATAGTATTAGAAAGGTTGTCGGACAAGACCTCAATTTTATTTTTAGGAACAACATGATCTTAAAAAGAATTTTATGTTATGGCCCTAAAAATTTGGAAGCAGAACCCTTGCTGAGAGCAGGAACATTTCTCTGTGGGAAATGCAAAGCATGTTCCTTTATTGTTCAACACCAAACATTTGTTCACCCTATCACTGAAAGGAAATTTATTGCTAGATTATCAGCTACATGTAATAGCAATTTCTTAGTGTATTTGGCAACCCGCACACAATGTCATTGCTTTTATGTAGGAAAAACAACACGTCAGTTTAAAGACAGAGTTTTAGAACATCTTATATAAGGAATAACGTACATACAAATGCTTTGGCTGCACATGCAGAAACTACAGGACACAGTGTTTTTTATTTTTTCTCCAGAAAGTTAGAACTGGCAGGAGAAAGGGTGATGTGAATAATTATTTAGAGAATTTAGAAGTAAAATGGATAATAGCACTACAAGCCCATAGAGATCCGGGCCTGAATGCAAGTGTTCCATTGAAGCCAGCATTAATTAAGAGACGTTGATTCTGATTTGTTGATTTTAGTAACATGTGATTTTAATCTGTATATATTGCCTGTTTCTTATGCTGTTAGTTTTATTTGGATCTGAAGAAGCGATAGCCCCGTGAAAGCGCTCATCTTTCTACAATAAAGCCATTAAAAATCAAGATTTGGAAGATAACGCTTTATTTGTCTCTGCTCAGCTTGGTTGGTATGCTCACATTTTGACTTGTTATTTGGAATCTATTGTGTGTTGTGTGCAACCTTTGGCAGAGTCTGTGCTTTTTGCTTTTTACATCTAAAGAAATCCCAATTCCTCCGTACAACACGCTCCAGAGACATCAACCTCATCACCACAATCAACAGAACACGCTAGAGAGACAGGTTCATAACCCAGAGACTGCCCATGCTCTAGAGTAAACTTCCCATATATGTCAAGCAGAGCACCTCACTGTCCCTCTTCAAGAGAAATCTTTATGAGTGAATGGGTAATAGAAAGTTCACCCTGGGGATCACTCCAGTGGCTCTACTTGATAGAGGCATACATCGAATGGGAGAACCTCTTACCGCGGATTTGTGGTGACAATGTCACTATTAGTCAGTATTTAGATAAGCCTGTGGTGATATCATAAGGGGTCAGTAATTAGACAAGTCTGCAGTGATAATATCACTAGTGGTCAGTAGTTAGATAAAGGTGTGGTGACAATGTCACTATGAGTCAGTATTTAGATAAAGCTGTGGTGATACCACTAGGGGTCAGTAATTAGATAAGTCTGTGGTGATAATATCACTAGAGATCAGTGGTTAGATAAAGGTGTGGTGACAATGTCACTATTGGTCAGTAATTCAATAAGGGTGTGAATGCGTCACCTTTATGAAGTGTAAGATATTTTCTTCCTAATGTGTTAGGTGCAGTAGTTTCACCAGTGCTGTGATTTTTAGCCAGGCTGGCTAGCCCTACTGCACATAGCTGTAGATTTTTAGGGGACTTCATCGAGTGTTGGTAATCAATGTCATTTCATTTTTTCCATGACTATGTAATATCAGCAGTATTAAAAACTTAACATGAACAATGGTTCAACTTACAGGCACCATTTCCATAAACCATACTCATGCCTTTTATCTCATACACAGTTCCATCCTAGTCAGTCATATGTCAGATGTATAACAGGAGGAAGAAAATCATGGTAAAAATTAGGAGGTGCAGCACCCAACAGGATAAAACACTCTCATCAAACTAAACAAATAACTCAGTGGACAAAGTCTACCAAATTTGAGGTAAGTTTGGCCTCCCAGGTCAAGGACAACCACAAAGCATTCTTTAGCTATGTCCGCAACCTCAAAGGCAATATACAATTGTGTGCAGAGCTCATTGTAAATGGAGCCACCTATACTGCGCCAGAAGATAGAGCAAACCTCCTGGCTGACAAATTCATCTCCAACTTTACCCCTCTCTCCCCCTCTACCTTCCCTCAGGAAATATCATCAAATATAACTCCCCCTATTATCACTAGGGAACAGGTCTTGAAAGCTCTCTCTAAGGCCAAGAACACTGCATCAATGGGCTCAGACAATATCCCAGGATGCCTTCTAAATAGCATGAAACATGACCTATCAGGGCCTCTGGAATTACTATTTAACTGTAGCCTCCAAACAGGCTTTGTGCCTCATGAATAGAGAAAGGCAACAATCATCCCTCTGCACAAAAGTGGGCCATCTACAGACCCTGGAAACTACAGACCCATAAGTCTCACTAGTCTTATATGTAAAGCCTTGAAAAGAATTATCATGGAGATGATCAATAGAGATATAGTAAATCTCCAGACACTGGACCCAACCCAGTCTGGTTTCATGAAGGGCAGATTATGCCTACTCAACTTGGTGGACTTCGTCGTGAAGTTCACCAAAGCAAGGGATGAGGGCAAAGTCATTCACACTGCCTACCTTGACCTGGCCAAGGCATATGACACAATACCCCACTCAGGTATTGTCGACAAACCCAAGAGCTTGGGTACAAAACCATATGTCACCCAGTGGATAGCCAACTGGCTCACAGACAGGACTCAGCAGTTAGAATTGGGGAGTACGCCTCTACAAAGAGGCCAGTCACAAGTGGATTCCCTCAGGGATCGGTCCTTGGACCGCTCCTTTTTGGCATTTACTTCTCAGATGTCAAAGCCAATGTCAGTGGTCTCTGGCTGACTAAATTTGCAGAAGATTGCAAATTAAGAGCTGTCATTGAATCTCACACTGACACAAATGTTATCCAGGAGGGGCTGACACAGACAAACAACTGATGTCAGAGCCATGGACTAAAACTAAATGCCAAGAAATGCATAATAGTTTCCTTTGGGAAGTCATCCATCCCTGGTAACTATCATATTGACAACACACCCCTTAGAGTTGATCCAGTAGTCAGGGACTTAGGGACAGACATAGATAGCAATCTAGCCTTTGATCATCATGTGTCTACAGTAGTGAGGAAATGATTTTATGTTGTGCAACTTATAAACAAAGGTATGGCATCTAAGTCCAAGGAAGTCATTGTTTCACTGTATTCAGCATTCATCACACCTATCATTGAGTACAATGCCCCCTTTGGTATGTACCTAACCAGGCATATCCAACAATTGGAACATCCACAGAGGTTCCTCACTAAAAGAATAAATAATACGGGGCATAATTAATATGTCTTATTCATACCTCCTCAAGGCCCTATCGCTGTATTTTGTCTCCTACAGGCTTTTGAGGGGAGATCTATGCCTGGCACACAGGGCATTGCCAGACCCCACTCTGATGGACCTCCTGCATATCCACAAAACAAACAGCACCAGAATTACCCGTTCTAAAGACTTAAACCTTGCCTGTGATATAAATAGGACCTGCTGGAGTGATAGGTATGTATCCCAGACACTACCCCATCTATGGAATAGGATCCCGACCCATGTGAAGCAGAGTTCCTCCCTAACCCAATTCAAGTGCAACTTGGACAATTGGATGGGAAATGGAAATTCAGCCCAGGTTTGGCGCCTATGTCTCTAATGGACAGAGGTAACCTGTAAATGGTTCATCTCTCAGGCCCATGCTTACACTTATCAAGGGTATCAGAACTTGTCAGAGATTTTTGATGCATGGATAGGCTTAAAAAGGCCCTTTTTGTCGTTAGCCTAGTAAATACCTATGAACCTATGTTTGGCACTGGAATAAGCAATACTGCAGCTGCCTGATTCTAAAACTACCTCAGTAACATGGCTTTCAGAGTAAAGGTTGGCTCATCTCTCAAGGCAGAAGCGCCCCATACCAAAAAAATACCACAAGGGTCCGTTTTACCCGACTGCTCTTCCTGAATTTTATTAACAAACTTCCATTCAGCCTACCCAACGTCTCCCTAATTATGTATGCTGATGACATGATAATATACAGGTCAAGCCATTTTCACTCTAAGTTAGGGATCAAACTTAAAATATGACCTGCTAAATCTCTCCTTCCAGCTCAACTCCAAAATATTTTCTTAACTCCTGTAAAACAAAATCAAAGATTTTTTGTACAAAAAAAAACAGAAAAAATGTCCTCATCACTAAACATTCTTCACCAACACAATAACAAAACTGAAGTTACCACACCATTAAATACTTAAGTATTGGACTTAACCAGGTATTAAACTTTAAACTTCATGCGGAAAAGACAAGATCTAACATTAACAAATTGCTCCTGCAGTATAAAAAATCTTCCAATACATCTCCCAACCAAAAGGACAGCAATAGGCAAAGAAATCTTCTTTGCAAGGTTAGAATATGGACTGCCATTTTTTGCAGCAGCCTCTAACAAACATACTACCAATTTTCAATCAATCTCTTAATAAAATATGCCACTTTATTTCTAACCCTCCAAGAGAAGACCACCATTGCAATATAATCAAAAAAGCCAAGTGACTCCAGAGAAACAAAGTGCCAACCTCCTACTAGGGTTTTTTCCTCTTCAAGATGCTACATCAAGACAACTAACCTATGCCTGACTGTGAACTTCCCACCTCTAACCTATGAGTACAACCAGTATGGTCCTATTCTGCAAACCTCAAGAACCAGACTGTAATGTACAAACCAGAGCTTTTCTATACTAACACCCATACCTTGTCAATCACTGCCCAGCTATATCAAAGACCTCACTATCTTCTCTCACTTCAGACCCCAAATCAAATAAAACCTAACCAGGCAAAGATAATGTGGATGTTATTCTTCTAACCAAATCACCTAACAATGTTCACACCTTTGTCTGTCTAACAATTGCTTTTCTCTATATACTGACAGTTACATCTGTGTTCATAGGTTCATGACTACTTACTAGCCTATTGATCCATAAGGATCTTTAAAAGCCTTGACATATATTCTCATGGTACTTTTTAGACCTTATATTTTAAGTATGAATAACCCAAAGACAAGCAGAAAATGTATATGCTGTCCCTATCCATGAGGGACAATGGTGCCAAACCAGGTTCGAGTTTGTTGTTGCCCATCCAGTCATCCAGAGAAGGACTATGCTTTATGTGGAGAAGTGGCTGATTCCAAAGAAATGGTATTCTCTGTGATAAATATCTACCCTTCCTACATGTTCTATTTATGTTGTAAAAGAGATTTATATCCCTTGAGCAGCTGTTTATGCACCCGCTTGTCTTGTGAATATGCAGTAGGTCTGACAAGATAGGGCCTGTTGAGGTTGTGTACATAAGGCAGAGATCACTTATTAGTAGCCTGTTTAAAACAAAGAAGAGGGACAATGCTTTGGGATGGTCTGCATATTTGTTATGATTTAGGCCCTTGATTTTCTCTTAGTAAGAAAGCATTGTGGGCATTCAAGGTGTGTCATATGTTTGGACAGGTACATATCAAAGGGGCGTTATACTCAATGATCTGCTTGATGAGTAGAATGATCACACCCCTAGACCTAGACACCACACACTTAGTAATAATCTGTGCAGTCAAAAAGGACTTTTTACTATAACATACATGTGGTAAATGAAGAACAGTTCATTGAAGTTCCAAGGTCCTTAACTAATGAATCAAAAATATTTGGGAGGGGGTTGCAAATTTGATAGTTACAAGGGACTTCTTGCTTTTTGAAGGATGCTATTAAACATCGCTTGATGTTTAGCTTTAGTTCATGGTTATGACACCAGCTTTTGGTTTAGGAAAGCCCCACCTGAAGGATTTTGGTGAGAGTTTATGATAGCATCAAGTTTACAGTTATCATCACACTTGGTCAGACATAAACCATTAGCTTTGATCTCTGAGAAGTAAATGCCAAAGAGGAGTGGCACAAGGATTGAACCTCTGGGGTACACTGCTAGTGCCAGGTCTTTTGGAGGAGGTAGATCTGCCAACTTTAATTTCCTGGGTACTATTTGTGAGTCAAATTACTACCCAATGAATGGCACAGGGATTACCATTTAGCTGAGATTCCAGAGAGTGGGATGGTGTTGAACACCTCTTCAAGGTCTGCTGGCAAATGCATTTGCAACAACCCAGATCATAATGCTTTCCTAGTAAAATTACAATCACTGATTAATCAGGCTGCAGGTCAGAGCTACAGCAAGCTGTTGTGGCACCTGGTGCACTTCCCTGATTTGGTGATTCCTCTGGGGAAAAAAAAGATGTCCTGATGGCTTAGCAGAAAGAAAAAAAAGAAAAGGTTCTTTCAGAATAGTTGTAGCAAACCTCTTGTTGAAGTGCAACAAGTTATTTGCTACATTTAATCTGAATACCAAACACAAAGCTCTGAAGATATAGCATTTCAGGCCTTACTTCAAATGCAATATTTGCATTTAGAAACTGAATGTCATTATCACACTTCTGCAGATCAGCACCTACCAATCACACCCCCCTGACATTTTGCACCCACCTTGTATAAGTTTCTGCTGCCAAGTTGCAGATCTGTCAGGAGTCGGCATGTCTTTTTTATCTGCTTAAAATTATACCAGCCTTCCCTCATCCTCAAGATATCATATTATTTTGTGAACAATGCAATATCTTAATTTCTTGTCACTTTTACTTTTATTTTCAGGATAACTTACATCACACAAACACTTACCCCAGATAATATGTCCATCATATAGTTTCAGCTGCAAAGTGAATAATTAACTCTATATTTAGCTTAAGTCTGTTATACAGTGCAATCTATGCTATAAAATTAATCTTTATAATAGCTTTAATCTTAAAAATCACCTGTTGTCCTTAATTTTCTTTCAGAAATGCAAATACACACAAACACACACACACACACACACACACACACACACACACACACAAACACACACACACACCTTCTTGCAAATAATAATTTAATCTCAAAGTATATATATAATATGTGACTCTCAATGTTTAACTATAAATAGACCTTGTCATTATCTTGACATGTCAAAACAGTCAGAGCAAAACTGCATGTAAAACAGGGATTCAAATATAACATTAATAACAGTAGTAATAATAATAATAATAATAATTAATAATAATGCATTCTGTATGTACTATCCAAAAAGTTAAATAAGTCTCACATATTAAAAACATGATCAGATTTCACCCACACAATATCAGTGATGTACGCATTCACAGCATCAAACTCCTGTACTGAGTTTTTAAATTGTTTCAAATCAAGAAATTTTCCTCTTCACTCAGAGCATAATTATGACTCTGAATGCAATTCAAATTAACAACTGCAAACTGAAAAGAGTGCACATGCCACTAAGTGGGTATCATTTTGTCCCCATCAAAAACTCTTGTTTGTCTAACTCTTCAAGAAACACATAGAATCTGTTGACTAACAGTTTGAACTCAAATACAACATTTTATTACAAATGTCACACAAAAGCAATTATAACAGAACCTCCCAGAAAAAAAGTAATTAATGCTTATAATGAACAGTCATAACTTATTCAACACATAACAATGTCTATATTATGCTGGATCTGAACATCTGCCTCATATAAAGCCTTTTGGAACACGTGTTCAAACTTTACCCTCTTCGTGAGGATGGGTGTGAAGGGCCAATGCTGGCTCAACCATCCTTGGGAGGGGAAGGTAGCCTAAGCTCACCACAACTGAAACACTAAGAGCCTGGGGAGCTCAAGACTGCAAGTTGTGTACCAGTTTTATGGGGGGGGCTCAACATGTGTGGAAGTGAGCATACACTTCATGAAGTTACCCATGAGGGGGCTTGCAAAGCTGCTGTGAGTTGGTCAGGGTTAGGACACACTCCCAGCTGTGAGTTGGTCAGGGTTAGGGCACACTCCCAGCTGTGAGTTGGTCAGGGTTAGGACACACTCCCAGCTGTGAGTTGGTCAGGGTTAGGGCACACTCCCAGCTGTGAGTTGGTCAGGGTTAGGGCACACTCCCAGCTGTGAGTTGGTCAGGGTTAGGGCACACTCCCAGCTGTGAGCTGGTCAGGGGTAGGGCACACTCCTAGCTGTGAGTTGGTCAGAGTTAGGGCACACTCGCAGCTATGAGTCAGTCAGGGTTAAGGCACATTCCCAGCTGTGAGTTGGTCAGGGATAGGGCACACTCCCAGGTAGCAGTATGATGCCTCAGTAGCATCTTTGCTTGCCACATCTACCCCAGATGTGGATTGCATTGAGCCCAGGGGAGGCAGAATGAGTCCTGTACACCTGATGAGTAAAGAGAGGAGCTAGTGAAAGTTGATGGTCATCTGCATGGAGGTAGGAGAGCAGCAAAAAAATGACCCCATCAAAAGGACAGTAATAGCTTTGTATAAATTTCAAATTAATTTATTAGATGCAAGTTCAGTACAAAACAAATTCTCACTGTGTTACTAATCAAATGCCATTTATCCGCTTTGAAAGTCGTTTATACATATCTGACCTTGGAAATAACAATACAGATCAAAGTACATATGACCCATTCATCCCAAACAGGCTAAGCACAGATATTATGTATAAATCACATAAGTTATAAAACATTTGCAGTAAAATGAGATGTAGGGCACTCATTCACAACACAGACATACAAATTAGACCATCAAAATAAAGTGCTGCCTGACCAATATAAAGTATCTTCATTATAACAGACCAAAGCATTGGCTGGGCAACTTAAAAAGAGAAAGGCAAAGTAAAAGCAAAAAAAAAAAAAAACAACAGTAGCATACAGTCTCTGGACACCATTACAACTATTTCTGAAATGTTCGATTTCCATTCATGAAGTTGAGTAACATTCTGTTTCCCACTGCACATTTCCTTGTGTATGTGAAACAGCAGCCTCACCTTCCCCTGACACTAAATGTGCTCCATCTCTTCTTTGCTCAGCAATGTTCCATCAGTCATTCTGATTGCAATAGCTCTATCACCATGGACTCCTCACACACATAATCCAACAACTGTGGTAGCCCTTGTAGCATATCCATTGCACTTGAACAATCCTTCAGGATTGCTAAAAAGAATAACTCATTTGTTAATTTTTATTATCGACATTCTTTTGTGGCAGATAAACCGTGGTCAGTACTGTACGGTAATCTCAGAGAAATTTTGAGCTGTGAACACTGGTCTTCACTCAACTCCCATTCTCTTACCAGGTTGAAAAGGCTGCACAATAAGAACTGTTCTTTTTCAAACCAAGTCACAAACTGAACTACAATTACTCTCAGTCAGCCATAAACCCTGCCTGCCACTGATGGTGGTAATCTGTAGGCCTTTTCAGTACCCACTGATATCTTGGAAAATCCAGTCCATTATGCCCTCATGGTTTACACAAACTCCAAAACAGTCAAAAACGTCTTCACTCTCAAAAATCCTACTTAACTGCATATTACTCTGCAGTGATTTATCCTCCAGGATAATTAATATTTATCTAACTATTTGACTTCTTAGTTTGATGGGCTTATTTTGCACAAACACTGCCCTTTACTGAAACAGCATCTTTAGAATCATACTGCAGATTAGGTTGTAGGTTTTGTAAAACCGAAATGGAAACAGTCGCATACCTCATTGCTGGTTTTGACATACTAATAGCAGAAGGACTGTATACTGAAAGGCATAATAATGTGGCAAGACTGTTGCACTGGGGATTGTGCAAACATTATTGTACTGAAGTGGCTGAAAAACACTGCAAAATATGAGCCACAAAGCATCACAGAAAATGATGAAATTTATATCACATGGGATCACCCGTTACCAACAGTTCAAAAGATAGATGCTATTAAAAGCAGATATAGTAGTCCATGAAAAGAAGACAAAAGTAGCATTGATCATTGAAATTGCCACACCCAGTGACTGCAATGTGTTGCACACAGAGAGAGACACGGTCATAAAATATCAGGATCTGCAGGCAGAAATGAGAGCAATGTGGAAGAAACATACCCAGACAGTTCAAATAGTAGTAGGAGCAACAGGTTTTATAAAAAATAATCTACAATCATATTTAGATATGTTAACAATCCAAATGTTTTTATATTACCAGTTTATTGATGATTTGTTTTTTGTTTGGAGGGGAACAGCAGCTGAATTGCAGCAATCTGTTAATTATATGAATAAAAGTACGTTTTTTGAGTTTCTCCTATGTTTGGAGTGTTTCAAGTGTTTGTTTTTTGGATTTGGAAGTATTTAAACAAGTTGGGGAGTGCAAGTTGGGTTCCAGCATTAGTTATAAAAATGTGCCAAGCAATATTTTGTTACACTATTCAGGCATGCTCCCAACTTATGTTAAACACAATATCATCAAAGGTCAGTTGGTAAGACTAAAAAGGTTAACCACTGATACTACAGGATTAGATAAATTTGTGGATGAGTTACATCATAAGTTCAAGCATAGGGGGTACCCATCAAGGGTAGTGAAAAAAGTATTGATGGGTGAAACACTTAATAATGTCAACGATAGTGATAATCACCGTTTACAGGGTTTTTCTATCTCTATGCCTTTGTTTTTTTGTACTGACAGTAGTGTCATTACGAGAATCATTAAAAATAATTGGAGGATTTTAGAAGTTAACAGTGGTCTAAAGTCTGTTTTAGGGCTCGCCCCTTCTTTTATTAATAAGAGAGCAAAAATGTTAAAGAGTTGTTAGAAGAGGGTTATAGTACAAGTGAAGTAAAAACAGGAGGCACCTTTAAGTTGCATGAGTTGTAATTACTATAGGTATATAGCAGAAGGTCCATATTTTAAAGTGAGTACTAGTAGTAGGATTTGGCAGGTACCTGAGTATTTGTGTGTCAACATTTGTAGTGTATTTAGCTAAGTGTTCTGCATGTACATCATTTTATATTGGCAAGACCAACAGACAGCTGAAAAGAAGAATGTATGAACACTTGTATGCCATTAAAAGCAAAAATACAGATAATGCATTGTTTAAACACACCTTGGTATGCTAAAATTGTAAAACAAAATTTACTTCACTGTTATTGATTGGGTGCCCAGTGATTTTAATGGTGATAGAGAATTAAAATGCCAAATATTATTTAATGCATACCATACACTTGGGTTGAACAGTGGAGTGAATTATAAAGCTGTTTTACATAGGAAATTTCACTATGACAAGTGTAAATAATGTTTTTTTATACATAAGGTAGATTTTTTTTGTTAGGTAGTTTTGTAATGTAATGTATTTGATAAGTTTTTTTCATTTTTTTATATTTGGCTATCATTATTGTCACTTGGTTAATTGATTGTATTTGATTGGTGGAATTTAATGGATGGTATTATATTAAATTGAAATGCTTAAGAAAGTTTTCTTCTGAAGAAGGCCTTTGTGAAATGGCCGAAAGCGCTTAATCCTTGCATCCTCGTGAATTAAATACTTTGGATTACTCGGTGGTGTCAGCTTTTTTTGTTTTCCATCGCAGTGTTTCATTTTAAATATTGTTTTGGTAACACCATTTTTTGAGGCTTTTGGCATAGTTTTGTTATTTATTTATTTTATGTTACCAATCCATGTAACCCTGTACAAAGTGCAGAAGGAGTCATTATTGGACACACTGCAGATGCTGCAAAGAGCACTTTTGGCTGACATCAAAGATTGAAGCAATACTAATTTCATGAACTTTAATCTTACTTTGACTTAGAATGTGGTCCATTCTCATCATGGTATTAGAAACTGAAAAGTTTTGATGAAATTAAAAAAATTAAAAAACAGATTAAGAATTTCACAATAAACACCCTAGATGACTCGAGCTGCTTGACTTACTGATTCAAATGTCCATAACAACTTTCAGATGCTGCCTGACTGCTTCCAGGATATCTTCCATATTTATTTTCTAGAAAGTCATTACTGTTCACTAGCTGCTTGTCTGACAACTCCATTATCTTGTGATTCAACATTGATCAGGTTTCCTTCACTGTCCGTCTGCTCTTCATAGAATATCTTTCTTTACTTTTCACCAAATCTGAATCTGTCATTCCATTTAAAAATTGTCAAATTATACCAAAATCTTATTAAAAACACACGTCAAGCACTAAAGTTCTACGTCTGCTCATTATACTCAACAGAAGAGTAAAAGGGACTGTCGACTTCATTCATTTACTAAATCTTTATTAAATCAAGAACACCAGGAACCACAAACCAGGAATCACAAATATGAATGAAGCAACTCCAAGATAGCAGCTATAATAGAATTAATACGTTTTATCTAGTGCATTTGTCTTCCCTTTACACAGACTTCTTCAGAATAATTTAAAACACTCTGATGTCACCATATAAATACACAACTCCATTTTATGATTGGTTAACACACAGACCCCACCCCTGTTATAATACATTTTAAAACAGTATTAACCATGACCCTAAAATCAATAGAATAAATGAAGTTTGCATATAAACATACAAATGCCATAACCATTACATTAAATACAAAGATCTAAGCTTTAAAAAGGGGTAAGTGTTATTTTGTCGTTCAGTCCAGGAAAAATTGTAGAATTTAACCTAACCTGCCATTTCATCTCAATAAATTCCAAATATTTGTCAGTTGGGTCCTCTCTTTGTCCCAAATCTACATGGTCTATAACACAAAACTTAAAAAAGTGGTCAGGAAATTCTTGAATGTGCCTATATAAGGCATTGTTGGCATTTTTGTTGGCTATGTCATAACAGTGTTGGTAAACCCTCTGTTTAATGGCCCTCTTTGATTTCCCGACATAAAAGCCATCACAGGCCTGACAAAGTCCAAGACAGACCACCCCTCTTGAGTAACAATAGTATTTTCTCTTTGGTCTAGTTTATCCAAAGTTCCTGACATTAAAACACTCTGTGTCCAACATAAATTTACATTGGGGGCATCTACCACATTTGTGGCTACCTCCAGTCTCATTCAGAGAGTTTGTTCCTTCCCAGTAGTCCCTTAAAGGACACTTCCTTCTTATACACTATCTTTGGTGTCATACCTAAAATAGTTGCCACCCCTGGGTCCAGGCTAAAAATACCCCAGTGCTTAGTAATAATATCTCTGATATCATAAAAATCAATATTATATGGTAATACCATCACTCTTTCAACCCAGGGTCAGTCCTATTGTCAATTCCTTCAATGAGGTTAAGGTCAGTACTCAACAAACTGTGGTATACCCTTTCCATTCTCTTGTACTTCACTTCATCCATAATATTTTTTATAAATCCCTCAGGGTAACCTCTCTGAACCAACATGCCCTGCAGTACTACACATTCGCATAAAAAATCATCCAAACCAGAACTCATCCTCGCCAATCTGATGTACTGTCCCTTCACCAGTGCTTTCGTCTGGTGAATGGGATGCCAACTGCTGTAATGCAGCAGTGAGTTGGAATAAGTATGTTTTCAATATAGTAGGGATGAAAAAAGTTTATGATCGTAATCCTTTTTGATTGTAACATATAAATAATTCAATCTATCCTTGTCTACTACCATAGTGAACTTCAAAAAGGTAGTTGTGTTATTTATATATTCAAAAAATTCATCCAGCTTTTCCATCCCATCCCTCCAGAACAGTACTATGTCATCCAAATAGGGTCTGTATAGTGCCCAGGAATCTCTATAAGGGGAATCAAGAATATATAGGTTTTCCCATTGGGACAATACAATATTGGCAAACACCGGGGCACAACAGGCCCCCATCGCTACCCCTTGGGTTTGTCTAAAAAGTTGTCCCTCGAAAAAATTGTTCTCTAACACCATTTCCATACATGTTCTCAAAGTGGCTATAGTGTTATAATCAAAGTTCATGTTAGTGACCAAGAAATCAGAGAACCAATCAAGTTCCTGCTCGTTTGGTATAACAGAGAATAAATCACAGATGTCGATAGTGACCATCAATAATGTATTATCATAGATGTCCTGCTTTATTTTGGAAAAAAAGTCCCAAGAATCTTTGAAGAAATAAGGCCTTGTTTCTAAAACATGCTTGACCTTAGAGTCAACAAATTTAGCTATACAGAAAGTCCTGGAAGCCCTAGCGTCCACTGTTGTACAGAGCGGGGATCTGGTGATGTTTCTGTGAATTTTGGGTATCCCAAAAATCATAGGAATATGTGGGTGTGCAATATGTAAAAATGAATGTTCCTCTATTGTAATTTGGCCATTTAATAATAGGTCTTCTAAACCCAAATCAATGTTCTGGAAGGCTAGGTTCAATTAATTATGAGAAACCTCCACATATGTATCACTACATAGGATCTCCAACATTTTGTTTATGTAATCGTTAACATCCATAATTACCAGACCCCTCACCCTTTTCTGGTTTCATCACCCTAATCTGTTTATTAGAAATAATCTGGTGTAATAGCTCATTCTCCTCCACTGTTAAATTATGGACAATATATTCAGTAGAATGCTTACTTAATGTCCTAATGTCTAGCTCACACAGCTTCTCAAAAAGATGAACCATGGCATGTGCAGGAGGTATAAAGATGCTGGGTCTTTTTATATTCTGTCCCCTAATTGTAGCACCATCATTGTCCTTAAAGTGTAGTCCAAGGTTCAATTTCCTACAAAAAAACTTTAAACTGTATAAGCTGTATAAGCGGTTCAACCACACTAGCCCTTTTTGCTGGAAAAAAGTTTAACCCTTTTCCAAATAGGTCAGCCCATTCTGTTCCAATAATAGTCTGACTCAGGTTGTAAATTCTAAAATCACTGGAACTGTTTGAAATGATGTTACAAAGCTCCCCCTCAACATTGTGATTGATAACTATATATTACCCCTAATGACAATAATAGGAATCAGATCATAGATAATTTGAGGGGACCCATCCATGGGATAAAGCAACTAGGAGCTACTTCTGCCCATTAATATTACAGGGGGCAGTCCTGGGGCAAATCCTCTGTTTCATATCCATATATCTAAGTTGCACTTGAAAATACAGGGATGAACTTTCTTTTATGTGGATGAGGAGTCTGTTCCACAGCAGCAGTTATATTCTGCAAAATATACCTGCCCCTCCAAACCGTTCTGTTGATGTTGCAGAAAAGGTTTAGAACCCTAGACCGAGTATTTCTGATGCCATTTGATTTGCTGATTTGTAGTAAATACATCTGTAATGGGTTAGAAGATGCCTTGCATGCCAGACACAGGTCACCTCTTAGCAACTTGAAGGATACCAAGTATAGTGACAGGGCTTTGAGTCAGTCCATGTTGGACATGTTGTTTAGGCCTTGAGCCTTTTTAGTAAGGTATATCTGTGGCCATTCCAGTTGTTGCATTCAAGCAAGTATACATATAAAATAAAAATACATAAAACTTTAAATATCAGTTTTAATATTATAAAAAAGAATCATACAGTTTTAACCAACTAATAACATATTTAGGAAAACATTTTCAAAAAATAAATCTCATCATGTTGTTGTATAAGCTGAAACCAACCACTTGGTGGGAGCTAAATCTTGCACAACAAGCTGGCACCACAAAAGGAAAACATGTTAATTAAAGTGCACCCCATCACTTAATGCAGTCAGTTAACAAAACAGGATTATCTCAAACGAGTACATAAATGTTCATCTTCTAACCATAATCTAAAAAGTTTAGGTCATGTAAGAAACATATGCAGCTGTTAAAATATATCCAGAAGTGTTAGGAGACAGATTCGCCCCACGTAGTTTATCAGGAGTTAGAGAATGGGCAAACTGTACATTGGAGAACAAACATTCTCCAGCAGGTTATTAATCTAAAAGTAACGCCCACTGAAAAATGAGTCTGCCGCTTCACAGCAGCATATCAAGCTGCCGTGGAGCTTGGACTGCAAAAAAACCTAACAGTCGCCATTACTTTAGACTCGCTAAGCAGCACTTTTTTTGAATGTGTGTATGAAAGCAGAGGAAACTGGGTGTGTGAGAGAGGTCGAGAGTGACAGCGATCTTTTGTGAGTGAATGCATGTATGAAAGCAGAAGAGACTGTGTGTAAGAGATCGAGAGAGAGTGAGAGCGATCCTGTGTGAGTAAATGCATGTATGAAAGTAGAAGAAACTATGTGTGTAAGAGAGACTGAGAGATTGTGAGAGCGATCTTTCATGAGTGAATGCGTGTATGAATGTAGAGGAGACTGCGAGTGTGAGAGAGACTGAGAGAGAGTGAGAGCAATCCTGTGTGAGTGAGTGCATGTATGAAAGCAGAGTTGACTGTGTGTGAGAGAGACTGGGAGAGAGACAGAGAGAGAGAGTGGTCTTATGTGCATATCTCTCAACTGTCCACATTTTTGCAGAATGTCCAGATTTTTGCCTCATATTTTTTTGTCTGTTCCTCGTAAAATTTGTGGTTTTCTGAAGTTTTTGTGGCAAATCAGTGAAGACTGATTTCAGTAAATAATGACAGGCATTTGAGTTTCAGGCTTTATTTCTTAAGAAAATGCATTGTAATACAAGACTTTTTATTGTAGCAACTGTTTAAGTTTAAAAGAGCAATATTTAAAATTTGTCCCTATTTTTTAGGGGCTTTGTCCTCCCATTATTTTTGGCTTTGTCCAGATTTTTTGCACTAAGAGGTTGAGAGTTATATTTGTGTGAGTGAATGCAAGTATGAAACCAGAAGAGACTGCATGTGTATATGAATGTGTGTGTGTGTGAAAGCAGAAGAGACTGTGTATGAGAGAGAGAGAGAGAATGGGCTCTCTGTAAAATGGTTGTTTTACTTATTTATTTAAGTACTATATTATTTTTTTATATATTTCTGATGTGAAATGCTTCCTCCAACACCATTAACATATACTACAGAAAATCTGAAACATTACGTGGAGGAGCTATTTTACATCAAAAATATATTAAAAAATAATATAGTAATTTTAAAAAAAAGTAAGTAAAACACAGCAATTTTAGAGAGAGGTCATTCTGCCGTTGAGGGTGTATATTAATGTGCAATTAATATCCTTCCAGGTGTGTAGATTACACATTAACACACACACTCTCAGGCATTATTGCTTACTTAAAATGAAGCATGCAGAAACACAATTGTAATACTGGATGAAGAGACAGACAGGCCTGAAATAGGTAAATAACAGAATTCAAAAACTAACAATTCTTTTTTGAAATATGAGGAAATCTTTTAGAAAAATGTAGTTAGAACACAAAATAATTTATCTCTCAGTTGATTACAAAAAGTGGAACAAGAACAAACTTTTATATTATTGTTCGTCAGTGTTCTGATCCAGAAATAAGTAGCAGAAACAGAGCAGTCCCTTATTTCATCTAAAATCCTAAACAAACTACAGAGCCAGAGACTTTATATTATAGACATGTTCATTCTTATTGTATATATTATCTGTAAGTCTACAAGTGTACATATTATTTGTTTACCAGTTTGGATTATCTCTAAGTGTACATATTATTTGCCTACTAGTTTAAATACTTTAGCTAGTGAAAGTGACCCACTGTTATTTTGCTGTGTATTCTTGTATTTTATACAACTACCCCCCATTAATATTTAAAAAGGTGCACGCTGATTGGTCAGCGTGCACGTTGTAAATCCAAGTTATAGTAATGGAAAAAGGTCCGGTACTATAACTCTTACAGCAATACTGTCTCGCTATGTTAAACGAGTTTAACATAGTGAGACAGCTTTAAAAAAAGCAACGGAGATTCTCCATTTCTTGTTTTAAAGCTGTCTCGCTATGTTGTTGTGACTTTTGGCTTTTCCCGGTTAGGGGACGCCACAGCGGAACTCCGGTCCGCTAATGATTGGCAGTTGATTTTTACATGCTGAGTTGCCAGCCCTGATGCACTACCTTCAACAAAGGTACGCCCATTCACACATGTCTCCATGCAGAAGACGGTCTAACTGAGAGTCGAACCTTACTGTGAGGCGACAACGCTACAGCAGCACCACCACCACAGATCTATGTTAAATCCATTTAACATAGCGAAACAGTCTGTAAAAAGCAACAGAGATCTTGCTTTCTCCGTTGCTTTTTTTCAAAACTGTCTCTCTATGTTAAATGGGTTTAACATAGCGAGACAGCTTTAAAACAAGCAACAGAAATTTCCGTTGCTTATTTTAAAGCTGTCTCGCTATGTTAAACCCATTTAACATAGCAAAACAGTTTGTAAAAAGCAATGGAGAGCTTGCTTTCTCTGTTGCTTTTGCCCACAGCTCTGATGTACTGCGTAGGTGTACACATGTGCAGTACATCAGAACTGCTGCAGAATACAGGACAGCTGCGGAAAGGCAGCAATGAGGCATTATACAATACCATTATTTAAGAAAAGTAATTATTTTTTTCTTAAATAATGTCATTGTATAGCAATAACCACTTCTGGTGGGTAATGCTGGATTTACCCACGGTTGGCTTTGTTTGGCCACTCGGGCTTCACCCTCGTGACCAAACCACACCAACCGTGGGTAAATCCAGCATTACCCACACCCAGAAGTGGGTTATTGCTATAATATTTACTTGCTACTAATTTCTAAACTTGGTATTTTATATTATGCTTCTGTTTCATTTATCTCCTGGGCTGGACCTAAAATTGGTCATATTTGATCAGTACACAACCCTGGTAGACAGACTAAAGGAAACAAAATAAATGTTTAGTTGAATAGGCAAAATGTTTGAAATGTTAGTGGATTAGACACCATGTGATAGGTTATTAGCACTGTATTTTTGGTTTTATTTGGATAAAAAGGAATGATATAGCTATCTATCTATCTATCTATCTATCTATCTATCTATAGATAGAAAGATGAAATTATCAGGAAAGCATTAATTTATTAAGGATTTAAGTAGAGGGGTATGGGGCGTGTGGGGCAAAACCCCCCACTTTGGTGGGTGTAATTTACTACTGTTTGTGATTTTATCATTGGTGGCCAAGTGGTTACTTTCCCAGAGAGGATATACGATGTTCTGGGAGTTTGTGCTTGTAAAATTACGGTGTTTTCGTCTCACTGTTTTGACAGTCGAAGAACTGTGGGTCAATGTTATGAAGTAGATCTGCTCTGTGGTAATTAAGAAACTGACTTAGGGTCATAAATAGTCTCCTGGACCACATGTCTAGAAACTACCTATGACCCTATATGAGTGGATGTATGGAACTAACCATGTGTAATATAGCACTAGTGCTAATGAGACTCATGGCTGTGAGAGGAATGCATAGCACATAACAAAAAATCCTAAATGTCTCAATGGATGATGGAAACCCTCCTCATGTTTAGTCTTTGCTCCTGAGGGAGTGAATGGCCTTATATGCTGTTACCCTGAGGAGAAATGAAGAAGTTTCTGAAACAGCCATAAAGGAGACGTGAAAGCCATCTGAGGCTAGGAAGCCAAAAAGAGAAAAATACATTTTATGAATTGGTGTGAAAAGCTCCACAACTGAAAGGAAATTGGTGTTGAAGTACAGTGTAGAATCACCTAGAGAAGAAAGTGTTAGCAATTTTTACCTATTTGTATTTTATTTATTTGCATCTGCTTACCAGGAATGTCCCCACTGGTTTGAAAACACCTTTTCAGCAGAAGCAAAGGGAGAAAAGTAGCCCCCCCACACACACACACACACACACACACATACACACACTGCCTACCTTGAGCTGGCCAAGGCATTTAACACAACACCCCACTCGGGCATTGTTTGCAAATTCAAGAGGTTTGGTATAAACCTGTATGTCACTCAGTGGATAGCCAAGTAGCTCACAGACAGGACCCAGGAAGTTAGAAATGGGGAGTCCACCTCTACAAAGAGGCCAGTCACAAGTGGTGTCCCTCAGGGATCAGTCCTTGGACCACTCCTTTTTGGCATTTACTTCTCAGAAGTCAAGGCCAATGTCAGTGGTCACTGGCTGACTAAATTTGCACATGATTGCAAATTATGAGCTGTCATTGAATCTCACACTGACACAAATCATAGGATCATAGGAGGTTACTATGCTAATGGCCCTAGGGCCCTCACAAGCTTAGCCAAGAGTGTATCACCAAAAAGAAACCTCAATCAGCACCTGACACTCCTGTCAATGAGGGACACAGGTGAAACCCTGGGACAACTTTGTTCAAGGTTGCGCTTGAAGAGGGTCAGAGTGGTACTCTGTTTGACGTGTATGGGAAGTCTATTGCAGAGACGGGACAGCATCTGGGAGACAAACCTGTATTTCCAGCAGGTTTTGTTGATGTCACATATTAGATTCAGGCCTTTCAAGTGGGTAATGCGTGAGGAGGTAGACTTACAGATATGGAGCATCTCTAGTAGGTCAGGGTCTGAGATTGCCTCATAGGAGAGACACAGATCACCTCTGAGCAATCTGTATGATACTGGGTAGAGTGATAGTGATTTGAGCCTGTCCACACAGGTCATGGATTCTTTTTGTGAGGTATTTTTGTGGCCTTTCCAGTTGGTGCAGATGTTTGGAAAGGTACATACCAAATGGGGTGTTATACTCAATTATTGGTCTAATGAGGGAGGAGTATAGAGAGGCAGTAATCTCCTTTTTTCTGGATGCAATCCCTTTACTTATGAGATGAACCCAGTAAAAGGCTTTCCTGACCACTGCTGCTACATGATGGTCAAATGTGAGATTGTTGTCAACCTGTGTGTCCAGGCCTCTCACCACAGGTTGTGTGTTTAGGAGGTTGATGTTGATGTGGTAATCAGTACGGTCCATGTTTTTGCCAAATGGTATGAGGATACATTTTTTTGCATTTAGCTTGAGGCTATGATTTTGGCACCAGTCATTAGTTGCTGTGAGACCTTCTTGCGGTATGTTAACATCATTTGGGGAGTCAGTGACAACACCTAACTTACAGTCATCTGCAAACCGTGTCAGCTATAGGTCTTTTGTCTTTGCCTGGACTTCCGAGAAGTAGATGCCAAACAGTAGGGGGTCGCAGGACAGATCCCTGGGGAAATCCACTAGTGACGGGTCTGCTATCAGGGGTGGAGGTTCCTATTTTGACCTTGAGGATCCTGTCGGTCAGCCAGTTGACCACCCACTTGATGAGATCGGGATTTACGCCAAGTTGTGTTAGTTTTTCAATAATGGCCAAGTGGAGGATGGTGTCAAAGGTCTAGGCCAAGTCAAGGCAAGCTTTATGTATTGACTTTCCTTCATCTCGGGCCAAATGTTCTCCAGGATGGGCTGACACAAACAAACACCTCCCATGGACTAAAACTAAATGCCAAGAAATGCATAATAGTACCCTTTGGGAAGTCATCCATCCCTGGTAACTATCATATTGACACGACACCCCCTTAGAGTTGACCCAGTAGTCAGGGAATAAGGGACACACACAGATAGTAATCTAGTCTTTGATGATCGTGTGTCTACAGTGGTGATGAAATGATTCTATGTTGCGCAACTTATAAACAAAGGCATGGCATCTAAGTCCAAGGAAGTCATTGTTCCACTGTATTTGGCATTCATCAGACCTATCATTGAGTACAATGCCCCCTTTGGTATGTACCTAACCAAGTATATCAAACAATTAGAATGTCCATAGAGATTTCTAATTAAAAGAATACAGGGAGTAAGTAACATGCCCTATGAAGACCACCTCAGGGCCCTAACCCTGTATTCTGTCTCCTACAGGCTTTTGAGAGGGAGATCTATGCCTGGTATACAGGGCATTGTCAGACCTCACTCTTATGGACCTCCTGCATATCCACAAAACAAACATCACCAGAATTACCCATTCTAAAGACTTAAACCTTGCCTGTGTTATAAATAGATCCTGCTGGAGAGATAGGTATGTAGACCAGAAACTACCCTATCTATGGAATAGGCTCCCCATCCATGTGAAGCAGAGTTCCTCCCTAACGCAACTCTAGTGCAACTTGGACAATTGGATGGGAAAATAGAAATTCATCCCCGGTTTGGCACCTATCTCTTTTTGATTCTGTATCATCCTACCTAGTATTAATTCTTACATCCAGACTAAAGATAAAAAATTCTGTGTATATCTGGTTTCATTAGTAAAATAGTGCTAGGTTGCTGGCATAATGGTTAAGGTCATCCCCTCTCATGCACAAAGTACAATGCTTGATCCTGACCTCCAGCCAATGCCTGTTTGGACTTTGTATGTTCTCTCTGTGGGATTCCTCTCACCTTCCAAAAACATGCTGAGTGCTTCCATCTCAGACTCTTCCAAGAATGGGGTTGTGAGCAGCAGCATAGACTGCCCACGGTGCCCTGTAGGGAGGAAGAGTTGCATAAATCAATTGCATTCAACATCTACTGTGGTGCATAGCATCCTCAAGGCAGGAAAACATAGATCACAGGCTGCATGGCATGACGGGCTAGTCACTCAACAGAATAAAATATGGATCTAGGTGATTCAGTCATGTTGACTAATGTTGGCAAATGGGAATGGGTATTTGGGTTTGTGTGTGTGCCTGTCATAAAAAGACCAGCAGCCCTGGGTCAATAAGCTACTGCACAGCTGGTGTCCAGTTCCCCAGCTTGGATTACCTGGGATAGCTCTGCTGAGTGAATGCTGGATGTAAAACCAATGAACCTGCCAAACATAAACTAAGAATTGCTACACTCAGTGTAGGTTTACTGACAAGGTGCAGCTTGGAAGTAGATGATGTGATGGTAAGAAGGAAACTGGACATCATCTGTATCATGGAGGGAAAGATAGTGCAGCAAAGATGCTTGGCTTGGGTACAGACTCTATTACTCAGGAGGAGGACAGACTAGAAATGGGGGTGGGAATTTTGGTCAGGAAGAGGCTTCAGAAGACAGTGAAGGATGTCAACAGAATGACAGACTCAGGGCACTCAGACTCAAGTGTAAGGATAGGGCACTATTTATAATCTCATGCCCCACAGCAGGATTATGATACTGAGGAAAAGAGTGCATTCAGACAGAAGTTCTACTAGATAAAACAGGACAACCTGAACATCATTGTTGATAATGGATGACCTGAATGCACATATCAGGAAAGACAGAACAGGATATGAGGACAGCCTTGGTCCACGTAGGACAGCAACAGGAATAAGGAAGGAGAGGCCATTCTAGACTTCTGTCTGGCAACTTGTTTGATGGTAGCCAACACATGATTCAACAAGAGAGACAATAACAAGATCAATTGCAAGAGTGGCCAACATGCAACTCAGGTAAACTTCCTCCTAGTAAGGAAATTAGTAATTACAAAGTCATCCCCATTGAAAGAGTCAGCCCACAGCATAAATCACTGGTTACCACTATCAGCTGCAAGCAGTGCACACAAAAGGCTATAAGGTCAACAGAGACCAGACTGAATACATGGAAGTTGACTGGAGAGCAAGCAAAACAACTCAAGGAATTACACAGGGCACTAGCACTCAAGAAGAAGAGGAAATAGGTGAAGCTGAAGAACAATGGTAGCACCTCAAAAAAGCATGTGTGAGGACTACAGAACACATCTGTGGCTGAGCCAGGTATGGAAATAAGATACATAAAGAAAACTGGTGGTGGAATGCAGAAGTCCAGGAAGTCATCAGAAAGAGATGCAGAAAAAAGACATACCAGGCTAGGAAGGAATACTGGCTGCCTAACAAAGAGCCTAAGAGAGGAGTTGCAATAGCAAAGAACAAGGCATCAGAGGCACTCTGCTAGCTTTTGAAAAGTGACACAGCAGATGGCACAAAGAAACTCTATTAGGTTGCAAGACAAAGGCAAACAGATAATCTCTTCATAAGGCATGCTAGCAACAACCTGCTGACCAGTCCATAGGACACCCAAGGCAGATGGAAGGAGTATTTCCAGCAGCTTCTGAATGAAGAAAACCCCACAGAAGTTGTACTGCTCCAGGCACAGCCTACAATGAAAGAAGAGGAGGAGCCCACCATAGAAAAAGTAAGAACTGCACTAAGGAAAATGAAGTCAGGGAAAAACAGCAGGCTCTGATGAGGTAACATCAGGTATGATAAAGATGACGGATGAGACATTGGGAAATGCTTCCTGAGGGTACTCATAGCAGTATGGAAAGAAATGTGCAAACAGATGATTGGAGAATAAGCATTCAAGTGTCCGTGTTCATGAGCAAAGGGTCAGTAACAACTGTGGGCAGTACAAAGGTATCAAACTCCTATCACATTGCATGAAAATTCTAGAGAGGGTGATTGACAAATGAATATGCATAATGGTAGAAAGTAAGATGGGAAATGAGCAGTACAGAGTCAGGTCAGGATGCAGCACAACTGACCCGATGTTTGCAGTGAGATAGATAGTTGAGAAGAAGCTAGAGACGAGGAAAGAGTCCAACTGGACATTCATCGACATGGGGAAAGCATATGACAAGGTCCCTAGAAAGCTAATTTGGCCCGTCCTGTTGTGATTCAAAGTGCCAGAAACATTAGTAGAGTTAGTGCACTCTATGTACAAGGACCCAATAACTCAAGTCCAAACAGTGTTCGGTCTCATAAAGGGGCTCCTAGTGGCAGTGGGTGTGCATCAAGGTTCAGCTGTGAGGCCACTGCTGTTCATATTCATGATGGACTATATTAGCAAACAGGTTGGAGGGGCAGATCGACAAAGCTGCTGTATGCAGACAATGTGGCATTACAGACAGATTCTGAGTAAGAAAGTCAGCAAAGGATAGGGGAATAGAATGCAAAACTGAAGGCACATGGGATGAAACTGAGTACAGATAAGATAATTGTAATGGCAGCAAATGGGGAAATCAGAAGAAGCTGAGACTGAGATAGAAGGGAAAATAGTTGAACAGGTTAACAGCATCAAGTATCTGGGAGGGGTGAATGAGGAGAAGGGAAGTCTGAATGGGGATGTCAAGGCTAGAATCAGAGGGGCTGCAGCTAATTGGCACAGAGTGTCAGGTGTACAAAGAAGATGAAAAGCAAGGTGTACAAAACAGTGGTGTGATTAGTACTACTGTATGTTACAGAAACCTGGGCAGTAAAGGCAGAGCAATTGAGAAAGCTAGAGGTGATGGAAATGAAGTGCCTGAGATGGGTGTTAGGATGCATGCTGTGGGCCAGATGAAGAAATGAGGACATCAGAGCAGAAGCCAAAGTAGCCCCAATTGCAGAAAAGGCCAAAGAGAACAGATTACTGTGCCTCAGGCACATGTGCAGAAAAGCATAAGATAGTCTGGTGAAGAAGATATGGGACAGACAGGAAGAATGAAAGAGGAAACATGGGTATCTAGCAAAGAAGTGGATGGACTTTGTGAGAGAAGACCTGCAGCAATCAGCATGAGTGTAGAAGAAGATAGGAGAGTGGCAATGAATAGAGAGAGAGACAGAGAGAGAGAGATGGCGGCAGTTGGTAAGATACGCTGCCCTCGTGTAGAAAATGTTAAAAAGAAGGCTGATGATGATGTGATGATTATGATGCCAGATTGCAGAGAACGCTAACAAATTATATTTATCATGCCTTTAAAAGCCGGTTAATTATCTTTATTACACTGGACAAATCTGATATACTATGTTATTGATGAATATGGAATACTAACAGTAATGTAATTTGTAAATACGTCAGAATACACAATACTGATCCAGAGAGCTCCGTCATTGTTTGAGTGGATAACTCAGATCTGAGAGGCAGTATCTTGTTGTTAGTGGTAATTTAATGAAAGGGAATTACCATCTTGCCAAATCAATCTTTTTCTGAATGTTGATACATCCAGTGATGACAAAATGACAGCCGTCTATATTGTACATACTTTTACAGAGCTTCTTTATACCATTATATGGATCTATATCACTTAATCAAACTATCATTTAAGCAAATACTTTTTCACCGAACCCTTTTAATCGAACGTCCTATTTGCTGAAGACTGTAACCGTTGAAGTTGATTTTATTGAATTATTTTTGCTGGCCAACAATATCCACAGTAGTAATTTATGCCTTATCCCACCCACCATCCAACAATCGGTGGTAATTAATTAATAAATATTCATCCTGATAGCAGCATGAATATGCATAGTCTGTTCCTAGTTTACCCTTTACATCAACGTAGTGCGATCTCAAAGTTGGTATATTTAATTTGCATGGGGTGTGGGGGGTGAAGCCCCGCATTTGGAAGGTGCAGAGAGGCACAGCCTCCTGCAAAAATGAAGGAGAAAAAGTTTTTGCAATTTTTAAGTTAATTACTGAGGCTATTCCCACTTCTGAGCAGTCCAGTCTTCCAGGTTGTATAGTAATACAATCATTAGAAAATATTACAATTAAAAGTAGTAGTAGTACTAGTAGTAATGTTTCTTTTTATTCTTATTTAAGTATTTTTTAAATATTACATTTTAAATATTACATAATGTTAAAACGTTGTAAGTATTCACATTTTCCATGGTTCTTCACTAACGTCACAGTTGGTTTGTTAGGTGGCCAAGTAAAATAGTTCAGTCTAATTTCATTCAATAATTAAGTCTTCGACAAATAGGACATTCAATTAAAAGGGTTCATTGAAAAGGTATTCGCTTAAATGAAAGTTCGATTAAGTGATATAGACCCCCCTCATTATACATATTTGTAAAATTTTACCATTTGAAACCATTTGCCTCCTCAGAAACTCTTCTGAATATGTATATTAGTTATTGCCTAGGAAAATATTTTCAAATAGGACGTCAGTACTCTCCGCCTGACTACTTTAAAGTCTGCTTCCTGGCTCTTGTATATTACTCCTGCAAACATAGAAAGTCACTAGTATAACAGTAACTACTGTAGATTTACTGAAGGATATGAAGTATGAAACCCTAATGTTTAGTATTAATGACTGACTGCAATCATCCATGATTTACCGAAGTATGAAACCCTAATGTTTAGTATTAATGACTGACTGTAATCATTCATGATTTACCGAAGTATGAAACCCTAATGTTTAGTACTAATGACTGACTGCAATCATCCATGATTTACCGAAGTATGAAACCCTAATGTTTAGTACTAATGACTGACTGCAATCATCCATGATTTACCGAAGTATGAAACCCTAATGTTTAGTATTAATGACTGACTGTAATCATTCATGATTTACCGAAGTATGAAACCCTAATGTTTAGTACTAATGACTGACTGCAATCATCCATGATTTACCGAAGTATGAAACCCTTATGTTTAGTACTAATGACTGACTGCAATCATCCATGATTTACCGAAGTATAAAACCCTAATGTTTAGTATTAATGACTGACTGTAATCATCCATGATTTAGCAGGGCAGGAAGAAGGAGATATCAGGGATGTCCTGACAACACTGGGAGAGATATGGTGTATATGCTGTGTAAGTGTATGTGTTTGAATGCATCTATTGTCTGTACTAACATGATGCATTATCTGCCACTGTTAACTGCCACAGGAAAAGTGTTGATCTACATTTGTGGTAGTTAAGAACAATTCAGAGATTTTGTAAATTAGCCAATAATGAGGTTGTTCCTCATTGCAGCTAAATGTGTCTTTGAATACCCTAGTACTGCAGTGTATAAACACAGCCTTTTTAACACAACTCTTAATGCAAGTAGTGGGATTCTTTCTGAATTCCCGAGAAACTAATTTTATTAATTTACGGTACTCCTTGCAATTCTTATATGAGATTATTATGCAACCATTTTTTACATAAAATAATTTTACTAAATATTTAGCTTCTAAATAACTATTTACAATATGTAGACATTCTCCATGAGAGGGCAGCCGCGGTGGTGCAACGGTTAGCAATGCCACCTCACAGCAAGAGGTTCTCCGGTTCGATCCTTGGCTGGGGTGTCTTCTATACAGAGTCTGCATGTCCTCCTTGTGGTTGCGTGGGTTTCCTCTAAGTGCTCCGGTTTCCTCCCGCATCTCAAAAACATGCTGTAGGTGGATTGGACACTATAAATTGGCCCTAGGTGTGAGTGCATACATGTGCCTTCTGTGGAAGGTTGGGCATCGAGCTGGCAACTCAACACTATAAAACTCCACTGCCAATCATGAGAGGACAGATGATCCACTCTGGAGACCCCTAACCAGGAAAAGCTAGAAGAAGAAGAGACATTCTCCATTAGCATATTTTTTCTATATAAAACATAAAATACTTCATTCATTTGTTGTGGCACCATTGTTATATATTTCTAAAATTGTTATTTTTGGTCAGAATTTAATTTTATTTATTTATTTTATTTATTTTACATTTGTTGACCGGGATAGTCCGACTGGATTCATGTCCATTTTCAGCGGAGGCTCAGGGAGAAAAGCTCC
Organism: Protopterus annectens; assembly: GCF_019279795.1. Taxonomy (NCBI): domain Eukaryota; kingdom Metazoa; phylum Chordata; order Ceratodontiformes; family Protopteridae; genus Protopterus; species Protopterus annectens. Next base: position 1,673,939,247 of record NC_056732.1, on the reverse strand, counting down.
AAGGTAAACCGATACATTAAAAACAATGAAAACATATTACAAATATGGTATAGACAAAGAATATATAAGCAAACATGAATAGACAAGTTCAACAGGTTAGAGTTACTCCTGGTGACAGGTCGAGGAGTAACAAATCAATGATCTAAGACTGGATTCATGTCCATTTTCAGCGGAGGCTCAGGGAGAAAAGCTCCAAGGTAAACAGAATCAATAAAAACAATGAAAACATATTACAAATATGGTATAGACAAAGAATATATAAGCAAACATGAATAGACAAGTTCAACAGGTTAGAGTTACTCCCTGGTGACAGTCGGGAGTAAGTTCAACAGTAATCTGATTAATATATTTTTCACATTCTTGATGAGAGTTAGCCAGGCTTGTTGCAGTGGCAAAGCTTGTTTAGTAAAATATGTTGTTTGAGTCTAGTTTTAAATTGGGCTAGGGAGGAGAGCAAAATAATGTCAGCTGGAAGTAAGTTCCAGGCTCTGCCTACAGAGTTTGCAAAGAGGGAATCACTGGCTGCATTGTTAATTTTGATTGTCTGAATTAGTAGTCTGTTCGAGGATTGAAGCAGTCATGGATTGTTATAGGGGGTGATAAGATTTTTAAGTGCCGGAGTATTATCCGGATTATAAAGGATTTTATTAGCCATAATCAGTAGGTTATATTGAATTAGACTGGGTAGTTCAAGCCACCCAAGCTGGTTAAGATTGATATACACTTGTGTGTCCTAAAAGGTAGGCCAGTGGCAAACCTGACAATGTGATTATAACAGGTTGAGAGTTTATTAAGTACAGTCTTGTTTGACATTTTCTTCTTTTGATTTATTTTTACTCTTTCAATTTCTCTGTCATGGACTTCCTAAATGAGCAAGAGAAATTCTGTAAATTTAGGTTCCGTTTCTTATTATTATTATTTTTGTTGTTATAGGTAATGTCCAAAAAGTGAGTAATTATTAACATTGGTATTAGAATATTATACAAATCATCATTTTCTAAGCTTAAAATTGTTTTTGCATAATGCTTGGATTTGCTCCCAGTAATTTCCAGGTTTTGTACTTTCAACAAAATATGTTCATAGTTTCATAGGTTCATAGGTTCATACTGGGCTATCTGCCCTAGGGCATTTATAAGCCTAGCCAGAGTGTGTTTGGCTTTCGCCACCCATTTTAAATTAATTTTGCTATGCCCTTTTTCGAGGTTAGTATACTGTTCCTCTGTCTAACAGTGACACAGAAGTGATACCCGGGTAAACCTACGATCTCCCATCCACTCAACAGGATTCCTCTTGAAGAGAGTCAATGAGGGACTCTGCCTAACCTGGACTGGGATTTTATTCCAGAGTGAAGGGAGCCTCTGGGTTATGAATCTGTCCCTCCAGCATGTCCTATTTATTTCAGTGCTGAGGTTCAAGTCTCTCGAGCGTAGCTTGATGGGATTTGGATTTTCTGAGGTGCAGCATGTCCATTAATTCCGGTTGGACATGGCTTTATACGACAGGCACAGATCGCCTCCGAGCAGGTGGTATGCCACTGTGTAGAGCTGGAGTTTCTTTAACCGGCAGCATATGGCATCTGTTTGAACCCTTTGATCCTCTTGGTGAGGTACTTTTGGGGTCTTTCCAGTTGCTGCAGGTGTCTGGTAAGGTACATCCCAAAAGGGCATTGTACTCAATTATGGGCCTGATGAGGGATGAGTAAAGAGGCACGATGACATCCCCTGATCTAGATGTGAATCTCTTCATGATTAGGTGGGCTATATAAAATGTTTTTCTAACCACTTTGGCCACGTGGTTGTCAAATGAGAGATTGCTATCAACTTGGGTCCCCAGGTCCCTAATTACTTGTTCTGTACTTAATGGATTACCACCTATGTGGTAATTTGTGGGCACTTTGTTTTTGCCAAAGGGGATGACTATACACTTTTTGGTGTTTAGCTTGAGGCCATGGCTCTGGCACCAGTTGTCTGTTTCTATGAGGCCCTTTTGGAGGATGCTTGTGTCGGCTGGAGAGTCGATTATGGAGCCCAGTTTGCAGTCATCTGCAAACTTGGTCAGCTGCAGTCCTTCTGTGTTTGCCTGTACCTCCGAGATATATATACCGAACAAGAGAGGTCCCAGGACTGAGCATTGTGGGATGCCACTTGTAACTGGTTTGGAGTCTGACATGGCTCCAGCAATTCTACCCATGTGGGTTCTGTCCTTGAGCCAATTTGCAACCCATCTAGTGACATAGGGGTTTATATTTAAGCTAGTGAGCTTATCTATAATGCCCAAGTGGGGTATTGTATCGAAGGCTTTTGCGAGGTCCAGGTAGGCTGTGTGGACCACCTTCCCCTCGTCAATGGCCTTGGTGACTGTTTCAAAGAAATCGACCGGGTTTAAGAGGCAGGATCTGCCCTTAACAAAGCCGAACTGGGTAGGATCCAGTGTCTGTAGGTCCCCAATATCTTTATTTATGAGGTCCATGATGATCCTTTCATAGCTTTGCAGACCAAGCTAGTCAGGCTTATGGGGCGATAGTTTCCAGGATCCATTGAGGCATCACCTTTGTGGAGAGGGACCACTGTTGCTGTACGCCACTCTTTGGGTACATATCCTGTAGTAAGGCTGAGATTGAACAGTAGTTTTATGTTTGGGTTTAGCTCTTCTTGGAGTTCATGTAGGACGCAGCCCTAGACACCGTCTGGTCCCATTGATGCTGTGTTTTTTGCTTTGGAGAGGGCGGCTCTTACCTGAGCATCTGAGATGTCAGGGGGCAGCACTCTGCTGGGATAGATATTTGCCCTTTTGGTGGGGGGGGAGTTTGCACTGAACCTGTCAGCTAGGATGTTGGCAATGTCTGTGGGTTCAGTGTATTTTTTTGTCATTTTGGACTAATTCTGAGTGTATCTGGGAATTCCCACCCAGGTTCCTAACATAACTAAAGAAAGCCTTGTGATTATCCTTAGTGTCCTGTGCAATTTTTCTCTCGAAGCTGGCCTTAGATGATTTCATGAGTGCCCTTAGTTTTTGGCTAATACTGATCAGAGATGCCTTCCCTTTTTGGGGTTTTTGCTCTATCATGTAGTAGTTTCCTCCTTCTATTGTATAGTTTGTTTATGGCTGGGGTCCACCAGACAGGACGTCTGCCTTTGGAGGATTGGGTCTTGGTTTTATTTGGGATTGCATGATCCATGCATTCCTGAAGGTGTTCACAGAATGTGTTTATAAAGGATTCTGTGGTCTGGGCCATATTTTCCACAGGCCCGGGGGCTTTGAAGGATTCCACCTCGGTTTTGAGGAGTGTGAAATTTGCTTTAGAGAAGTTTTTCACTGTGGTTTTCTGGGCAGGGGGTGGGGTCGGGATGTGAATATCCAGTGAAATTAGTTTATGGTCTGATCTTACCAGTGAGGGGTACACTTCTGGTCTGGAGCATAGAGTCCCCATGTTGGTAATGATCATGTCCATTATGTTTTCCCCTCTTGTGGGAGTGGTAACAAGTTGTTCCATAGCATTTGAGTTTATAAATTCTAGGAACCTTTGGGCTAGGGTGTTGGAGCTAGAGTAATGCTCCTAGTCTATGTTTGGGTAGTTGAAGTCGCCCAATATAATGGTGTTTGGAGAGACCTTCATATTTTCCAGTGTTCTCAGGAAGGCCGAGTGGGGTTCCTGGGTTTGGGAGGGTGGTCTGTAGCAGGCTATAAACTGGAAGGCAGTTTTACCCACTGTTAGTTGCACATGAATAGCCTCTGATGCTTCGTGCTGTGCCACCAACCTGGAGGTGTGGGTATCTTTGACGAATATTGATACTCCCCCTCCTTTTGTAGTTCGGTCCAAGTTTTGGGGCTGAAAAGCATGGTATGAGGTATAACCTGTTAGTGCTGGGGTGCTCTCAGGAGCCTTGAACCAGGTTTCTGTTACTGCACAGATATCGATGTTCTCCACGCTAAGGAGAGTTTCGAGTGTGTTTGTGTCAACATTTTCTTTACATCTCCATAATATATACAACTGCTTTTATTTCTTGTGATTCTAGCTATTTTATGTGGAACATAAAACACTCTATTTAGGAATATCCGTACATATATTCTACAAAATAGGTTGTTTTCTTTTAAAGAAAATTCCTTTTTCCATTTTTAAGTATTTGTGTCCAGTAATTATATACTGGATATGAATCCTGTTCTTCTATCATTTTGGATAACTTATATAATATAGATTTATTATTACTGCCTGTATAAGGTATCTCATTTATGTACTCTAATAATATCTGACAGTATTTTAAGACAGATTCTGAAAAGTTTTGAGTTTCCTTAACTATGCATTCTCTAATTGCCCGTACAGTTAACCAACTTCCCTTTGACATGTCATATTCCTCTATTAATTTTCTCAGCTGTTTTACCATTTACTCCTTCCATACAATTATATCAAACTAAGAATGTATTTACTCTCAAATATAACATTATGTTTTCATTTGCTGTTTCTAATAAACATACAGTCACTCCCAATGAAAATAGTTATAACGATATTTTGAGTCTACTAGACTAGAATAATTTGATATAAGTAATTAAAACTTGCAGAATATAACTTCTTCGTTTAACTTGGTTGCTTTGGATTAATTGACATTACACAGCTATAAATTTACTTTTCCCAATTAGATTAATATTCACTGTTCAGCCAACACATAACAGTTTTATATTTGGAAAAGTGGACCTCCATTAGTCCACGTTTTAATATGTATTTTTGTAAGCTATTCTTCACTTATTAGGATAATACAAGAAGGTTATCATTATTTTTTCTATTTTTGTAATCTGAGCTTTGGGTGAAGGTAAAGCAGTTTATCAGTTCATAGGTACGTAAGTACTAGACTACCTGGCCTTGGCGCCATTTTAAGCCAAACCATTTTCCTTTCTGATGTTTGAATTAATCTATCCATTTTGCTATTAGATTGGTCTTACCCATCCCATGGTCAATAATTATATATCACCCCTAATGAGAATAACTGGGATCATACTAAAGACAATTTAAGGGGACCCAAGCATGGGATAAAGCATTGTTTCCGCTGCCTCTGTCAATTAGTAGTACAGGGGGCAGTCCAAGGGTAAAATTTCCGTTTCCCTTCCATAGATCTAAGTTGCACTTGAATATGGACAGGAATGAGCTTTGTGTTATGTGCATGGGGGGGTCTGTTCCACACTAGCGGTATCCTCTGCAAGATATACTTGTCTTTCCGGACTGTTCTGTTGATGTTGCAGAACGTTAGACTGAGCATTTATGATGCCATTTGACTTGACTTAATGGTGTGCAGTAAATCCATCAGTAAAAGGTCGGAGGATGCCTTGTACAGCAGGCACAGAGCACCACTTATCAGTCTGTAGGATACCAAGTATAGTGACATGGCTTTGAGTCGGTCAATATAGAACATGTTTATGACTTGTATCCTTTTAGTAGGGATCACTATGAGTGTTAACGTTTTTTCATGTATCTTGGACAGATATATGCCAAAGGATGTATTATACTCAATGATTAATGCCTAATGAGGGCTGAGTAAAGGGGGACAATAACACCCCTAGAAAAAGACAGAATCCCTTTGCTTGCAAGCTGTGCAATACAGAAGGATTTTCTTACAATAGACACATGCTGGTCAAAAGTTAGGTCACTGCCCACATAAGGTCCCAAATGCCACACCACTGGGTCAACTCTTAAGGGAATATTGTCAATGTAGTAGTTTCCTTGGATAAATGACTTCCCAAAGGATGCAATAATACATTTTTGGAATTTAGTTTTGATTTTCGGACCAGTTATTTATTTGGGACAAACCTTCCTACATTATGGCTATCTCATTTGGGAATTCAATGACTGCTTCTAGCTTGCAGTCATCTGAAAACATTGCCACACAGAGCCCTTTTGTATTGGCTTCTACTTCAGAAAAAAAGATGCCAAACAGGAGAGGTCCCAGCACAGAACCCTGGGGGACTCCATAGGTTCATAGGTGTGTACTAGGCTAATGGCCCTGGAGCCTTTACAAGCTTAGTCCATAGATGTGCCCTGGCATCATGCCACCTGACGTTAGTTCACAGTGCCTCTATCAAGTAGAGCCACTGGAGTGATCCCCAGGGTGAACTTTCTATTTCCCATCCACTCATCAAGATTTCTCTTGAAGAGGGCCAGTGAGGTGCACTGCTTGACATGTATGGGAAGTCTATTCCAGAGCATGGTCAGTCTCTGGGTTATGAACCTGTCCCTCCAGCATGTTCTGTTGATTGTGATAATTAAGCTGAGGTCTCTGGAGTATGTGGTGTGGAGGGATTGGGATTTCTTTAAATGTAGCATTTCTAACAGAGCTGGGTCAGTCATGGCTTTGTAAGTCAAGCAGAGATCACCTCTTAGTAGATGATATGAGACAGAGAATAGCTGGAGTTTGTTGAGTTTGTCCATGCAGGACATGTGTATAAGGCCCAGGATCCTCTTCATGAGGTACTTTTGTGGCCTTTCCAGTTACATGTGTCTAGTGAGGTACATGTGAAATGGGGCATTATACTCGATTATTGGCCTAATGATGGAAGAGTAGAGAAAGATGATGACCTCTTTCTTCCTTGATGCAAAACCCTTGGTAATGAGATGTGCCACATAGAAGGACTTTCTGATCACATTGGCCATGTGGTGGTCAAAGGAGAGGTTGCTGTCAACCTGTGTCCCCAGATCTCTTATAACATCTTCAGTGTTCAGTGGGCTCCCATCGATGTGGTAATTAGTGGGAAGTGAGTTTTTCCCAAAAGGGATGATGACTCATTTGTTGGCATTAAGCTTAAGACCATGGTTTTGACACCAGTCATTGGTCTAAGTGAGGCTTTTCTGTAGGATGTCTACATTACTTGGGGAGTTAATAATGGTTCCCAGATTGCAGTCGTCTGTGAACTTGGTAAGCCAGAGTCCCTCTGTGTTGGCCTGGACTTCTGAGAAGTAGATGCCAAACAGGAGAGGACCCAGGACTGACCCCTGTGAGACTCCACTTGTGACTGGTCGGCAGTCTGACTTGGAGTTCCCTACTTTCACACTGTGGGTTCTATCTGTGAGCCAATTTGCAACCCACCTAATGATATAGGTGATAATGCCTAGTTTGGTGAGTTTATCAATAATTCCTGAGTGGAGAATGGTATCAAAGGCCTTGGCCAGATCGAGGTAGGCTGTATAGACTGCCTTACCCTCATCCACAGCTCTGATGACTGACTCAAAGAAGTCAACCAGGTTGAGCAGGCATGATCTACCTTTCACAAAACCAAATTGCTTGGGTTCTAGAGTTTGGAGATTCCCTATATCCTTGTTAATTAGGTCCACAATGATGTGCTCCATAGCCTTACATATCAGACTCATCAGGCTAATGGGACGATAATTCCCAGGGTCTGTAGTTGCTCCCCTTTTATGGAGAGGGATGACTGTAGCACTGTGCCATTCAGTAGGGCAAAGCCTGAGGTGAGGCTGGGATTGAAAAGGGCACACAGATGTGGTGCCAATTCACTTTGTAGTTCATGTAGAACAGATCCAGGGATATTGTTGGATTCCATGGAAGCTGTATTCTTGGCCTTGGACAATGCAACTTTAACCTGTGCTACAGTAATGCTGGATGCCTGGCATTCCTCCTGTATTGTGATTGGTCCTTTAGGGGAGGAGAGACGGGTAAAGTTGGCACTGAATCTGTCAGAAAGTATGCTGGCAATATCTGTTGGCTCAGTATAGGAGGTACCATTGTGCAGTAACTCAGAGCAAACCTGGGTTTTGCCGTGGAGATTCTTGATATAACTATAGAAGGCTTTGTGGTTGTTTTTAGTGTCTGCCACAATTTTGCCTTCATAGCTGGCTTTAGAGTTGACTGGTCAATTTGTGGATGTAACTCCCCCTGTTTTGATTATCTCTGTCCTCTCTGTGAGCTAGTTGGCAATCCAGCAGTTTACATAGGGGTTTATTCCCAGTTTATTTAGCTTTTCTACTATGTTGCATGAAGAATTATGTCAAAAGCTTTATCCAGGTTGAGGTATGCAGTCTGTACAATTATTCCTTCATCTATTGCTTTGGTGACCTTTTCAAAAATCCACCAGGCTGAGTAAACATGACTTGCCCTTGTCAAATCCAGACAGAGGGGAGTCCAGTGTTTGCAGATTCCCTATATCCTGATTGATGAATTTCACAATAAGTATTTCCATAGCTTTGATATGAGGCTGGTCAGACTTATGGGTCTGTAATTGCTTGGGTCTGTGAAGGGTCCTCCCTTATTCAGGGGAATGACTGTAGCTGTTCTCCACTTGCTTGGTACAAAACCTGTATGGAGGCTGAGATTGAGCAGTATTGTTATGGGTGTGGCTAAATTGTGCTTCATATACAAGGATATTGTCAAGTCCCATTAATGAAGTATTTTTAGCTTTCGAGTGCACTTTTAGGACTTGGTCTTGTGTGATAGTGGGAGGTGAGACAGTTTCTGGTATATCTTGAGGGACAGACAGAGAGAGAGAGAGAGGTAAAGTTAGAACTAAATTTATCAGCCAGTAGGTTCACTATATCTTTAGCCTCAGTGTAGGTAACAATGTTCACAATCTGCTCAGCACATTGCTGCATTGTACTTTTGAGATTATGAACATAACTAAAACAATGCTTTACAATTGCCTTAGACTTGAACAGATATTTTAGCCTCAAACCGGGCTTTGGTGGATTTTATTAAACTCCTGAGTTGTTTGTTTATTTCAGTGACCATGGCTCTAACATTCTGGAAATTACTCTTCTTATTTTTGGTGAAAATTCTTCTCCTTTTATTATAAAGTCTGTTGTTATTATGGATCCACAATGTGGGTTTGTTTCTGGGGTTTGCCTTGCATTTGTTCCTAAGGGGAAATCCAGCTGTTTATAGGCTGGTATAGTGTGCTATTGTACAGTTCTCTGTAGTCAGTGGAGTTAACTGAGTTTGGTGGGGATTTGAAGCTTGCCATCGTGTCACCTAAAAGTAAGCAGTTTTTCTTAAAGACATTTCTAAAGATACCTTGCATGGAAGGGATCTCTGGTTTCAGTTTTATTTCAAAGGACACTGCTTTATGGCAGATCTAACAAGTGATGAAGATACATAAGGGATGGTGCAAGATGTTCCCATGTACAGAAGGACAAGATCCAAAATGTTATTCCCACCAGTGGGTACTCTAATTGTTCCAGGGCATTTGTATTGACAAAGTCCAGGAATCTCTGTGCCTGTGACTAGTGGGGGGTGTAGATTTCCTAGTCTATAGTTGGATAGTTTAGATCACCTGGGAAAATGGTACTGGTTTTAATACTGATTGATTCCAGTTCCTGTAGATAAGCATTGTTGTTTCCTTTCGTCATAGAAGGAGTTCTGTTGCTAGCTAATGTATAGTACAGATTGAGACACCACCACCATTTTCACTGTCCTGCTCAGTAGTTTGTGTACATGTGTGGAAGGTGTTATAGCCCTGACCAACTAGAGTGCTCTCTGCTATTTTAAACCATGTCTCATTCTCTGCACAGACATCAATATATGGAGGGTGCTACACTCCTGAGTGTCACAGATGTCTTTACATGGAGGGTGCTACACTCCTGAGTGTCACAGATGTCCTTACATGGAGAGTACTACACTCCTGAGTGTCATAGACGTCCTTACATGGAGGGTGCTACACTCCTGAGTGTCACAGATGTCATTATATGGAGGGTGCTAGACTCCTGAGTGTCACAGATGTCCTTACATGGAGAGTCCTACACTCCCGTGTGTCACAGACGTCCTTATATGGAGGGTGCTACACTCCTGAGTGTCACAGATGTCCTTATATGGAGGGTGCTACACTCCTGAGTGTCACAGATGTCCTTATATGGAGGGTGCTACACTCCTGAGTGTCACAGATGTCCTTATATGGAGGGTGCTACACTACTGAGTGTCACAGACATCCTTATATGGAGGGTGCTACACTCCTGAGTGTCACAGACGTACTTGGGTGCTACACCCCTGAGTGTCACAGATGTCCTTACATGGAGGATGCTACACTCCTGAGTGTCACAGATGTCCTTATATGTAGGGTGCTTCACTCATGAGTGTGTCATCCATCTGATGAAACTTTAAACCAAGGCCCCATCTGGCTGAGTTTCAATAAAATAGAAGATTTTTGGTAATCCATCTATCCACAACTCTTTTTTCCCCTTTTTTGCACATGGGTCAGCGTGTTACCTCAACAGTGACAGTCATCTAGAGCCAATGTTCATACCACTGGGTGTAATAATATAATTTTATTCAGTAATGATCTGTCTTCAAATGTAAAAAGGTTTTTGCACAGTCTCAGTAGCTTGACAGGTGGCACACTCCTCTTCAGTACTACAAGATTAGGATACAGTAGGTTCTATTACCATCCTAGGTAGTTATATTTATTTTCCAATACTGACAATGACGTGCATTATAAAAATTGTGCTGCACTACTGTGTGTGCCATTCATAATGATGAAATATTGAACCAAGGCCCCATCTGCCTGAGTCAGTGGTAGCTCCGGTGGATGCAATAGGCCACATGGTTCTTACCGAAAAAAGATAAGCAGAACATCGCTTGGCCAAATTTCCCCTAGTCAGTAAGAAAACTATGTTGGATCTCCCTTGAAAAATTGGGATAACCTGCTTAACAAAGTATAAATACATGAATAAATATACATTTATTTCTATTATTTTTTTCTATAATCAATATTCAGGTTATTCCTAACTACCTTATTTTTTCATCAATATCTATATTATATTTTTCTATGAAAACTTGTATAGTTTATTTCTGGATTCAAAATTATACGTTTTGTTTTACTACTATTAAACTTAATTCAAGAAATATTACTAAGGTTTTTAATTTTATTCTGAGTTCTTTAATGGAAGATTCAGTATTAGTAAATGTTAATAAAATGTCAGGAAAAAAGTCTTCACAACTGTGTACAGCATCTTAAATTAGGTCTTCTCAGCTTTATGTACAGAGGAATACTGCCTTCCTTATTCACAAGAATAACGCTATGGATTGGGTATCTCTGTATTTCCTTAACAATTTGTTTAACTGTTATCTCTAAATAACTACTAAGGGAGTGTTTCAAATTTTACTTTATTGCTGTTAAGGTAGTTAATTTTGCATTTCTGGAATTAGTTTTACAAAAATAGTTTTCTGTGTGTCTCTTTTGGAATGGTAGAACTATTGCCTTAAACCTGTGCAATGTTTAGATGTGATAAATACAGCTATCACTAATAATTATTTTATACAATAAACTGTTCATCATTCCAACCATACCTCTGTGTTATTGTTATTAAATATGAAATCAAAATAATGACATTCAAAAGGGAAGCTGGTCTTTGGTCTGAACCAATTTCCAAAATGTTTGTGCTTAGTATAATTATAAAATGAATCATTTCCCAATCATTTCCCAGTGTATCATATGTGGTATAAACATATACATGTTGTCTGAAAAAGTGAATCTGTGTCTCTGTTTCAGGTTAGCCCAGGAGGCCGGTCATATAGCCTAAGCGACAAGATGCAATTCCCATCCTTTCTCCGGACTGTTCCAAATGGCAAGGTGGAGGCAATTGCTACGGCTAAGCTCCTGATGTACTTTGGCTGGTCCTGGATTGGAATCATAGGATCAGAAGATGACTACAGTCAGGAGGGAATCCAAAGCCTAAAGGCAGAGGTTGATATGGCTGATGCATGTGTTGCTTTTCTGGAAGTTATTCCAAATGTCAATTTCCAGAAAAAAGTTTATGCAATAATGGAACATATAAGAAAATATTCTGTAAATGTGATAGTGGTTTATGTAACCATTGCTATGTGGCTACCTTTGGCAGAAGAGGTTTCCAAATATGATACCCATGGAAAACTGTTCTTCAGTATTAACAGACCGTGTACTGTCTCAAAAGAAGTCTTTAAGAAAGATATCTGGGCTATAGTTAATGGTACTCTCGGGGTTTCATTTAATGACAAGGATTTGCAAGGATTCCGAGAATTTCTCTATAATATTCATCCTTCTACCTTTTCAAATGATAAGTTTATTACAGATTTTTGGGAGAAGGCATTTGGGTGCAAATGGCCAATGTATTTCAGTAATACATCAACACTACCTAACAGCAAGATGATTGGTGATATATTTTGCACCGGTGAAGAGAGTATGAAAATCTTAGACCCTGCTATGTTTCATATATCAAACATGAGATATGCATATCGTGTTTATAATGCAGTTTATGCCCTGGCATATGCCTTACATGACATGATTACATGTCAGCCTAGAAATGGGCCCTTTGTAAATCAATCATGTGCTGACAGTCACAACTTTCAGCCATGGCAGGTAAAATAATTTGTCTCTTAAATAAAGGATTTTTTACAGAATATTTCAATACAGTATCTCTAGACAACCTGTTTATTAACAAACAAGACACACATCTCTGGTGTAGGTAACACAAACTCAGTAATGGAAATTGGAAAGACATTTAAATTAAAGATCTGGCTACATAGAAAATGATTTAGAGGACAACACGTCTTTCTGGTGAAGATAGGAGCTTCAGCCAGTGTTAGACAATCCTCTTGATCTTGATAACCACTGGAAATTTGGTAGGCATCTGTCTTTATAAAATGAATGTAGGCTCTGATGGGCAACTCATGATCTTATGTGGGATTGTATATTAGGGAAGATGATGCCACATTGTGTCTGCAGCTCCAAAACAAGATGACACACAAGGAGTTGCAGAGCCAATGGAATGGTACTTTCAGTGTTGATAGATGACTTTAAAAATAACTTAACTCCTTAAATTTGAGGAAATTAGGCACTCCATGTTATTTCTGTTTCTCATACAAAGACCTGCACCTTTCTTACTCCTGACTGAAAAATAAATCTGCGGTATAAGATGGCATGCAAACGGCCCCTGCGAGGACTGGTCAGTGCAGAAGAATGGGCATTCTATGGAATGCAACAACACTGTGAGCAATGAAAAAAGACAAATGCACAGCATTTGATGAACATGCATGAGTATAACTTTTTTCAAATATCACTGACTTTATTCTTATTTCTTTGCAAATTACTTGTTTCCATTATACTGGCACACATGAAGACATTGACAAAACCTCAATAGTCTGCTAAGTCTGCTTAAGTTTTGCTGTTATTTTTTTTTTTATTTTATTTTAACATTTGTTGACCCACTGTCTATGTATCTACCCATTCCCTACTGAACACTGATATTATGTTGGCTTGCACATGCACAAGAAACACATTGCTCCAGCAGAGTTCATTTACAGGCAGAATGCACATTAATCAATGCATCAAACTTATCTGGACTTTCCTGGTAAACAAATGTTAAATAAATAAAGTAAAATAAAATAAAATATCTTCCAAATAAGTACTTTTGAAACGAAGAATGGTGCTAAATAACTGACAGCACCAAAGATTTGCAGCAGCAATTTCATATAGATAGTTTAGCACTGATAACACTAATGGATCTGTAATACATATCTGGTAGTTGCATAAGTACCAAAAGAACAACATAGTACCACTCCACTTACCATTAATATTAATGAAGGGAAGTAGCTTGTACTATGTAATTGAAGGGAAAGTTTTAACATGTTATGTTTTGGAAATATATGTGGGTTTCTTTATTTAACTCTATTACAATTTGAAATATTGCCTTTTAGAACAATTTCAAATATCAAATTTTAATTTGTTTTTAACCATAAACTGAAAAAAAAATATGACATGGCAAAATGGCAAGCAAAATGTTGCAAGTGCAATTCTGGAACTTTCTTTTTTCAACACTGCAATAAATATTTGTTTTTATAGGTAGTTAGAAATGTTGTGTTTGTTTTTCAATCATTACTATTATTATTATATCTTTGGAAACCGGGTAAGCCTTATAGACACAAATGTCTCTTTTTTTAGAGTTGATCCAAGATCACATGTTAAGTGACTTATTCAGAATCACACAGTTTATGAGTTGAAATTGAGATAATCAGACCCTGTAGTACAAGATGAAGCTCCTTAAGAGGTTGTAGCCTTTCAACCCCCTAAGCTAAACTGCCAAAGTACACAACTACATGTAGATGAAAACATGAGAACTCCACTATCACATGTTGGTTTTCTGAAGTATTTTCAGTTTGTTTCACCTCATTGTGTATTTTAGTGTGTATGTATAAAACAGTATCCCTATTAGTGAATACTGGGCAAATAGGTATCATGGAGTAATAATATGATAACTACAGTTTTGGGGATTCATAAAGAATCCCCCCAATGTATGTTACGGACTTCAGTAAAAAGGCTCTCGGTCTGCAAAGAGGAGATTTCCAGTTGGGAGACATAATAGCCAGAATGTGGAAAAAACTCAATTATCATCTAATTTCTGTCTATCTGGGTTAACTACTGCAAATGGCCACATCACATTAGCACAGACATCCCTGTCATTCATTCTCCCAAACATAGTGCAAATATTCCGACACACATACACACACAAACACACATATACACATATACGTACAAACACACATGCACACACAAAAACACCACATACCACACACCTCATACCTAATGACTATCCCTGTGTTTTTAGAACATGTTCAATGTCTCCTTTCATCTGGCCTAGTAAATCACAAATGTAATCAGTCAGTCATTAATGCCAGACATTAGAGTTTCGTGTTTGCTCTGATAGTGTTGATGGAGAAGTACAGAGAATGTCAGAATGAGTTGCATTGTGTTTTTTGCAGACTTAGAGAAAACGTATGACAGGGTGCCTAGAGAGGAGTTGTAGTATTGTACGAGGAAGTCAGGAGTGTTAGAGAAGTATGTAAGAGTGGTACAGGATATGTACGAGGGTAGTGTGACAGTGGTGAGGTCTGCAGTGGGAGTGACGGATGCGTTTAAGGTGGAGGTGGGGTTACATCAAGGATCAGCTCTGAGCCCTTTCTTATTTGCAATGGTGATGGACAAGTTGACAGACGAGATCAGACAGGAGTCCCCATGGACTATGATGTTTGCAGATGACATTGTGTTCTGTAGTGAGAGTAGGGAACAGGTGGAGGAGACCCTGGAGAGGTGGAGATATGCTCTAGAGAGAAGAGGAATGAAGGTCAGCAGGACTAAGACAGAATATGTGTGTGTGAATGAGAGGGAGGATAGAGGAATGGTGAGAATGCAGGGAGTAGAGGTGGTGAAGGTGGATGAGTTTAAATACTTGGGGTCAATAGTTCAGAGTAACAGTGAGTGTGGAAGAGACGTGGAGAAGAGAGTACAGACAGGATGGAGTGGGTGGAGAAGAGTGTCAGGAGTGATTTGTGACAGACGAGTACCTGTAAGAGTGAAAGGGAAGGTCTACAAGAGGGTAGTGAGACTAGCTATGTTATATGGGTTGGAGACAGTGGCGTTGACAAAAAGGCAGGAGTTTCAGCTGGATGTGGCAGAGTTAAAGATGTTAAGATTTGCACTGGGTGTGACGAGGGTGGACAGGATTAGGAATAAGTATATTAGAGGGTCAGTCCAGGTTGGAAGGTTTGAAACAAAGCCAGAGAGGCAAGATTACATTGGTTTGGACATGTGCTGAGGAGGGATGCTGAGTACATTGGGAAAAAGATGCTAAGGATGAAGCTACCAGGTAACAGGAAAAGAGGAAGGCCTAAGATAAGGTTTATGGATGTGGTGAGAGAGGACATGCAGGTGGTTGGTGTGACAGAGGAAGATGCAGAGGACAGGAAGAAATTGAAACAGGTGATCCGCTGTGGCGACCCCTAACAGGAACAGCCAAAAGAAGATGATGATGATGATGATTGGAGTTTCATACTCCATACGTTTCAGGTAATCCATGGTAATGCAAAAGCTATTAGACTAGTAACTTTTTAAGAGGCAAATGTAATAGGCATCCCTGATTTTGTGCGGTCTTGTTGAATGAGGTTGAGAGTATGTCTGTTATTGCATATTACCTCCCCTGTACATTTTGAACTGTTGCAGTCATGGAATAATGCCTGAGATCCGCAACATACATTTAAATAAACATCGCTGCATTAAGACGTTAGAGCAGCAGACTAGTTCTAAGCTTTACTCTGGCAAGGCTCGAGGGTTCGGCTTACTTTAAGACATGCTACTTAATAATATCCCTGGAGTCTAATGATTTTCCCATACCACATTTTATTTATGTTTTTTTTTAATTAAGTGCATTTTAGGTATGCTATATTCAATGTTCCTGATATCTAGTGTTACCCTCTTCTCCATTGTATATAAGTGCCATTATGGCAAGAGAAGTTATCACTGGTGTCTATCATCCCCCAACCTATGTAGTTTTAGACATCCTTAGTGGCTAGTGATCCCCCTGACCTACATAGTTAAAGTACCCCTGTTGGCTAGTATTTCCCGACCCAGTGTTGCAGGGTTTGCTTACTAGTCTAGAGGTGTGTGGAGGTATGACACCCACCCAAATGCACAAGCAAGCAGAGACACACACACACACACACACACACACACACACACATACACACACAAACACACATACACAGGCACACACACAAACAGACACACACAAACAGACACACACACACAAACAAACACACACACACACACACACACACACACACACACACACACACATGTGCACCCCTCACATACAGTCATGCACAAACCCCTAAAATAGCATTACCACTAATATCCCCATGACGTACCCCTATCACAGTGGATGAGCATAGCTTTAGCGCCATGTGTGGCTAGGAGAGGCTGTGCTAATTTATGCAGCTGAGGGATTCTCTGTGTAAATGTTTTACTGCAGGCATTTCTAAGGGGAGAACACATGACTAATTACCACATGTCTCTTCCCCAGACTACTTCATTAGCATGTATCATGGCCGTAAAGACAGCCCACTAAGGTGCTGCCTGTCTTTGTGTCATAGACTTGTCTCGAAATCAGAAATGGTTACTGCAAACTGGGCACCTCTTTTACAGTTCACAGAAACCTTTCTGAATTTATCATGTTATCTCTTGCACAAAGTAGTGACACTGTCAGTGTAATATTACAGGATACTGTGAGATCTGCACTAGGAAAACTATTTCCCCATCTTTTCTACATCATATTTAGTGAACAGACCTGTGTATTGCACAAACAAGTGCTGCATGTAATGTGTATTGTACAATCAGGCATCATGCAAAGCACTTCTATTGTCAGTGTAATAATAAAGGATGCCCTCAGACTTGCATTATGAAAGCTATATCACCCCGTTTATTCAACATACATCTTTACTGCATAAATCTTCATATTCTACAAAATATTCACACTGTGCTTCTGAACTGAGCATAGAGGCAGCATAGAACAGTAGTCCTTTTGTTATAAATTTCTTACATGAAATGGTATTATTTGTAGTGTAATATTAAAGGATCCTGTCATACTTACACTAGGAGAATGATATGTCATCATATATTCTGAACTGATCTTTAACTATGTAAAGGATTTACAATTAATCTAACTGTATGTCATTTATTTGAGACACTCGTCAAGAAATTAAAAGGTTAAAAACCTTGTGAGGTAGCATTTTAAAATGGGGTATACAATACACAAAACTTTTTTCCTGTTATTTTTGTATGGTCACCCTGGCATAGAGCCTATATGTATATATATAGGCTGAACAAACTTGGAGAAAAGGGGAAAAATAAGAAAGAACATAAAACATAGCATTCTTCCTCTTCTCCAGTCATAACACAAAACGCAGTCTGTGATTAGCCAGCAGCAGCATTTTTAAGTTGTTGGTCAATGCAACTTGGTAGCTTTCAAGTTACATCTGGTGAACTTCAGTTAACAGGAACCTAACAATACAATAGGTCTCCCTATATACTGAGGAAGCAGTACTAATTAGTAAGCATATTGTGCTGTTGTGTGGCAACTAGTGCTCTGCTGAAATAACTGTACACATTGCAACAATGATGTCCATTGTCCTGAGGATTCATAAATGCCATGTCCATGATCATGTCCAAACCAGCTCTGCTTACATCGCATGCACAACAAGTCCTAAGGCTTACCACCTATGCAGGCAACCAGGATAGTGTGCACAATAAGGAGTTTCTCGTTATGGCCGAAGTACAGACCCATGACTATATTGTGGGCAACTATCTCATAGCCACATTGAAGTATGAGCAGCTGCAGTAAACTCTGATGATGCACAAGCACCCATAATATTTGCTGTGAATACCTGCACAGGTTTAGAAAGTTGATGTAAGGTATGGTATACACTATACAGAGAGAGAAATGTGCAATAAAACGGGAAGTTCCACTGATGGCCAAGATTGGAATAGAGGTTATATTGCAGCAATAGAATCTACAGAAATGAACAGAAAATAGTGCAGAGGGGGGTGCGAATAAAACAATTGCCGAAAAAGCAGAGCAAGGAAGGTGGTATGACAATACATGAATGTAGAAAAATGGGAAACTTAGATAGGAGAGATGGGATATAATAACATAACGTGATCCACCCACCTGCACCAGTCCTGACAACATCAGAGTGTGAGCATTGGACCTGTATTATGCTATGAATGTCATTAGAAAAGGAATACTTATAACCCTGAGAAGAGTCGATCCATCAATTCAGTCCACATGCCAGTATACCTGCACTATACTGGGAAGAGGAGGCACTTCAGCAGTCAGAGTGTAAGATATCTGGGAAATGTAGAACATGCAGATTGATGACAAGAAATGAACAAAAGGCCTCAAGGGAAATAAGCCCATGACTTCCCAAAGCAGAGAATTAGCAAGGGGAGCCACTGCAGCAGTCATAGTGATAGGTGTTAGAAGACACACATGTCAAGGAAATGTAAGTGTGATGATAAAAAATATATATATCCTTGTTTCCCGCCTTTCCTAAACTAGAATAGTCCCTTATACAGGCTTTGCTGTATTCTGGACTTTTGGATAGTTCCTGTGTTGCCCATTTCCTTACTTGGATAGAAGGAAGTTTCTTTGCTCACCAGTGGGAGTGGGGAGCCTTGAGCAGCCTATCTGTCCCTGAAGGAGTGACCTCAGCACAAGAATCTTGTAGTAATTGGCCGTTTTGGGCCATTTCTAGCTCTTTGAAGTTCCCTGCATATAAACCCGCTTTAGCGCAGCTTTGTGCGATTGTGCCCATAGCGCAGCATCGGGCAGCGCCGCTTAATCGGGTTTAAACTATTCCCGGCTCCACAAAGTCTGCTCTTCACTTTTTCCCTTAGATCTGCTCTATCTCTCAAATTAAACACCCTATTCTCAATCTAAGACCCTGCACTTGCCCAAATAAGCAATCCTACAATCTTGCACTAATAAACTAAAAGCACTACATCCTCATATACTCTCCACAATTACCTTGTCCCCTATTGGTCCTTCGTAATTAAGTGATAAAAGAGTTCCCTTTACTATTCTAGCATGTCCAAAGATCAGATAATGGTTTCCTCTCCAGTTCAGCTGGCGAATCTGGGAATCTTGAGGCAATGTTACAACTGCCTCATGTACACGGACAACCCTCTCCTCCTCCAAACAGGTTCAAACATATGTGAGAGATGCAACCATATAGCCAAACTGGAGGCTGAGCTCTCTCACCTCAGAACTGGTGTAACCAGTCAGGAGGAGAAGGTAACCTCACACAACACTAATCCAGTCTCACATAGTCCTACCACAACAGCAAACCAAACTCATAAACACACAAAAACATACTCGGTGGCTCTAAATAAAAATCTACCTAAGCAGCAGAGACCTCCAAAGCAGGCATCCAAGCAAACGCTACCCCACAGCAAAACATGTGCAACACATAGCTCACAAACTCAGTGTGCCAAACAGTCACAGCCCTTAAGGCTGAATAACACACCTGATACACTTGTAATAGGTGATTCTATAGTCAGACACACTGACGTCCTATTCACCAGGCTGAACAAGGAGAAGGTCACAGTGAGCTGCCTGTCGGGCGCTAGGATCTGCCACGTAACGTAAGCACTCAGGTCACTCCAAAGCAAGTACAAATATGACTCTGTCATAGTACATGCTGGTGTGAATGACCTGAGACGTACCTCCCTCGACTACATGAAAAGAGACATAGAGGAGCTCTCCGATCATGTAGCCCAGGCCGGTATGACCCTGACCTTGAGCAGCATCTTACCCTCAACTAGAATGATGCCGCAGTATAAAGACAAAATGATCGATTTTAACAATTGGCTAAAATTTTGGTGTCATTCAAAGGGGATCCAGTGCCTGACAGCTTGGGATGACATACTCGACAAGCCACGTTGCTTCGCTAGGGACGGCTTGCACCTGTCACCCCTGGGCTTTCGGATACTGGCAAAGGCTCTTGCCACCCCCATAGTGCCTTTTTTAGGCAAGGCTCAAAAGACAAACCCACCTCCATAGAAAACACAAAGAACAAGAAACTAAGGGTAATGCTGCTAAATGCAGGAAGTCTAAACCTCAAAATGCACGCACTCGAAGCTCTCCTCAGTATGGAGAACATCGATATCTGCACAGTGACAGAAACCGGGTTCAAGGCCCCAGAGAGCACCCCAGCACTACCAGGTTATACCTCATATCATGCTTTTCGGCCCCAAAACTCGGACCGAACCACAAAAGGACGGGGAGTATCCATATTTATCAAGGATACCCACACCTCCAGGTTAGTGACATTGCATGAAGCATCAGAAACCATCCATGTGCAACTAACAGTGGGCAAAACTGCCTTTCAGTTTATAGCATGCTACAGACCACCATCTCAAAATCAGGAATCCCACTCGGCTTTCCTGAAAACACTGGAGAACATGAAGATTTCTCCAAACACCATTATATTGGGTGACTTCAACTACCCAAACATAGACTGGGAGCACTACTCAAGCCCCAACACCCTAGCCCAAAGGTTCCTGGAATTTATAAATTCAAATGCCATGGAACAACTAGTCACAACTCCCACAAGAGGGGAAAACATACTTGACCTGATCATCACCAACATGGGGTCCCTATTCTCCACACCAGAAGTATACCCCTCATTGGTAAGATCAGACCATAAATTAATTTCACTGGATATCCAAAACTCGACTCCACCCCCAGCCCAGAAAACCACAGTTAAAAACTTCTCAAAAGCAAATTTCACACTTCTCAAAACTGAGTTAGAATCCTTCAAGGCCCCCGGGCCAGTGGAAACCATGGCCCAAACCACAGAATCCTATATAAATGCATTCTATGGATACCTCCAGGAATGCATGGATCATGCTATCCCAAACAAAACCAAGACCCAATTGTCCAAAGGCAGGCGTCCAGTCTGGTGGACCCCAGCCATAAATAAGTTGTACAACAGAAGGAGGAAGCTACTACATGATAGAGCAAAATCCCTAAAAGGGAAGGCATCTCTGATCAGTACTAGCAAAAAATTACGATCCCTCATAAAATCCTCCAAGGCCAGCTTCGAGAAAAAAATTGCACAGGACACTAAAGACAATCACAAGGCTTTCTTTAGCTATGTTAGGAACCTGGGATGCAACTCCCAGATATGCTCAGAGTTGATTCTAAATTACAAAAAATACACTGAACCCACAGACATTGCCAACATCCTGGCAGAGTGCAGCCTCCCTAACATCTCAGATGCTCAGGTGAAAGCCGCCCTCTCCAAAGCAAAAAACACTGCTTCAATGGGACCAGATGGTGTCCTGGGTTGCGTCCTACATGAGCTCCAAGAAGAACTAAACCCTCACGTAAAACTGCTGTGCAATCTCAGCCTCACTACAGGATATGTACCCAAAGAATGGCGTACAGCAACAGTGGTCCCACTCCACAAAGATGGTGCCTCAACAGACCCTGGTAACTATTGCCCCATAAGCCTAACTAGCCTTATCTGCAAGGCCATGGAGAAGATCATCATGGAACTCATAAACAAAGACATTGGGGACCTACAGACACTAGATCCTACCCAATTCGGCTTTGTCAAGGGCAGATCCTGGCTCTTGAACCTGGTCGACTTTTTCAAAACAGTCACCAAGGCCATAGATGAAGGGAAGGTAGTCCACACAGCCTCTATGGACCTCACAAAGGCATTTGACACAATACCCCACTCGGGCATCATAGATAAACTATCCAGCTCAAATATAAACCCCTATGTCACAAGATGGGTTGCTAACTGGCTCAAAGACAGAACCCACAGAGTCAGAATTGCTGGAGCCATGTCAGATTCAAAACCGGTTACAAGTGGTGTCCCACAAGGCTCTGTCCTGGGACCTCTCTTGTTCGGCATATACTTCTCCGAGATACAGGCCAACACAGGAGGACTATGGCTGACCAAGTTCACAGATGACTGCAAACTGGGCGCCATAATTGACTCTCCAACTGACATGAACATCCTCCAAAAAGGTCTCACAGAGACGGATAACTGGTGCCAGAGCCATGGCCTAAAGCTAAATGTCAAAAAGTGTATAGTCATACCCTTTGGAAAAAACAAAGTGCCCACAAATTACCACATAGGTGGTAACCCATTAAGTACAGAAGAAGTAATTAGGGACCTGGGGACCCAAGTTGATAGCAATCTCTCCTTTGACAACCACATTGCCAAAGTGGTTAGAAAGACCTTCTACATAGCCCACCTCATCACAAAAGGATTCACATCTAGATCAAGTGAGGTAATAGTGCCCCTTTATTCATCCCTCATCAGGCCCATCATAGAATACAATGCCACTTTTGGGATGTACCTTACCTAACACTTGCAGCAACTAGAAAGACCCCAAAAGTACCTCATAAAGAGGATCAAGGGACTCAAACAGATCCCATATGCTGACCGGTTAAAAAAACTCCAGCTCTACTCAGTTGCATACCGCCTACTTCGAGGTGATCTATGCCTGACATACAAAGCTATGTCCAACCCAGAATTAATGGACATGCTCCACCTCAGAAAATCTAAATCCCTTAGAACCACGCGCTCAAGGGACTTGAACCTCAGCACAGAAATAAATAGAACATGCTGGAGGGACAGATTCATAACCCAGAGGGTCCCTTCTCTCTGGAATAGAATCCCAGTCCATGTTAGGCAGAGCACCTCACTGACTCTCTTCAAGAGGAATCTTGATGAGTGGATGGGAGATCGTAGGTTTCCCCCCGTATTACTTCTGTGTCACTACTAAACAGAGACACAGTAAACTAACCTTAAAAAGGGCACAGCAAACTCAAATCAAAGGGTGGCGAAAGCCAAACACACTCGGGCTAGGCTTATAAATGCCCCAGGGCAGATAGCCTAGTATGAACCTATGACTATGATACAAGGTACTGCCAGTCATGCCAGGCGAAGTAGGGTTATGACTTGTGCCAGCACATCTAGCTGGAATTTTGTAAATAATTATATGTTATCAGTATATCAACCTGATCTATACAGATATCTTGTGCTGAAAATGTATTTGTGAGCTTTGCTTGTGTTAATTGTTTTAAAATGTATCAAAAGTATACCCTGCTGAAATGAAGAGAAATGTACACGTATTATGGTAACTGAATTAAATGTATATGTTTTAATAGAGGACACTGGCACAGCAAAGGTTAACCAGCTGGCTTATTTTTTAAAAAAATAAGGAAAATTTAAATGAGCTGTTAAACCATTAAAATTTACCCTACAGTGCTGAATTGGACCAGAGACAGTAGGTCTAGCAGCTATTATCTGTTAGCTTTTGTAAAGAAGGGGGGAGTTTTGCACATGTTTCTGGCTCCTAGGCACTGCCATAAAAGCTCTAAATGTGTATTGTAGCAGTCTGCTAAAGTCCTGTCTCAAACTTAAAAAGAAGATATTGTGGGAACCTAGAGTCAGGTGACCAGCTGAGGTCATTCTGCGAGTCATCTTGGATATTATATTTTACAGGAAGTAATCTCAGAGTATAGAGTATTCTGTTTTTGCAACCTGAATGGAAGACCCTCACCCACAGCACAGCATCTTGCCTTGCAGTAGTAAGTAACTAACTAGGGAACAGTGATTCTATTAGATTAATCAGGAATATAGTCAAGCTTAATTTAGATGTTGTTTTTCTTTATTTGTCTGAGTCTGTCCATCAATGTTATTTTCAATATTTCTTGTGATCTAAACACTGTAGTTTACTGTGAATATACATTCAGTATTTTCATGCTCTTTTATTATTTATTATTAATTATATTTAAAACTTTTATTGAGGCTGATCCTTGTAGAAAGTATCTAACCTTTGAGAGTACTTGTATTTATTTGGTGATACTGTGTGGGCCACTCCAGAAGGCCTAGCCATCTTGGTCAACTACTACTATTTGTATTAGTATCAATATTGAACAGTATAATTGGACACCCTCTGTTAAGGGCCTTAAAGTAGCTGACTGTGAAGTGCCTGGTGGCAGTGATAACTACTCTGGGTAGAAAGGGCCACAGCAGGTACATCTGTGCCAGCCTTTCACAGGCGTGTGTGTGTGTGTGTGTGTGTGTGTGTGTGTGTGTGTGTGTGTGTGTGTGTGTGTGTGAAAAATAAAATCTCTCAGTATGTGTGTGTCAGCTACTTGGAGCAGGGACACCAAGCAATGGGTTCACACAGAGGGTGCTGGAGGACTTGGCTTTGACACTCTTATTGTACTTAATGCAGAGAGGTCTGCATCTGGAAATACTCAGTGTATCCATTTGTATTCCAAGTACAAGTCCCTCTCCAAGTGTCAGTGGTGAGGATTCAGGCTCCTTGATTACTGGTCCAGCAAGGGCACGGCACAATTTGGTGGCCATCACACACTGGTAACAATGGTGGACATCACAGTGCAGAATGTAAACTGAACAGCTTTAAAATAACAGACAACCCCCCAGGAGATTTGAAACCCCCAACCAGTGCATTGATTCAGTACATATGATTGCATGTGTACAATGAAACATCGAAGGATTTTGAAAACTGTCATTAGCTATACTTTATTTTGGATTGTTATGAACAATGAGGTTTAGCTCATTTGTGGGACTGACTCGTACATGACACGGATTTTTCATCATTTTGCCAGAGGACATGCAGTGCCACTTATCTGTGGTTATATATGGCTAGCTACATTCCTCTCTAACAACTGTCATGCACAGAAAGATGGCTTTAATATATAAGCTGTTTTTGGGCAGGCACATGGTGTGGTTATGTATTTTTAGTAACCAAGTAAAAACAGAGGTATCTCCACAGTTTAATTGAAAGAAAACAGAAATCCACTGAACAAACCCAAAGCAAGTTCTCGCTGAAGAACTTGCTTTACTAGAACTTTGTTTTATCACTTTTGTCTTAAAAACCAAGACTTCTTCGGAAATAGCAAACCTCTAAGAAGTACTCCATTTTAAACATGCAGTAATTACGTGATGAAAGTCACATCACGAAAACATAATTTGACAAAAACAGTCATGTGACATCTGTGATACAAAATTGTATACAATGATAGACTTTTTGTAATAAATTAAAAAAAAAGAACTATTGCAGCATCAAACAATCATTTATATTCTCATGGCCTTCAATTTAAGACCTCTAGTGATGCTGTTAAGAGTTAATCAGACCTGCAGGCTGTTAACATTAAGTCTGAGTTGCCAATAAAGTTCATAATATCCCATAAAAGTTTCCCAACTCCCCCTGGGCAAAGTCATGCTAATTTTTTTCCAGCACCATGAAAGTGAATTTGGAAAATGTCTTGCAGGAAACAGCTGTAAACACGCTCACATATTATTTCCCTTATGCTGTGTTCAGTTTTTCCAACCCAGTATGCATCAGAGAGTGAGCAATTATTTATTTAGTTGTCTTTATTTATTTATTACTTGTCTTTGTTAACTGGGAAAGTCCAACTGGGCAAAGCACATTTTCATCAGTGGCCCAGTCATAGTGCATTTATATTAACAAATGAATTTGGACAGTTCTCAGAATAACCACAGTTACATTTTGCAGAAAAAAGAAATATAGTTACAAGGCAGGTATATAAACTAAGGTATTTACATCAACATGTATAAGTGTATACAGCTCTGGTAACTCTAAGTTCTTGCAGGAAGTAAATGGATTTAAACTTTAGAAGGGAAAACACTGTAGCATATGGTATATCTAGGTAAGCAATGCAAGGAGGTATAGACATTTTGAGAGTATAGCTACAGTTTAGAGTGTGATGGAGGAGATAAAAAGTTTAACAAGATTTAGATGAAGTGAGAAAAGGGAGAGAGAAAGAGGGGTGCATAACTGGAAAGGGAGTAGGTAGGATGGGTAAGAAAGGTGGAGGAAATGCCAGGATACTGGACAGTAAGCCTGGTGCTGAGCCTGAGTATGACCAGGATTTATTCAGATGGAGATTACGCAGGCTTTTAAAGCATAGTAGTTTGTCAGCAAGTTTGATGTCTTCTGGGATGGTGTTCCATATTTTTGAGAAGTAGCAGCAGTAAACTGAGTCTCTGGCTGAGTTATTAGACTTAGTAATTTTTAATAAGAACTTGTCAGCAGAGTGGAGGGCCCTTGAAGGGGGGGGGGGTAAAGCTGTAACATTTTATTTTTAGTGTGGGGCCTTTATTTAGGTAGTAAATAAATTTCTATGCACATTCTAATTGTAGGTGTTTTAGGATGTTGCTTAGTTTGAGCCAGTTGAGTTGCCTCAAAGCTTCACAGAGATGTGCTCAATGTGTTGAGTTAGTGGCAAATTTAGCAATTTTATTATAGCAAGAGGTGGTTTGGATTCAAGCGTGGTATTTAGGTTAGTTAGGGTAGGTGATGCACAAAGGAGGGCTATAAGTAAGTACATTGAGGCTAATGTTTACTGTACTGTGTCTGTAAAGTATCCCTTGGCTCTATAGAGGGTGATAAGTTTTTGATTGGTCCTTTTTATGGTTTGTAAGATATGATAGTCAAACTTGAGATTTTTGTCAGTGATAACTCCTAGGAGTTTACTGGGTAACTACTTCTATTTTAATGTTGTTTGCTGATGTAATTAGGAAAGATTGCTTTTGGTTGTTCTATTGCTTTGGGGTGAAGAGGATTAACTTTGTTTTGTTTTGTTAGGGTTAAGGAGCAAGCATGTATATTTTAGCCAGGTTTCTAAAGAAAGCTGTTCCACTGTTGGGAGTTGGCATAATGGTTAAGGTATTTACCTCAAAACACAAAGTACAGGGTTTGAGTCTTACCTTTGCAAAAGATGGCTAGGTTTAAAATGGTCCTCTGGGGTCATTAGTTTAGTAATCCCACTCCTAATAAATGCTCATGATACACACAACTGGGTTGGGTTGCATGGGTAGGCTTATAAAGGGGAGTATGTTGTCTCATCGAATATAACATTAGTGAATGAAAAAACAGACGTTGGCCAAATTACTTTCACTGACAGTGGAGTTTGCCTGTTTCTCCACTGCTATGCAACCTCAGAGTTGCTATATATAAATCCAGGGGGTGTTGCTCACCCCTGCAAAAACAAAATTGTTGAGTTGTTCATCAAAGCTGGTTTTGGTGACTGTTTTTCATTTTTTTTTTTGTTCATTGAACTTACCTTTAATGACTGAACATGAATCCCTTATAAAAGCCCAGGTTGTCACCTGGTTGTCATTAGCCTAGTATATATGAACCTAAAAGAAGTTTGAATAAATTCTTGGAGTTTTGGGGAGAGTTGGAGCCGCATATATTAATGCTGAATCATCAGTGTATTGGACAATTCCTGCATGTTGTATGGCAGTATGGAGTTTATTTATAAAGATGCTAAAGACAAATGGTCTTAGGACTGAGCCTCATGGGACTGCTATGGTGACAGGTTAAAACAGGGAATAACCTTGGTGCCATTTGGCTGCTTGTTTTCTTTCAGACAGATAGGTAAGAAACCATGTAAGACAGTACTGAGAAATTCCAAGAGAAGCTAGTTCATAGAGTAAATGCTGATGTGATGGCAAATGCTGAAATGCTATAAATAAGTCTAAAAAGATTGCTGATACAACTTTGTCATTATTTCTAAGTTGAATTATAGCTAGTAAAATGCAGTAAACGTGTTCTAATCTCACAATATACCCTGACATGTTCAAATGTTAACCCACAATGTTTCAATATTTCACTGCACCCATTGACATTTCTACAACTATATAGCTTGCAGTGACCCATTTTCTTCTCCCAGCTATATCTGTGCCAATTTTTAGGATGTTCTCAGCCTTAAATTCCAGTATATGTTTTATATTGGCCCTGCTATTCTAAGTAAATGCAGGGACAGTAATTCTCTCTTTGTAGAAATGATAAATCATTCTCCGGTTAGTACAGATTTTTTTTTTATGTCGAGCATATTATTGCTGCAAGTTAAAAATCATAAATCTGTCTGGCACTTGACTTAGAGGATTAAGGAGTTGTTAACAAGCTATTTCCTGTGGTGCAGCAGTGCAAGGTTTGATGCCCTCAATCTCCATTGCCTAACTTTGTGATTCTGAGCAAGTCACTTAACCAGACACGGCTCCAAGGCTGAGTCTGAAAAAGGTCCATGGAAAGCAGTGCTCTGCCATGGAAAACAAATCCAAATAAAATAAATCTCTTAAAACTGGTAGATTTTGACTGGTTCATATCCCCAACTTCATTACTTACAGGGATAAATCTCTGTGGTCTCTCTTTCTGCACTTATCAATGGTGTCAGCCAGAAGATGATCATAATAGCCTCTTTTCCTAAAAATATCACTTAAGCTAATCAGTTCAGTGCAAAAGTTGTCGTTATCAGATATTAATCTGGAGAGATGGAACATCTGACCTTTCACCTATTTTTTGAGGGTGACAACTCCTACCATGCAAATAAGAATTTGAAAAAAAATCTCTTTGTGATAGATATTTGAGGGCAAGCAACATAGAGAACAATTCTTATATAGCCATACATCTAGATAAGAGATACCATCACATGCAAAGTTGTAAGTGAAATACAGGAAGGAAGTAGAATCTTCCAGAAACTTTACAAATTTGTATAGCACCCCTTCAGTACCTTGCCAAAAATGAAGATATAATCTAGGTACCTAAAGTAAGTCTTGCAATGGCTTAGGTAGGAGTGAGAAAATACAAAATTAGTTTCCCAGTACAAGAGCAAATTAGAGTATATGGGGGCACAAACTGCCCCTATGGCTACTCCACTAATCTAGTGATAGAATTCCATTTCAAAGAAAGATAACAAAATTGTTGTATAACACAGTCTACATTGTTTTTTCAAAGAGTTAACACCCTTGGCTGAAAGGGAATTAGAGCCTCCATAAACCTGGATCGTGTGGTATGACCAAAAAAGGTCTTTGATATCAATAGTCATTAAGCTAGTATTCACAGAGAAGTCCACTTTTTTACTTCATATAAAAATTGATAAGAATCTTTCAACATATGATGAAATCTTTTAGTGGTGTTTTTTAATCTGAAGTCAATTAACTCAGCAAGTGATCCTGTTTTTGAACTCCCACCACAGAAATAGGTCTTAGTGGGCAATTACTTAAGTTATTGTGGATATTATTTTATTTTATTTTATTTTTATTTTATTTTACATTTGTTGACCGGGCTAGTCCAACTGGATTTATGTCCATTTTCAGTGGAGGCCCGGGGAGAAAAGCTCCAGAGGTATAAGAAAATTTTACAAATACAAATTTTACAAATACAAATACAAATAATACAAAGTACAAGTATGTTATGCAATGGGAAGAATGAAATATAATCATATATATTAAAGGTCTTAATGAACTAAATAAGCTAACTTTGAAAAAAAAAAGGCCTGAGGAGAAAAGCTCCAGGGCTAAATCAATTTACAATTACAAATATTGCATAGAACAAATGTGTTATATAAACACGTATATTATAGTTCGTGTCTACCTGGAAAAGGGTACATTAGAAAGAGTTTAAGTTAGAGGTTAACTCTTAGCAATACAAAGGAAGGTCAAACATGTTAAAATGAATAGTGTAATATTTGCAGAGAAAAGGGAAAGGGGAAAAAGGGACAATTTGTTAGTTGGAGAGTTGAGGTAGGTGCAAGGGTAAAAGTGGTTAAGGAAGGTTAAAGATAGAGTAAGGTACTAACAGGTTAGTCTGGGTTGGTACAAGAGCAAAGCCAGAATTTATTAAAGTGTCTTAATAGTTGTTTCTTAAAGAGTGGAAGAGTGGGCAAAGAAGAGATATCAGATGGAAGATTTATTTATTTATTTATTTTATTTATTTTATTTTACATTTGTTAACCGGGCTAGTCTAGCTGGATACATGTCCATTTTCAGTAGAGGCCCGGGGAGAAAAGCTCCAGGAAAAGATATAAAATAGACATATCAATGTCATAATACATCCAAATTAAAAATACAAAGATGATAATGGCACAAATTAGAAGATACAAATGTTAAAAAAAACAAAATATATATAATTTTTTTTTTTTTTTCTCTCTCACTGTCTTCTCAAATACAATAGACAGTGAGGATATGCAGTATATACATACATTTGATTAGCAATGTTATGGTATTTTGTATCAGTAGGGTAGTATTAGAAGTTTCAGAGAAGTAATAAGTTAAGAAGGAAGGAAGTTAGTCAGGGTTAGTACAGGTGCATTGCCAGTGTGTTTTAAGAAATAGCTTTAGTTTCTTTTAAAGAGTGAAATAGAAGTTTGAGTTGTAAGTTCAGTTGGTAGTAAATTCCATAGCTTGCCTACAGAGTTTGAGTATAGCTAGTCACCTGATGAGTTATTGGATCTAGAAGTGTTGATCAGTAGTTTGTTTGAGGAGTAAGTTCTTGAGGTTTTATAAGGTGTAATGATGGTAGAGAGTATTGGAGTGTTGTGGGGTTGGTGCAGGGACTTATGGACAATGGTAAGCTGGAGAAATTGAATATGGTTAAGAAATTCTAGCCAGTCCAGTTGTTTTAGGTTTAAACAGTGATGAGTTCTGAAGGGAGAGCCTGTTGCAAATCTAGCAATGTTATTATAGGATGTTGCTAGTTTGTTAAGGTTATTTTTTGAAAGGTTAGTATATATAGGGGAAGCATAGAGTAGAGTTGAGATTAAGTGGGTTCTGGCTATAGTGGTCCTAGCTACTGGTGTAAGAAAAGGCTTGATTCTATAAAGGGATCTTAGTTTTTTGTTAACTGATTTTATTGTGCTGTTTATATGACTATCAAAGTTTAGGTTGTTGTCTTAATAGTTGTTTCTTAAAGAGTGGAAAATTATATAACTCCTTGGGTAAGGACTAAGATTGTTCCATATTTTACCTACTGAGTTAGAGAAAAGGCAGTTGCCTGCGGAATTATTAGTTTTGGTATTAGGTATTTCAAATATATTTGGTGACCTTGGGTAAGGACTAAGAAATTGTAATGATGGATGTCAATAAGGACAGTAGATAACAGATCCTCGAGTCACACGTATACTTTTCTATAAGCTACATTAATTTCATTCACAGACACAATAGAATATGTATTACAGTCATTCCACATAAGTAACATTTTCCCCACATAGTCCAAGGTCTGCATTATCATCACCACCACCACTCTTATCAGGTTTTATGATTCTTATGGACTTATCAGATTATAGTTCTTTCAACAGTGTGTACTCTATATCCCTTAGATTAAAAAAAGTCAATGTCCAGAATTGGAATCGTAGAACTTTTTTATGTGGGTCTTACATTGTATTTCAAATAATTGTCCAAAGGGTTTAGGTGATGGATTAAATGTACTTTTGGCAGACTTCATTCCAGAAACCACCTTCATGTTTTTTGAAATGCAAAGCAAAATTAGATTAAACATGTGGAATCTGAGATCAACCAGTGCCTCCACTAGGCTGAACTTTATTACATCAAAGAGTTGTTGTTATATAAGATTATATGTTTACATAAGGCATGTAGTACTTTTTACCCCTACGTCTTCGTACAAGGATAGCTTTTTGTGTACTATTTGCTGTAAGGCCTAGAGGGCTATCAGTTTTTCAGTGGATCTACATGTACTGGCCCAAGAAATCTGAAGGGATACATTGCAAGTACATTGACCAGGTGCAGCAATGTAAGTTTGCCATATACCAGTATAATGTGTACCCTAACATATGTGATTAGAATATAATTTCTACTTAGTTTGTGGCGAATGATCATGTTAAGTTGCGTGCTTATTAACTTGCAGTCATGTGCTGGTATTTTTGGGAGACAGAATAATGCCTGGTATTTGGGTAAAGATTGTTTTGTGGATAAATGTATGTTCGTGTCAGGCCCTAATAAAGCATAGTAGATGGCCTATTAGTTTTGTTTTACTGTTAGGATTTCTAAGAACCACTGCTGCTAATTTCAGTGTTTTCCATACCAAAAGAGTCATATCTAAGGAACAGGCATCAAAATCCACACCCATTGGCGACCCCCAAATTCATGGAGACTGATAATGTAGTGATGGCAGAGACTCTCGGCAATGAATTTCACTGAACAGCTCTTGCATGACTCTGTCTAATAGGAAGCTGTCACCTGCATTAATGCTGTGGGACATCAAATCATTATTATGGTCTGGTCTGCCAATGAGCAATCATTATGATCTGTGCTTCCACCCACACAGCAAAGGCATGGGAGCAGAGAGCAACAAGTGGTGGGGCATCTACTGAACCACCCCTTACAGAGAAGGAGGAGTAACAGCTTTACCACCTCTGCAGAGTTCAACAGTATGGTACTGGATGTCAGGGCAGAGCTGAATATACCCCAGAAAATTTCCACTGATGATACCCCAGGTATGTAGACTCACTATCACTATCTGCCCCTATTTTTAACTGTTAGCCAGATTACAATTTATAATACCTGCCTCACTTGTGTTATATAGGTATATCTGGCATACAGGTACAATGTATGGAGAGGATAATAACTTAATATCATATTTTTGTAGTTGTAATGGTATAAGTTGCATCTATAATTATGGGTCAAACGTGCATTGGATATGTTTCGTTTTGGTGTATTCACAGATGTATCATTCTCTGGCAACTATGCAACTACCCCTGACCCCCCCACCTCCACTCCAACTGATGTTGGAGAATATTTATCCTCTGAAAATGATGGCTGGTATGAGCTGGAAAATCAAGGGGTACAGAGTGTGTACTGGAAACAGGGAATGTGACTGTCACATTCCTCCTCAGACTACAGACACAGTCTGAATGCCTTCTCATACCCAGGGCATACTATCATCTGAGAGTGTACAGGTTAATGCAGAAACTGTCAATCAAGGAAGTGTGGTGACCCCCAGCAGAGACATGTCTGAATCTGCCAATAGCCATCATGGGTCCAAAGATGGGGGATGGTACCTTTGCTCACCAGCGGTATGTTTACCAACATCCCCCTGAGGTTGTCGTGTCAGTAGCTGCTACCCAACGCATGTGCAGGGCCAGCCTTGAGGATGTAAGGGTGATCCAGACTGTGAATGCCTACTTACAGGAGTGTGTGACTCAAATGTGTGATTCATTTGATGGAGTGAATCACGTATTAGAACATTCAGTGTCTTCCCCGGGTTGTCTGTGAGGGATAAGTGGCTGTCTTTGTGGCTGGTCATCTGATAATTCAGAGGATGTTAGCTGATCTGGCCATATATGAGTGAAATCCCACTCTTGCACTGGTAACATTTCCTCAGTGATATGGTCATCATGGTGCTAGTCCATCCTCCAGCAGATTGCAATCACCATCAGGTAGCACACTGAGTACTAGTCAGGGTTGTGGGACAGCTACAGCAACTTTTGGTAGAACCAGTTCTTCTGGGTGGGAGCGAGCACAGGAAGCTGCTCGTCAAGGTGGCCCTGGACCTGTCTAGTAGGCCATGGTGCAGTGCTGCATCACATGCTGAAGTTGTTTCCCTACATAAGTAAATTGTCCTATGCAGACTGCCTCAATGTCTTATCCCTGTATTCTGTCTCCTACAGGCTTTTGAGGGGAGATCTATGCCTGGCATACAGGGCATTGTCAGACCCCACTCTGATGGACTTCCTCAATATCCACAAAATAAAAAGCACCAGAATTACCCATTCTAAAGACTTATGGAACAGGCTCCCCATCCATGTGAAGCACAATTCCTCCCTAACCCAATACAAGTGCAACTTGGACAACTGGATGGGAAACTGGAAATTCATCCCTGGTTTGGTACCTATGTCTCTAATGGACATAGGTAACCTGTAAATGTTTCATCTCCCAAAGTCCTGCTTACACTTATCAAGGGTATCAGAACTTGTCAGAGATTTGGGATGTATGGCTAGGCTTAAAATGGCCTTTGTGGTCATTAGCCTGTTAAACACCTATGAACCTATAAACCTATAAAATAAAAAGGCATACTTTACATATACATATAGCTCATGTGCGTTAATGTTATGGCTTTATTCTTCTGTGCCACAGAACTGGCAGATAGAGGTTTATTTACGTAATTATTTAGCTAATTATAGGTTCATAGGTTCATAGGTAGGTACTAGGCTATTGGCCCTAGGGCCTATATAAGCCTAGCCAAAGCTACCCTGACTTTCGCCACCCAAGAAAATTATTTTCCTGTGCCACTGTCGAGCAGAGCCACAGAACTGATCTCCGGGGTGAATTTCCTATCTCCCATCCAATCATCAAGATTTTTCTTGAACAGTGCTAATGAGGAGCTTTGTTTGATATAGATAGGTAGTTTGTTCCAGAGTATGGGAAGTCTCTGGGACAGGAATCTATCCCTCCAGCATGTTCCGTTTATTGTGGTGATGAGGTTTAGGTGCCTAGAGCGTATAGCTCGTAGGGATTGGGATTTCTTTAAGTGGAGCATGTCTAAAAGCTCTGGGTTTGACATAGCTTTGCGTGTTAGGCAGAGATCGCCTCTGAGTAGGCGATATGCAACGGAGTAAAGATGCAGTTTTTTAAGACGGTCTGCAGAGGGCATCTGTTTGAGGCCAGTAATCCTCTTTGTGAGGTATTTCTGTGGCCTTTCCAGTTGTTGTAGATGTCTTGTGAGGTACATACCAAAAGGGGCATTGTACTCTATAATGGGTCTAATTAGTTAGTTATTATTTTGTTTGTATTTGATAAGCAGCATATTGCACTGGCCCACCTGGACCTCTTTTAGAATCAGCCTGAGAGCACACTGTGGTTAGTGACTTGCTCAAAATTACTCAATAAGCAAATAGTGGCTGATGAAATTAAACCCTAGGCTACAAGAAGCAGCTCTTTCACAGCTTATAGGCTTAACTCTCTGAGCTGACTGCCAGGTTTCAATGCTCTGTTGAAGACATACAGCTCTACCTGTGTTTTCACCTTATTTTAAGTTAATTTCAGGACACTTGCTATAATGTGACCATTGAATGAAAGCCTGACTGAAGATCAATTTCTCCAAGTCATAACTGCATTCATTTTGTTGTGGAAGCACTGGGGATACAAGGTTTGCAGGCAAAATCCTGCTATTCATAGACAAGGTGAAAAATGTGCAAGTCTTAACAAGGATTTGAACATGAGAAGATGAGTAGTTCCTTTTCTGAAATAACTTTGACTTCCATATTTCCATATCCGCTTTACTTTCTTCTACCATTAGAAGGAAGTAGGGACCCCAGTATTCATTTCAAGCATTACTTTTAGTGGTCTACATCTCTGGTCTCTCAGAAGTCATGCAGTTATGCATTTTGAAGATTACCTAAACGTTTCTTTATTTAGGCTGTCATTTGACTTGGAAGTATGCAAACTCTTGCTTGGTGCAGACAGTATGTAGATTATTTATTTATATTATACATACATTACACACACACACACACACACACACACACACACACATATATATATATATATATATATATATATATATATATATATATATATATATATATATATATATACTTATAAATGTATGTATATAGACTTTATTTGTACTAAGTGGTGGTGCTGCAGTAGCGCTGTCACCTCACAGTTAGACGTTGCCCGTTCAATTCTCAGTTAGAGCGTCTTCTGTGTGGCAATATGCGTAAATGGGCATTCCTTCACTGAAGGTTGTGCGTTAGGCCCGGCAAGCCAGCACATAAAAATCTACTGCCAATCATTAGCGGACCAGAGTTCCGCTGTGGCGACCCCTAACCCGGAAAAGCCGAAAGACACAAACAAATATATATATATATATATATATATATATATATATATTCATATGCATTTACAATATATATATATATATATATATATATATATATATATATATATATATATATATATATATATATATATATATCTCTATTTCAGATTATCGAACTTTCAAAATGCTGACTTTCATATGGCCGACACCATATGATCAACAGTTTGAAAGGCCGAAAATCTGTAGTAACAGTGTTAACTATTTAAAACTGTGTTGAGCAGGGAGACAAGCCCCCCTGCACCCCCCACACCCCCTGCTACTTAAATATTCTCTCTCCGAGATCACACTACAGTGCAGGGAAAGGGGAATCTCCCAGTTCCGCGCTGTATCGGGATATCCGCTAATCATTGTCAGCCTTTCAAACGTTTGATCATATGGTGTCGACCATATGAACTTCAAACTTTTGAAAGTTAGGACAAATATATATATATATATATATATATATATATATATATATATATATATATATATATCTATATATATATATATATATATATATATCTATGTATATATATATATATATATATATATATATATATCTATATATAGGGTCTATATTAGAACATCAAAGTTTCAAAACTTCAAATGTTCTAATATTGACCCCAATTTAGCGAACGCTGAAAATAGTGAAGCTACAGAAAACCACATTTTTTCCTAAGGAAAGAATTTGGTTGTTCGTTTCTATCATTTTGCTATTTTCAGCTTTGTGGTGGAAAGTTACGGGTTGGGTTCAGGTAAGTGTGCGATTGGGTGTGGGTTAGGTGAGTTAGGGTTAGGGTGTGGGTTAGGTATGTGTGCGATTGTGTGGACATGAGGGTTAGGTGAGTTAGAGTCAGGGCGCGGGTGAGGTGAGTGTGTGATAGTGACGGACCTTAGGGTTAGGGTTTGGGTTAAGGTAAGTGGATATTTAGTGGTGTATGTACAGTTTAGTGTAAGGTTAGGTAAGATTTTAGGTGTATGTGTGTGGATTGCTGTTTGTTTGGTGTGCTTGTGTTGTGTGTATGTGTTTTGGAACAGCAAATTTTTTCCCTAGGAAAAAATTTGCTGTTCTGCATAGGTTCATAGGTTCATAGGTTTATACTAGGCTATCTGCCCTAAGGCATTTATAAGCCTAGCCCAAATTTTTGTGGCTTATGCCACCCCTTATATGAAAAAATACTGTGCCCATTAGTTTGTTGTGCCTCTGTCCAGCAGTGACACAGAGATGATTCCCGGGGTAAACCTACGATCTCCCATCCACAGGTCAAGATTTCTCTTGAACAGAGCCAGCGAGGTGCTCTGCCTCACATGGACCGGGATTTTATTCCACAGCATAGGGAGTCTCTGAGTGATAAATCTGTCCCTCCAGCACATCCTATTTATATCCGTGCTAAGGTTTAAGTCGCTTGCTCTAGTGGTTTTGGTGGATTTGGATTTTTTGAGGTGGAGCATGTCCATTAATTCCGGGTTGGACATGGCCTTGTATGTCAGGCACATGTCACCTCTGAGCAGACGGTATGCGACTGAATAGAGCTGGAGTTTCTTCAATCTGGCAGCATATGACAGATTTTGGAGTCCCTTTATCCTTTTGGTGAGGAACTTTTGGGGTCTCTCCAATTGCTGCAGATGTCGGGTGAGATACATCCCGAATGGGGCATTGTACTCGATCATTGGGCTGATAAGTGAAGAGTACAGGGGAACAATGACCTCACTAGATCTGGATGTGAATCCCTTCATGATCAGGTGGGCAATGTAGAAGGTCTTTCTAACCACTTTAGCAATGTGAGTGTCAAAAGAAAGGCCACTGTCAACCTGGGTCCCCAGGTCCCTGATAACCTCTTCTGTGCTTAGTGGATTGCCACCTATATGGTAGCTTGGGGTTACCTTGTTTTTCCCGAAGGGTATGACTATACATTTTTGGTGTTTAACTTCAGGCCATGGCTCTGGCACCAGCTATCTGTTTCCGTGAGTCCCTTCTGAAGGATATCCGTGTCCGATGCACTTTCCACTATGGCGCCCAGTTTGCAGTCGTCTGCAAACTTTGTCAGCCAAAGTCCTCCCATGTTGGCCTGTACTTCTGAGAAGTAGATGCCGAACAATGGGGGCCAAGGACCGAGCCCTGTGGGACACCACTTGTGACCGGCTTGGAGTCTGACATAGCGCCAGCAACTCTAACCCTGTGGGTTCTGTCCTTAAGCCAGTTTGCAACCCATCTTGTGACATATGGGTTTACATTTAAGCTGGTAAGTTTTTCTACAATACCGAGTGGGGTATTGTGTCGAAGCCTTTGCAAGGTCAAGGTAGGCTGTATGGACTGCCTTTCCCTCATCAATGGCCTTGGTGACTGTTTCGAAGAAGTCGACCAAGTTCAAAAGGCATGATCTTCCTTTGACGAAGCCAAACTGGGTCAGGTCCAATGTCTGCAAGTCCCCTATATCTTTGTTTATGAGCTCCATTATGATCCTCTCCATAGCTTTGCAGACTAGACTTGTTAAGCTTATGGGGTGGTAATTACCAGGGTCCGTAGAGGCACCGCCTTTGTGGAGTGGGACCACAGCTGCCATACGCCACTCCTTGGGCACGTATCCTGTGGTAAGGCTGAGATTAAACAGCTGCCTTATGTGCGGGTTTAATTCCTCATTTAGCTCGTGTAGCACACAACCGGGGACACCATCCGGTCCCATTGATGCTGTGTTTTAGCTTTAGAGAGAGCAGCTTTCACCTGCGCATTTGAGATGTCTGGGAGGCTACACTCCACTGGGATAGTTATCTCTCCTTTAGAAGGGGAGAGGGGCATGAAGTTTGCACTGAACCTGTCTGCCAGTATGTTGGCAATGTCTGTGGGTTCAGTGATTTTTGTATCATTTTGGACTAATTCTGAGCATATCTGGGAGTTTCCACCCAGGTTCCTAACATAGCTGAAAAAGGCCTTATGATTGTCCTTTGAATCCATGGCAATTTTTCTCTCAAAATTGGCCTTAGTTGATTTTATGAGTGCTCGTATTTTTTAATAATAATGATCAGGGGTGACTTCCCTTTTATGGATTTTGTTCTATCATGTAATAGCTTTCTCCTCTTATTGTAAAGTTTGTTAATGACTGGGGTCCACCAGACTGGACGTTTGCCCTTTGTGGAAAGAGTCTTGGTTTTATTTGGGATTGCCTGATCCATGCAGTCCTGGAGGTGTTCATAGAAGGCATTTGTAAGGGCTTCCAGCTTGGGTTGTGGTTTCCACTGGCTCAGGGCCTTGAAGGATACCACACCAGTCTTGAGTAGTGTGAAGTTTGCTTTAGAGAAGTTCTTCACTGTGGTCTTTTGTTTGGGGTGGGGGCGGGATGTGGATTTCCAGTGAGATTAGTTTATGATCAGATCTCACCAATGAGGGATATACTTCGTGTGGAGCATTTTGTCCCCATGTTTGTGATAATGAGATCTAGTATATTTTCTCCTCTTGTGGGAACAGTGACTAGCTGTTCCATGGCATTTGAATTTATGAACTCCAGGAACCATTGGGCTAGAAAGTTAGGGCTTGAGTAATGTTCCCAGTCTATATTCGGGTAGTTGAAGTCACCCAATATGATGGTGTTTGGAGATACATTTATACCCTCCAGTGTCTTCAGGAAGGCTGTGTGGGGTTCCTGAGTTTGAGAGGGTGGCCTGTAGCATGCTACAATTTGTAGAGCAGTTTTGCCTATGGTTAGTTGCACCTGGATGGTTTCCGAAGCTTCGTGCTTTGCCACCAACCTGGAGGTGTGGGTATCCTTTATAAATATGGATACACCCCCTCCTTTTGTGGTGTGGTCCGGGTTTTGGGTCCGGAACGCATGATATGAGGTAAAACCTAATAGTGCTGGGGTGCTCTCAGGAGCCTTGAACCAGATTTCAGTTACAGCACAGACATCGATGTTCTCCATACTGAGAAGGGCCTCGAGTACGTGCATTTTGAGATTTAGACTTCTGGCATTGAGCAGCATTACCCTCAGTTTCTTCCCATTTTTGTTTTCTAGGGTGGTAGGTTTAGAATTTGAGCCTTGCCTAAAAAGGCACTATGGGGTGGCAAGAGCCTTAGCCAATATCCGAATCCCAGGGTGACAGGTGCAAGCCGTCCCTTGCGACAGCGTGGCTTGTCAAGCATGTCATCCCAGGCAGACAGACACTGGATCCCCTTTGAATGACACCAGACATTAAGCCAATTGTTAAAGCTGGTCATCTTGTCTCTATATTGTGGCATCATTCTTGGTGAAGGAAGGATACTGCTCAGGGTCAGGGTCATACCTGCCTGGGCTACATAATCAGAGAGCTCCTCTATGTCTCTTTTCATGTAGTCCAGGGAGGTACGTCTCAGGTCGTTCACACCAGCATGGACAATGACTGTGTCATATCTGTACTTGCCGTGGAGTGACCCGAGTGCTTGTGTTATGTGGCGGATTCTAGCACCCGATAGGCAGCTTACTGTGACCCTCTCCTTGTTCAGCCTGGTGAGTGGGACGTCAGTGTGTCTGACTATGGAGTCACCTATGACAAGTATGTTTGGTGTTGTATTTGGCCTTAAGGGCTGTGACTGCTTTGCACACTGCTTTTGTGGTTTATGTGTTGCTTGTGGGGTGTCTTGAGGTAGCAGTTGTTTGGGTGTCTGCTTTGGAGGCCTCTGCTGTTTAGGTAAATTTTTACTCAGAGCCTCCGAGTATGTCTTTGTGTGTTTATGTGTTTGATTCAGTGGTGTGGTAGCATTATGTGAGGCTGGTTTTGTGGTGTGTGTAGTTGCCTTCTCCTCCTGTCTGGTCTTGCCAGTCCTGAGTTGAGAGAGCTCAGCCTCCAGTTTGGCTAAATAGCTGCAGCTCTCGCAAGTATTTGTGTTATGTGGGAGGAGGAGAGGGTTGTCTGTGTACATGAGGCATTTATAACATTGCCTCAACATTCCCAGATTCACCAGCTGGACCGGAGAGGAGATTGACAACTGACCTTTGGACATGCTAGGATAATATTCGGAATTCCTTAATAATTGAAAACAAGGGCCAGTGGGGAGTGAGGGTGTAGTGCTTTTAATTTTTAGTGCTGACTTATATAATTGCTTTAGTGAGCAAGTGCCAGGTAACTTGAGTGCAATGTGTTACAAGTAACTAAATGCAAAAACGACAAACAGTAACTTTCTTTCAAGTGAAACAAGGAACTAGTACAGTAAGTAATGCAGATATCACTAGTGATCCACAGAAGCGCTGAGAAGCCGCGTATTAGGTGGAATTAGCTTCCAGGGAAATAACAAGCAAACAAACAACAAGCATATAAACAAAGCTAGATTCAGCAGGCCTGGATCTAGTCTATGCTAGAGCAAACAAGGTGTACCAATTTCAGTAAGATACAGCTCAAATATTCAGGCACTATAAACCTTTAATCAGAAATTCCCAGCTCAGAAGGGCAGAGTCCAGCCTCTTCTCCCACAAGAGTGCAGACCACGAACCTTCTTAATGTAAAATAACTGGCCTGAAGCCCAAGTGCCTAAACCAGAACTAATACACTTGGACACTGGGCTCTCAATCAGCAGTTCCCAACTTAGAAGGATGAAAGCTACCTGTCATGCCACCACAGTGCTTGCCACAAACCTTCCTAATGTAAAACAACTGGTCTGAAGCCCAAGTGCTTAATCCAAAAGACTTAGAATGATAGCTACACTTTAATCAAGTTACAACCAAGCAGTAATAAATACAATTGAATACTTTAGAGAATG
Source organism: Protopterus annectens (assembly GCF_019279795.1). Classification (NCBI taxonomy): domain Eukaryota; kingdom Metazoa; phylum Chordata; order Ceratodontiformes; family Protopteridae; genus Protopterus; species Protopterus annectens. The sequence continues at coordinate 1,673,897,549 of NC_056732.1, read as the reverse complement.
TCTGGATTAGTGCTCAAGTTACACAAACAAAGCTAGATCCAGCAGGCCCGAATCCAGTCTATGCCACAGCAAACAAGGCGCACCAACTTCAGTAAGAAGCAGTTCAGATATGCTTGCACTATAAGCCTTTAACCAGAAATTCCCAGCTCAGAAGGGCAGAGTCCAGCCTCTCCTCCCACAAGAGTGCAGACCACGAACCCTCTTAATGTAAAATAACTGGCCTGAAAGCCCAAGTGCTTAAACCAGAATGAATACACTTTTAGAATAACAGACACTGAGCCCTCAATCAGCAGTTCCCAACCTAGAAGGATGTAAGCTACCTGTTCTGCCACAACAGTGCAGACCACAAACCCTCTCAGTGCAAAACAACTGGTCCGAAGCCAAAGTGTTTAAACCAAAAGGCTTAGAATGAGTTACACCAAGCAGTAATAAATACAATTGAGTATTTTTAAGATGATGCAAAAGTAAAATGAAGTAGGTAGAAACACAAGTACAGTAAAAGCAGATGAAATTTTTTTTTTTTTTTTTTTTTTTAATCTGAACAAGTGCTGAGATCAAAGAAACAGATTTGAGTGCTGAAACTAGAAAACTGGCTAGTTATAAGAAAAACAAAACAAGCTAGAAGGCTTCCCTCAAACACAGAAGGGCTTGGGGGCTCAGAAGCCTACAAATAGTCTATACCACTTAACAGAAAAGGCAGGAAATAAGCTTAATTTTTTTGGTCTGTTTCCCAGATGCTCTCTTTGTACACAGTAGGAGTGCCTGAAATCAGAATATGATCTCACTGCACTCAGTTGAGTGAGCAAATGAGATGGGCCCAGAGGCAGGCTGAGGGGCGGGCAGTTTCAAGACCACTAAGATTAACACCAAAACAAAAACAGGGAGGGTGGGTAGGAATAACTGAAGAGCAGAACTGCCACTTCAGTTAAATATTCCTTCAACACAGTTTAAATCAAATTAAATACTGTATTTTTTTTAAAAAGTGCAGATAAAGGTACTTAAATTCTCTTATACGTCCAGTTGAATATAACCAAGTTCTTAGCCGGCCAAAGCTGAGGTTTTTAAGCAGAAAATATTTCACAATGCACCACTTAAAAAGGCAAGGACAGGAAATCAAAGAATGTGGCTACCCCCACACCTGTAATTACTAGCAAATAAAATTCAGCAAACACTAGCTTCAGTTCAAGTTACTGAAGAGCAGAATAACTGCCACTTCAGTTAAATATTCCTTCAACACAGTTTAAATCAAATTAAATACTGTATTTTTTTTTAAAAGTGCAGATAAAGGTACTTAAATTCTCTTATACGTCCAGTTGAATATAACCAAGTTCTTAGCCGGCCAAAGCTGAGGTTTTTAAGCAGAAAATATTTCACAATGCACCACTTAAAAAGGCAAGGACAGGAAATCAAAGAATGTGGCTACCCCCACATCTGTAATTACTAGCAAATAACAAAATTCAGCAAACATTAGCTTCAGTTCAAGTTACTGAAGAGCAGAATAACTGCCACTTCAGTTAAATATTCCTTCAACACAGTTTAAATCAAATTAAATACTGTATTTTTTTTAAAAAAGTGCAGATAAAGGTACTTAAATTCTCTTATACGTCCAGTTGAATATAACCAAGTTCTTAGCCGGCCAAAGCTGAGGTTTTTAAGCAGAAAATATTTCACAATGCACCACTTAAAAAGGCAAGGACAGGAAATCAAAGAATGTGGCTACCCCCACACCTGTAATTACTAGCAAATAACAAAATTCAGCAAACACTAGCTTCAGTTCAAGTTACTGAAGAGCAGAATAACTGCCACTTCAGTTAAATATTCCTTCAACACAGTTTAAATCAATTAAATACTGTATTTTTTTGAAAAAAGTGCAGATAAAGGTACATAAATTATCTTATACGTCCAGTTGAATATAACCAAGTTCTTAGCCGGCCAAAGCTGAGGTTTTTAAGCAGAAAATATTTCACAATGCACCACTTAAAAAGGCAAGGACGGGAAATCAAAGAATGTGGATACCCCCACACCTGTAATTACTAGCAAATAACAAAATTCAGCAAACACTAGCTTCAGTTCAAGTTACTGAAGAGCAGAATAACTGCCACTTCAGTTAAATATTCCTTCAACACAGTTTAAATCAAATTAAATACTGTATTTTTTTTAAAAAAAGTGCAGATAAAGGTACTTAAATTCTCTTATACGTCCAGTTGAATATAACCAAGTTCTTAGCCGGCCAAAGCTGAGGTTTTTAAGCAGAAAATATTTCACAATGCACCACTTAAAAAGGCAAGGACAGGAAATCATGTTCGATGTTGTAAGCGTTCGCTTAATAGGAGTCGATATTAGAACATTCAAAGTTTTGAAACTTCGATGTTCTAATATAGACCCTAGCTATATATATATATATATATATATATATATATATATATATATATATATATATATATATATATATATATATGGGTCTGCTACAGTTGATTGAAAACTCACTTGATTGAAAATGAAATTACTAGTACCACTTCACTGAAAGCTCACTTCACTGAAAACTCACTTGACTGAAACTCATTTCGTTGAAAGTTATAAATGGCCTTTTCCCCACTGTAGTGCGATCCTGGAGTTAATATATATAGTAAGGGGGATGTGGGGGCACAGCCCCCCACATATCTTGATTATATATTCTCTTTTGAAAACAGTCATTCATTGCACTTGTAAGTGTCACGGTGTATAGTTTAAAATGTTTATAATATGTGAGGGGGCTACGCCCCCACACCCCACCCCAATGTTGGGGGACTGTGTCCCCCACACACCCCTTACTATATATACTAACTCCAGGGTCACACTACAGTGGGGAAAAGACCATCTACAACTTTCGGTGAAATGTGTTTCAGTGAATTGTGTTTTCAGTGAAATGTGCTTTCAGTGAAAAGTGCTTTCAGTGAATAGTAGTAGATCCATATATATATATATATATATATACCTGTTACTCAAGCTGTGCTGAGAGACTGACTTACTGCCTGCTGTGATATTCAAAAAAGATGTGTTTAATCTCATTTTTCATCAGCACTTCTGATTTAATATCTCTGTAATCTGTACAACTGCGTTTTACTGTCCTTTTGTTGTGAGATAGAGCTAATATATGTTAGTTTTGTGAACAGAAATGGTTTTGTCTGGGCAGGCCATTCCTGCAACTGTATTGTCTGGTTAATAGGGCTGTTTCTGCTTTCTGTGCCTTAAATCAGATATACCTGTTACTCAAGCTGTGCTGAGAGACTGACTTACTGCCTGCTGTGATGTTCAGAACAGATAAGTGTTTATTCTAATTTTTCATCTGCACTTTTGATTTAATAGCTCCCTAATCTGTGCAACTGGTTTCCCATGCACCTACCCTGTTCTTGTGGTGGTCTTATGTCTTGGTGGCTTTGAGTTGCCTGCCTCTGATATAAAGATGATACTGGACACCACCACAGTCACATTACATCAGCTCATTCTACTGTTAATAGTGAGAACTTAGCAAAGGCCCACCCCTTTAGCTTAGGCCCACCCCTTTTGCTTCTGCATATTGTATTATCTTCGGCCTCTTCACTTTCTACTTAAAAAAAAAACTGTTTCCTACCTCTCCTTGAACTAGTGTAGTGCAGATACAGATTTGCTGTATCCAGGATTTTTTGTAAGCTTCAGAGCGGTGCTCTTCATTGTTTCCCTTAGATCTGCTCGTTCTCTGCTCTCCTGCACTTTTATTAGATTATTAGTGTAGCACTTTAAACTATTCCCGGTGCCAGAAAGCCTGCTCCTCAAATTTCCCCTTAAAACTAGCTGGTTTCTCAGTAGTAGCACTAAAATCTGAATCTCTGTGACTAGCACTTGCTCTAAAACCTGCTGGAAAGCACTAGGAAGCCTAAAACCAATACAAGCACTCAATTCTACTTGTTAATAAGAAGAAATTAATCGTAGGCACTAAACAGCCTATCATTGCAAAGTACCTTGCCAAGGTAAGGGAAAACAGCTCTTGTACTTTACAAAAGAAACACTGAACCAGGCATGTCCAAGGGTCAGCTTCTGGTGATTTCTCCTGTCCACCTGGTGAGTTTGGGCTTACTGGGGCAATGCAGCAATTGCCTCATGTACACAGACAACCCTCTCCTCCTACCACCCAACACTACAACCTGCGAGAGATGCAATCAGCCAAACTGGAAGCAAAGCTATCTCCAGCCAAGAATGTGCTAGACAGTCAAGAGGAGAAGGTTAACACCTGCACTACACCTCAAGCAACACATAGCCCTTCAAAACTCATAGCACCAACATCCACACATAGTAACACTAAACCCACTTATGCAGAGACCCTTAGCATTAACTTGCCTAAGCAACAAGGATTTCCGAAGCTGAAATGCAAACAAACACCAATCACAACCAAAGTGACACATAGCTCCAAACACCAGTGTGCCACCAAACAACAGCCCCTAAGGCAAGACAACTTACCCAACACTTTAGTCATAGGTGGCTCTATAGTCAGGAACACTGACATCCACTCACCAGGCTGAACAAGGAGAAAATTACTGTCAGCTGCCTGTCAGGTGCCAGGATCCACCATATAACGCATGCACTCAAGTCACTCTACAAGTACAAATACGACTTTGTCATTGTCCATGTTGGAGTGAATGACTTGAGACGTACCTCCCTGGACTACATGAAAAGAGACATCGAAGAGCTCTTCGATCATGTGGCCCAGGCAGGTATGACCCTAGCCCTGAGCAGTATCCTGCCTTCACCCAGAATGATACCACAGTATAAAGACAAAATGATTGACTTCAACAATTGGCTAAGTTGCTGGTGTCATTCAAAGGGGATCCAATATCTGTCTGCATGGGATGACATGATCAACAAACCACGATGCCTTGCCAGAGATGGTCTGCACCTGTCGCCCCTGGGATTCAGGTTACTGGTTCAGGTTAAGGCTCTTGCCACCCCTATAGTGCCTTTTTCAGGCAAGGCTGAAAGGACAAAACCACCACCGTAACAGATATAAGCATGCAAAATCTGAAGGTAATGATACTCAATGCTAGAAGTCTTAAGTTCAAAATGTGCTCTCTCGAGGCACTCCTAAAAATGGAGAACATCGATATCTGTGCAGTAACTGAGATCTGATTCAAGAACACCACTGCAATACCAGGCTACAACTCTTACCACACTTTTCGGCCACCAGACCAGGACCAAAGCACTAAAGGCAGAGGAGTGTCCATATTCACCAAGGATATTCTCACCTCCAGGCTAGCTGCTCAAAACAATGCATCTGAAATTCTACAGGTGCAACTAACACTAGGTAAGACTTCAGTCCAAACTGTTGCTTGCTACAGATTCCCCACCATACCCCAAGATTCTCACCACACCATTTTAAACATACTAGATAATATTAAGATACAACTAAACACCCTAATACTGGGTGATTTCAACTACCCTACCATTAATTGGGAAAACTACTCGGGTACCAACACCTTTGCCCAATGGTTCTTGAAATTCATAAATTCCAACGCTCTGGACCAACTAATCCATAGTCCCACCAGGGGCTCAAATATCCTAGAACTGGTCATTACCAACATGGGAGATTGATGCACCAGACCAGTGGTCACCCCCTTGTTGGTCAGTTCTGACCATAAGCAAATCACCCTTGACATCCACATCCCACCCCCACCCCCCAGTAGGGAAACTTCCATAAAAAACTTCTCCAAAGCCACCTTTATGCTACTCAAGTCAGAAGTGAAAAACGTCATGACACCCATGCAGACAGGAACTGGAGGTCCGACCGCTGAATCCTACACTAAGGCACTGTACGAGCACATCCTCTCGTGTATGAATCATGCCATTCCAAACAGAACCAAGATGGTCTCCTCCAAAAAAAGGAACCCGATCTGGTGGTCCCCTGCCATAAACAAACTAGTCAACAGAAGGAAGACACTGTTGCAGAAAAGAGGAAAATCCCAGGATGCAAAAACTCCCTTACCAGCCTCAGTAAGAAACTGAGATCCCCTCATAAAATCCTCCAAAGCTAGTTACAAAAATAAAAGTGCCAAAAATTCCAAGGAAAACCACAAGGCATTCTATAGTTATGTCAATAATCTAAATGGCAATGCTCAGATCTGCTCTAAGCTACAACAGAATGGCATAAAATATACTGATCCCAATGATATTGCTAATATCCTGGCAGAACGATTCAGTGCCAACTTCACCCCCTCTCACCCCCTAAAGGGCCCATCTCATGGTGACACAGGTAAAAAATGCACACTCCAAAGCTAAGAATACAGCATCCATGGGACCAGACGACATCCCGGCTGTGTACTACATGAACTACAAAATGAACTGGCACCTCATCTAAGTGTCCTGTTTAATCATAGCCTCATCTCAGGCTTCGTGTCCAATGAGTGGGCATACAGCTACAGTTATCCCACTCCACAAGGGGGGATCCACCTTGGATACTGGGAACTATTGTCCCATCAGTCTGATGAGCCTGATCTGCAAAGCCATGGAACGCATTATTATGGAACTTATAAACAAAGACTATGGCAACCTTCAAACACTGGACCACACCCAGTTTGGTTTCGTAAAGGGCCTATCTTGTCTCCTCAGCCTGATTGATTTTGAATCAGTCTCCAGAGCCATGGATGAGGGTAAGGCGGTCCACACAGCCTATCTGGACCTCACTAAGGCCTTCGACACCATCCCCCACTCTGGAATCATAGATAAACTTACTAAGCTGGGCATTAATCCCTACATCACTCGATGAGTTGCCAACTGACTTACTGACAGACCCCACACTGTAAAAGTAGCTGACTCAAAATCCAGCTCCAGACAAATGACAAGCGGAGTCCCTAAGGGTTCAGACCTGGGACAACTCTTGTTTGGCATCTACTTCTCTGAAGTACAGGCCAGCACTAAGGGACTCTGGCTAACAAAGTCTTCAGATGACTGCAAACTGGGAGCCATTACTGAATCCCCAAATTATGTGGATATTCTACAAAAGGGCCTTACAGAAACAGATGCTTGGTGCTAGAGCCATGGGCTCAAGCTCAATGCCAAGAAATGTATAGTTATCCCCTTTGGGAAAAAACATGTACCCATGAATTACCACATAAGTGGCAGTACACTAAACACTGAAAGTGTGATAAGGGACTTAGGGACACAGGTGGACAGTGGTCTCACCTTCAATAACCACATAGCCACAACAGTCAGGAAATCCTTCTGTGTGGCACACCTCATCATTAAGGGCTTTTCATCCAGAAGAAAGGAGGTCATTGTCCCAATGTACCCATTATAGAGTACAACGCTCCATTTGGTATGTACCTCACAAGACATATGCAATAACTGGAAAGGCCACAGAAATACCTCACTAAAAGAATCACAGGCCTAAAGCAGATGCCCTATGCTGAGCAATTAAAAAAACTCCAGCTATACTCTGTGGCATATTGCCTACTCAGAGGTGATCTCTGCTTAACATACAAGGCCATGTCAAACCCAGTTCTGCTGGACATGCTACACTTAAAGAAATCCCAATCCCTCAGAGCTACATGCTTCAGGGATCTAAACCTGGTCATCACAATGAACAAAACATGCTGGATGACTAGGTTCCTGACACAGAGACTCCCCATACTCTGGAATAGACTGCCCATACATGTCAAGCTGAGCGCCTCTCTGGCCCTCTTCAAAAGGAACCTTGACAACTGGATGGGAGATAGGAAATTCTCTCCGGGGATCACGTCAGTCGCTCTGCTAGACAGGGGACCAGAGAAGTAAATATTCTGGGAAGAAATAGCCAGGGAATTGTTATGGCTAGGCTTGTATAGGCCCTAGGGCTGATAGCCTAGTACCAACCTATGAACCTAAATGGGTCCCCTTCACATGGTCGACATTTCAGAATGTCGAAGACCATATGCCCGAGACCATATGATTGACATTCAAAATGTCGACCATGTGGAACCGGCATCTGCAAACAGTTCGGAATGGAAAGATTTCCATCTTCCGCACTGTAATGCAGTCTTGGAGTTGGCATATTTAAGTTGTGGGGGTGTGGGGGGGGTGGAGCATGAAGGTAAGATTTTTTTTTTTTTTTTTTTTTTTGTATGTTCGACATTTCGAATGTTGATCATATGGTCTCGGCCATATGGTTTTCAACATTCTAAAATGTCGGCCATATCAAGTAGACCCATATATATATATATATATATATATATATATATATATATATATATATATATATATATATATATGAGTATCATACATTACATCAAAATTCCACAAGATCAAACTACAACTGATTAAGCACAAATGGTCACTTAGCAGAACATTGAAAAACAAAGGTAATGAAGTATAAGCATGATTTTTTTTTAAGTCAGAAAACTCCCTTTGCACCCCCATAAACCCTGTGAATTATACATAGATATATATATATATATATATATATATATATATATATATATATATATATATATATATATATATACCATCTGCAAGATCAGCATACAGTGAGGAAAGGGTAAAGTCCTCAGTCCCCACTGTACCAAAAGCTTGCACAGAAAAAAATCTTGATATATGTGATCATCTCCATTTTGATGATTTATACTGGCTTTTTTTTTTCTTTCATAATTGCTGCATTCAACAAACTGTAGCAAATCTATATATATATATATATATATTTCCTATTCATTTACTGTATATGTTTTCCTTATTTTATATTTATGTATGTGTCCATTCACAACCCCTTTTGCACATGGGACTGTGGTATCACTTCAGCCATGGCAATCATTTAGAGCCAAGAGTTATACTACTGGGTATCTAGCCCTGCCACAATAGTTTGTGCACACCACATACAGCTACAGCAAATTTAGAGTGTCTGCTCCACTTACTGCATGCCTTTGGAATGTGGAGGAAACTGGAACAAACCCATTCAAACACAGGGATGACAAGCAGATTCCACACAGAAGGCACCCCAGCTGAGAATCGAACCAGGGAACCTCTTGCTGTGAAGTGACAACACTATCCACTGTGCCAGTGTGCCACCCTCTGTACAAATGAACTTTGCTTTGGTTGTTTTTATCACCTAGAGTTTAAATGCAGTATTTAAGTTGTTTAACATATAGGTCTTTGAACTAAAGATGTTTCTACTTTATCATTATTTGTAGCTGTTTCATTATGCCAAGAAAGTGCATTTCAAGAACAAAGTCAGTGGAGAAATGTTTTTTGATGACTTTGGAGACCCACCCCCAATTTTTGAATTTGAAAGTCAGCAGGTTCTCCCGGATGGTACCATACAATGCATACCTGTAGGCGTCATGGACTTTGAAACCAGCAGTGGAGTAAGAGTGAAATTTAATGACAGCGCCATAATGTGGAAAACTGGGTATGGTCAGGTGAGTTGTCACCTTTAACTAGTTTAAGTTATAAGGACATGTTTTGCTCACTTTTCCTGAACACCCCTCTGGCTGTCTAATAGCACCCTAAAACTGAAAGTAGGGTGAAGACAGTGAGCAAGTTGAGCAAAATACTTTTGAGGAAAAGTCTGACACAACTATTCCAGCAATAGAAATGAATAAGAAGGTCATAAAATGATTTTCAGGAATACAATGATTACTTTTGCATGGGTAGCAAGGTTGAGGAGGAAGGGTTTACATTCATATGGAGCTCTGTTCAACAATGACTTTAAGTTAGCTCATACAGCCATAGGCACATGCATACCCCTTTCAGGTTTCGTGGGTAAATTCTATTACAAAATTAATAAAACACTTTATGCTGACTCCAAAAACGATTTTTTTTTTTTTTATAATTTATTTACACTTTGTTTGCCGAGTTAGTCCTATTAGGCCAGTGAGCTCTTTTCAGGTGAGCCTGAAGTGATATTCGTACTAGCTAAGGGAAATTTGGCCAGGACACCAGGGAACTTCCACTGCTCTTTTAATAAATGCTTTGGGATCTTTTATGTCCATCTGAGCTCCCACTATCTTAGAGAAACAGGGTCTCAGTTTAACAGCTCATTCAGGACTGCATCCAGGACTACAGCATCCCCATTATGCTGTACTGAGGTGTCAGAATCAGAATCACATTTATTGGCCAAGTATATACGCATACAAGGAATTTGACCCTGGTTTCAGTGACTGTCCAAGTATAGATTACATAAACAACCTAGAAAGAACTATTAAAAACAAGACAAACATGCATGCAACTATTAAGAACAAGACAAAGTAGCATATTCATACAATGTGCAAAGTGCAACTCAGTGCAAGAAATACAGAAACTCTGAAAGAAACAAGTATTAACAATATGTAAAGAATACTGCAGAATCCTCGGAGGCTTGGGAAAAGGAATACCCCAACCTAATAAGCTGAGTTAACCATTTATGAACTTGATGGCCCATGAAAAAAAATGTTCTTATATCTGCTTGTTTTGGTGTATATTAATCTATAACGCCTGGCTAATGGTAATAGTTCAATACTTAAAAATGAATCCAACTTGCTTACATCTCATGTCTCACCAACATTTCTTATTAATTTAAAAATTTAAATCCTTAGATCTAGTGGCTCTGATGTTGTTTGTTTTGCATAGATTGCCTCTCAGTAAATTGTAGGAGACAGAGTATAGAGATAGGGCTTGAAGGCGATCCACATAGGACAATGTGCCATATATTATAACTACTATATACTGATATCCATTACTAGATTTCAGACAATTTTGCATTCCATTCCCCTCTCCTTTGCTGACGTTCTTGCTCAGAGTCTGCCTGTAATATCACATTGTCTGCATGCAGCAGCTTTGTTGATCTGCCCCCTTAAACCTGTTTGCTAATGTAGTTTTATCTCCAGTATGAGCAGCAGTGGGGTCAGAGCTGATCCCTAATGTACACCCACTCACTGGGAACCACACTGTTCATATTTGAGTCATTGGGTCCGTTTTTATATCCTGAACTAATTCTACCAATGTTTATGGGACTTCAAACCACCACTGGACTGCCCAAATCAGCATTCTTGGGACCTTGTTATATGCTTTCTCCAAGTCTAAAAATGCCCAGTTGGGCTCTTTACTCATCTCTAGCTTCTTCTCAACTATCTGTCTCACTGCAAACATCAGGCCAGTTGTAATGCATCCTGATCTATATCCAGACTGCACATCAACCATCTTACTTTCTACTACTCTGCATATTTGTTTATTAATCACCCTCTCCAGAACTTTCTTGCAGTTTTACATGAGTTTTTTTTTTCTGCCCCAGTTGTGGATGTCCCCTTTGTTCTTGAACAATGGTACTAGTATACTTATTCTCCAGTCAACTGGGACATGCCTTTCTCTCCATACTGTTATGAGTAACGTCAGAAGCCATTTCTCCCCAATACACCCAACATCTTGATAATATCTATCTTGACTTCATGTCAGCCTGCTGCTTTCCGTGAGTTCATTTTCTTTTGTGCTGTTCCTATTTTTTATGAGCTCCTCTTCTTCTCTCATCACAGGCTCTGACTGACTAAGATTGCAGATAACTGCAAGCTAGGAGCAGTTATTGAATCACCAAATGGCTTAACCACTCTGCAGGAAGGTCTGTCCTAAACAAATAATTGGGACCAGAATCATGGACATTTTTAAAATGTGCCTGAGGGTTGACTCAGTTCTTCTGGATTTGGGAACTTATATGGACAGTGACCTACTTTCAACCAACATGTGTCAACTGTGATAAGAAAGTCTTTCAATACTGCACAGCTTATAAACGGATAAAAATGTGACTAAATCTAGTCCTCATTTGGCTAGACATTTAGTATAATGCCTCCTTTGGCATGTATCTGTCCAGATACATTCAAAAACTGCAATGCCCACAGAGATTCTGTGATGTCTATACACTGGCCCAGTAATCAAGGAGCCTCAATCCTCACCACTAGCACCAGTGAGGGGCGTGCACATTGCAAGTACACACACAGTAAAGTACAATTTCCCTTAAGAGCACACAGAGATCACAGTCAGTCTGGGGCTGGTTTCTCCCTTTCTCTCCAGATCCCCAATAAAACTCCCCACTGGCACAGCTATAGGGTACATATCTCAGCTGAGTGGTCAAGCCAAAACCTCCAGTATCCTTTCGGTCCAACCATTGCTTCATGTCCCTGCCCAAGTAGCTGACACACACACACTTTGAGATATGAATTATATACACAAAGACACTCATGGGGAAGGCTGGCACAGGTTCTCCGGCTATGCCCCCTTTCTGCCCAGACTATAAGGCAATATCAACTGCCACCAACCAATACTATCAGCTACTACAAAGGCCCTTACCAAAGGGTGTCCAGTTCAACTGTGCAATATTACTGCTATCCAAATAGTAAGTGTGACTAGAACTTTTAAGGCTATTGGAATGGCTTATATAGTATCACCAAATACATGCAAGTACTCTAGAGTTTAAATTATCTCTACACACAACAGCCACAGATGAAAGGTTGAAAAATATTTAATAATCTCTTTCTTCTTCTTCTTTCGGCTGCTCCCATTAGGGGTCTCCACAGCGGATCAACTGTTTCCATTTCTCTCGCCACATCCTTAAACCTTATCTTAGGTCTTCCTCTTTTCCTGTTACCTGGCAGCTTCATCCTTAGCATCTTTTTCCCAATATACTCTGCATCCCTCCTCAGCACATGTCCAAACCAATGTAATCTTGCCTCTCTGGCTTTGACTCCAAACCTTCCAACCTGGGCTGATCCTCTAATATACTTATTCCTAATCCTGTCTACCCTCATCACACCCAGTGCAAATCTTAACATCTTCAACTCTACCACGTCAAGCTCTGACTCCTGCCTTTTTGTCAATGCCACTGTCTCCAACCCATATAACATAGCTGGTCTCACTACCCTCTTGTAGACCTTCCCTTTCACTCTTACTGGTACTCGTCTGTCACAAATCACTCCTAAAACTCTCTTCCACTGACTCCATCCTGCCTGTACTCTCTTCTTCACCTATCTTCCACACTCACCATTACTCTGAACTATTGATCCCAAGTATTTAAACTCATCCACCTTCACCACCTCTACTCCCTGCATCTTCACCATTCTTCTATCCTCCCTCTCATTCACACACATATATTCTGTCTTAGTCCTGCTGACCTTCATTCCTCTTCTCTCTAGAGCATATCTCCATCTCTCCAGGGTCTCCTCCACCTGTTCCCTACTCTCACTACAGATCACAATGTCATCTGCAAACATCATAGACCACGGAGACTCCTGTCTGATCTTGCCGGTCAACCTGTCCATCACCATTGCAAATAAGAAAGGGCTCAGAGCTGATCCTTGATGTAATCCCACCTCCAACTTAAATGCATCTGTCACTCTCACCCCAGACCTCACTGCTGTCACACTACCCTTGTACATATCCTGTACCACTCTTACATACTTCTCAGACACTCCTGACTTCCTCATACAATACCACAACTCCTCTCTAGGCACCCTGTCATATGCTTTCTCTAAGTCTACAAAGACACAATGCAACTCCTTCTGACCTTCTCTGTACTTCTCCATCAACACTCTCAGAGCAAACATCGCATCTGTAGTGCTCTTTCCTGGCATGAAACCATACTGCTGATCAATGATCATCACCTCCCTTCTTAACCTAGCTTCTACTACTCTTTCCCATAACTTCATGCTGTGACTGATCAATTTAATCCCTCTGTAGTTACTACAGCTCTGCACATCACCCTTATTCTTAAAAATTGGTACTAAAACACTTTTTCTCCATTCCTCAGGTATCCTCTCACTTTCCAAGATTTCATTAAACAATCTAGTTAAAAACTCCACTGCCATTTCACCTAAACACCTCCATGTTTCCACAGGTATGTCATCTGGACCAACAACCTTTCCATTCTTCATCCTCTTCATAGCTATCCTTACTTCCTCCTTGCCAATCCACTGCACTTCATGATTCACTATCCACCATCATCCAAACTTCTCTCCCTCTCATTCTCTTCATTCATCAGTCTCTCAAAGTACTCTTTCCATCTCCTCAACACACTCTCCTCACTTGTGAGTAAGTTTCCCTCATTATCCTTTATCACCCTTACCTGCTGCACATCTTTACTACCTCGGTCCCTCTGTCTAGCCAATTGGTACAGGTCCTTTTCTCCCTCCTTAGTGTCCAACCATTCATACAACTCTTCACATGCCTTATCCTTAGCCTTCGCTACCTCTCTCTTTGCCATGCACCTCATCTCCTTATACTCTTGTCTACTTTCTTCATCTCTCTGACAATCCCACTTCTTCTTCGCCAACTTCTTTCTCTGTATACTCTCCTGTACTTCCTCATTCCACCACCAGGTCTCCTTGTCCTCCTTCCTCTTTCCAGATGTCACACCAAGCACCTTTCTAGCCATCTCTCTTACTAGCTCTGTTGTAGTTACCCAGCTATTTGGTAACTATTCACTGCCACCCAGTGCCTGTCTTAACTCTTCCCTGAACTCCACCTCACAATTACCCTTTTTCAATTTCCACCATTTGATCCTTGGTGCAGCCCTCACACTCATCCTCCTCTTCCTGATCACCAGTTTCATCCTACAAACCACCATCCTATGCTGCCTAACTACACTTTGCCCTGCCACCACTTTACAGTCTCCAATCTCCTTCAGACTGGCCCTTCTACATAAGATATAACCCACCTGTGTGCATCTTCCTCCACTGTTGTATGTCATCCTATGCTCCTCCCTCTTGTTAAAATACATATTCAACACAGCCATGTCCATCCTTTTCACAAAATCCACTACCATCTGACCTTCTGCATTCCTTTGCTTAACACCATACCTACCCATCACTTCCTCATCCACTCTGTTCCCTTCACCAACATGCCCACTGAAATCTGCTCCAATCACCAGTCTCTCACCCTTGGGTACAGTAATCACCACTTCATCCAACTCACTCCAAAATTTTTCTTTCTCATCCATAGCGCACCCAACTTGTGGAGCATATGCACTAACAATCATCATTACACCATCAATTTCCAGCTTCATAAATATCACTCTATCCGACACTCTTTTTAAATCCAAAACACTCTTAGCATACTGTTCCTTCAGGATAACCCCTATGCCATTTCTCCTCTCATCCACACCATGATAAAAAATTTGAACCCGCCTCCGATACACCTAGCCTTGCTCCCCTTCCATCTGGTCTCTTGCAAATACAATATACCAACCTTCCTTCAGTCCATCATATCAGCTAGCTCTCTCCTTATACCAGTCATACTGCCAACATTCAAAGTTCCAACCCTCACTATCACAGTCCTAGCCTTTACCTGCCTTTGGGCATGCCTTCCCCCTCTTCTCCTCCTTAGGCCAACAATAGCCCAATTTCCATCAGCACCCTGTTGGCCAACAGTACTGGTGGCGGTCGTTGTTAACCCGGGCCTCGACTGATCCGGTATGTATATCTGCACTGTTGTCCGCATGTATGCAAATATTTAATAATAAATAATAAAAACACAAGACAATACTTGTTACTTCAACACAATGACATTACAGAGTTCAGAAATCACAGGAAATAATTTAAAACAATATTGTAGGATAGTCTGACATAAATACAGCAAACAGCTAGACTAACCTGGTGAGTGGATGTTCTTACTAGATCCAAGACAAGATACAAAATACTCTTCTTTCTTTCTGAGATAGCATTTAAATTGATAATACACAGTACTGCTGAGTCATTTCAGATTACATCATTCTTGACACGTCTGCTGAAGTTTGCCAGGCTCACAGAACTCAGAATTTAGCATATCTTTGTAATCTTGCACCTGCCAGGAAGCCACAGAAATAAAGGACACTTTACATGTAAAATCTAGTTATTATCTCTGTCTTAAAACCATAGAAAGAATTTCCTAGCCCAGACATCCTGTTGCAGAGCTTGAGATCAAACATAGTTGTAAAATTCTTTACTTAACAGCTTTCTTCCAGCAGGGTGCACTGTGGTTACATTTTTCAAGCTCAGTACAACATATAGTTTACTCATAACATATAATTCTCTTTACATGTGTAAAACAAGCCTGTGGATTATATTACTATTTACAATGACATAGAATTATCTACAAAATTCTAACTAGCTGGGATGGCAGCCCCTCAGTTTTTCACATTCCCCCCAAGAACTGAAGCTAGTTTTTCAAGTGTCCCTTGAGAAACGTTGATTGAGATGGTTAAGTCTATCTGGGTATACCTTACCCCATTCCCTATCTTGAGAGCCCATCTGTGTTGGCATTGCTAATCCCACTGCGGTGCTGCACTGACATATCATATGCTTGTAATTCTACGCTCCACCTTAGTTACTTGGCATTTTGCTGGCTGGCTCATGTAACCATGTTAGGGGATTGTGATCTGTAACTACAGTGAATTTCCTTCCATACAGATAAGGCTGAAGTTTCTGCAGTGCCCACACAATGGCTAGACATTCCTTTTCTACAGCTGCATAGCATTCCTCCCTGGGATGAAGCCTATGACTGAGATAAACCACTGGGTGCTCTTTTCCCTCTGAAGAAATCTGGTTAAGTACAGCCCCCACCCCATGGATTGAAGCATCCAAATTCTTTGCTGTAATCTTGACTGGCTAACACAGGGGGGTCCTCCCAAAGCTTCTTTAAGCTTCTGAAATGCCTGCTCACATGCTGGGGTCCACACTACATTATCTGGCCTGTTTTTCCTTGTCAGGGCTGTGAGGGGAGCAGCTATGGTACTATAACTGGGGACAAATTTCTGTAGTACCCTGCTGTCCCTAAGAATGCCCTCACCTGCTTTTTGGTAACAGGTGCAGGCCATGCCTGAATGGCTTCCACTTTGGCAGGTTCTGGCCTGCTGTTACCACTCAACACTCTATGTCCCAGGTAGGAGTCCATTACCATACGCACCTGACATTTGCTGGGCTTAATGGTCAACCCTGCCCTCTGTAGTCTGCCCAGTGCCTCCCTGACATGCTGAAGGTGCTTTTACCAGGAAGGGCTATAGATGGCAATATCATCTAGGTAAGCAAGGGCAAACCATCCTGCTCCTGCTAGCATGTGATCTACCAGCCCCTAGAAAGTTGCTGGGGCATTTTTCATCCCAAAGGGCATCTTTGTGAACTCATACAAGCCAAAAGGCTGACCTCTCTCTAGCACTGGGAGTCAAGGACACCTGCCAGTAATCCTTGGTAAGAGCAATGGTGGTAAGATACTTAGCCCCATCCATCTGCTCTAGGGCTTCATCTGTCCTAGGCATGGGGTAAGCACCTGACTCTGTGTGACTGTTTAATTTCCTGTAGCCCACACTGAACCTGGTGCTGCCATCCTTCTTTGGCACCAGCACCACTGGGGAGGCCCAGAGACTGTTGGAATCTTGAATTACCCCTAATTCCAACATTTCCTGTATCTCTTCCCTTAGAGTCTGTCTGACTCTCTCAGGCACCCTATAAGGAGCCTGCCTAATAGGCCTTTGGAGTCCTGTATCCACCTGGTGCTGCACCAGGTGGGTGCACCCCGGTTTCCTAGTGAATATGTCCCCAAACTTCTGTAACACTGCTCAGATTTCTCAAACCTGAGTAGGAGATAGCTGCTGGGACATTGCTACCCCTTCCACTGAGGTGTCAGTCCGAGCCTCACTGTGGAGATCAGTCACCAAATCTCCCTCAAACTTCTCCTACAGTCCACTGCAAATAGCACAAGACCCTCCCTATCATGGTATGGTTTCATCATGTTAACATGGTACAATTTGTGCCCCTGCCTCCTGCCTAGCAGCTCCACCATGTAGTTAACATCACTGACCTTCCTTCCTTCCACCTTATAGGGTCCCTCCCAGGCTGCTTGCAACTTGTTCTGTCTGACAGGAATGAGAACCATTACCTGCTCTCCTACAGCATACTCTCTAGCTTGAGCATTCCTGTCATACCAGAACTTTTTCTGTTGTTGGGCTTCTGCCAGGTCCTCCTGGGCCAAGCCCATGAGTTCCCTGATCCTTGTCCTGAGGTTTAGAACATATGCCACAACAGACTCCTTGTGAGATTTACAATCACCCTCCCACTCATCTTGAATTAAATCTAGAGGTCCTCTTACCCTATGTCAATATAGCAACTCAAAGAGTGAAAAACCCTTGGATTCCTGAGGTACCTCTCTGTAAGCAAACAACAGGTGGGGCAAATATTTGTCCCACTGCCTCTTAAACTGGTCTACAAATGCCTGTTGCATGGACTTGAGTGTAGAGTTTAACCTCTCAACAAGACGATTGGTCTGGGGATGCTAGGGGGTGGTCTTTAGGTGCCTCACCCCACAGTGCATCCAAAGACAAGCCAGCAGGTCTAACATGAAATTGGCACTTCTATCAGTCAGTATTTCTTTTGAGAAACCTACCCTGATGAAAATCTCTAACAAAGCATTTCCCACCTTTTCTGCCTCAATGGAGGGCAAAGCCTCTGCCTCAGAATATCTTGTAGTATAATCTAATACTAATAGGATATACTTTTTCCCTGTGGAACTTGGGGTACTCAGAGGCCCCACAATATCCATAGCCACCCACTGAAATGGCTCCTCTGTCACAGGCAAAGGCATCAAAGGAGCTTTCACCTTGTCTCCTGCCTTGCCTACCTTTTGGCACTGCTCACAGGTCCTGCAGTACCCTGTTACATCTCTGGAAATCCCAAGCCAATAAAAGCACTGCATAACACGTCTCTTCGTACGTTTTATGCCCATATGATCTGCAAAGGGAAAATCATGGGCTATGGCTAGAAGTGCCAGACGGGAGGCTCTAGGCACTACCAACTGTTGTATTCTCTTAACTTCTAGCCCTCCCTCAGGGGTGCACTCTTTATACAGTACCTTTTGCCCCAGTATACAGATTCCTCCTTCCCTTGAGAATCAGGTGCCTCATTTAGCTACCTGCCTCATGCCTTGCAATGTAGGGTCTGAGATCTCAGCCTGTCTCAACTCTCTCTTTGTAACCCTTCCCAGCTCCCCTTCCACAGTAAGTCTGGCATCCTCTGACAGTGGTCCCTCACTGTCAGCCTGGGTACTACTACTCACCTCTACCTTTGCAGTCCCTCTGTCCAAGGGAACATCAGTACCCACAAGTACCTGTGGCTCACCTTCAGTCTCACTGCTGCAGGGTAGCTCCCTCCCTGAAGTAACCACCTCATCAGTCCTGGTTGCAAGTGTGCGGTCTGACTGGGTCTCCCCCAGGCTACCAGACCCACATGCTTGTCTCCAAGCCTGACTGCGTGTAACTGCATTAAGACATGGTACTGCCTCATCAAAATCCTTCCATATTAGGACATCTGCAGGATGGTAGTTTGGTACCCCTATTGCCTCAAGACAACCTACTATTGGCATCTTGTCTTTCCCACTTACTGGCTCTCCCACCTTTTGTTCCCCACCTTGCCTCCATGGACATCTATATGCCACATGGCCCCACTAGTTGCATTCAAAATATTTAACCCTAGGTCCTGGAAGTGTACCTGGACTAGTGGCTTCCAGTGCTACTGGCAAGTTCTGCTGGGGCTGTCTGGGCTGCCCACTATGGGTTCCTTTAAACCCATGAGCAGCACTGGGTGTCCCTTTCCTGTGCAGTGATGCCCTGCTTGCTAGGTATAGGTCTCCCTTCTTCCCCAACTCATCTGAAGTAGCACATTGTCTATCAGCTAACCAGATCCTCATGTCCTCAGGCAAAGTACTAAGGGCTTGTTCCCTCACCAAAAGGTCTGCCAGCCCTTGAAAACTGGTGACCTGAGATCCACTCACCCATCTATGAAAATAAGTGCTTAGTTCAGCAACATATTCACACACACTTTCATATGCCTTGCATCTATGCTCACAAAACTTTTTCATATAAGTTTCAGGTGTTAGCTTAAAAATTTCTAACAGACAATCCTTTACAGCATTATAGTTTAAAAAGTCATGATCAGACCGTTTGGAAAGTAAATTTACAGCTTTCCCATGGAGTAAGATGGTCAGGAACCGTACAAAGCCTTTGGTCAACATCATACTGTTTACATGCCCTCTCAAACATAGGAATGAAACTATCAAAATGATCCCCCTCTGTACACTGTGGAAGAAATTACTGACCTTTTGTGCTTCTGTGGTCCAGTTACTCCCTTCCCCATTACCTAAATGACTGTAGCAAAAAGTCAGCATCTCCTTTTCATGTTGCCTCTGCCTCTCCTTCTCCACAGCTTCCATTTCCAAATGCCTGGCCTACAACTCAAGTCTCTTTAGCACCAGATGGATTTTTAAGTCCTCTGTAGAAAGGTTGAGCTGTCCATTCTCTGAGTGTCGTACATCTCCACAGCCAGTCTGATGGTACTCCTGGTTGCTATTCTCTGATGCAGCTACGACCAAAGCTGCAATCATGTCTGCCTTAGTCAGGTTTCCATACACCACTCCTTTAGCCTGGCATATCTCAGCCAACTGGCTCCTAGTATGCTTGCCATATTCCTCGGCTGACATGCTTGCCTGCTCTCCCTGACTAACTAAGCTAACAAAAGAAATAAAACAATTGTGATCTGAACTCTGAATGTTCACTGCATGGCTGATTTAGAGTACAAAAACACTTTCAGTGATTACTGTACACAAGCTACAGGAATTCACTATCCACACCACTACAAGCCAATTAATATGTGATGTGGCTAACTCGTCACTATCAAACAATTAATATTTGATGTGGATATCCCATCACTGCCAAACAATTAATATGTGGTGTGGATATCCCACCACTGCCAACCAATTAATATGTGATGCCCGTGCACTGGCCCAGTAATCGAGGAGCCTCAATGCTCACCACTAGCACCAGTGAGGGGCATGCACATTGGGGGATAACAAGTACACACACACAGTAAAATACAATTTCCTTTAAGAGCACACAGAGATCACAGTCAGTCTGGGGCTTGTTTCTCCCTTTCTCTACAGATCCCCAATAAGACTCCCCACTGGCACAGCTATAGGATACAGATCTCAGCCGGGTGGTCAAGCCAAAACCTCCAGCATCCTCTCTGTCCAACTAGTGCTTTGTGTCCCTGCTCAAGTAGTTGACACGCACTTTGAGATATGAATTATATACAAACACACAGACACTCCTGGAGAAGGCTGGCACAGGTTCTCCAGCTATGCCCCGTTTCTGCCCAGACTATAAGGTAGTATCAACTGCCACCAACCACTACTATCAGCTACTATAAAGGCCCTTACCAAAGGGTGTCCAATTCGACTGTGCAATATTATTGCTATCCAAATAGTAAGTGTGACCAGAATTTTTAAGGCTATTGGAGTGGCTTATACAGTATCACCAAATACATGCAAGTACTCTAGAGCTTAAATTATCTCTACACAAAACAGCCACAGTTGAAAGGTTTAACAATATTTAATAAACAATAACAACACAAGACAATACTTATTACTTCAACACAATGACATTACAGAGTTCAGAAATCACAGGACATACTTTAAAACAATATTGTAGGATAGTCTGACATAAATATAGAAAACAGCTAGACTAATCTGGCTATATTCCTATCTATCTCCAAGAGAAACCACTGTACTAAATACCACTTACATACAGAGCAATCAAGTGCTGGTGAGTGGATGATCTTTCTAGAGCCAAGGCAAGATACAAAATGCTCTTCTTTCTTTCTGAGATAGATCTTAATTGATAATACACAGTACTGCTCAGCCATTTCAGATTACATCATTCTTGACAGTTCTGTTGAAGTCTCTCAGTCTCAAAAAACTTAAAATTTAACATATCTTTGTAATCTTGCACCTGCCACGAAGCTACAGCACTAAACGACATATAGGAATAGGGAACATCTTTTAAAAATCAACAATGCTGATCAAACCAATGCTTTAGCCAAGCATGTGTGTAAAATCAGCACATCACATTCCTTTTTGTTGAAAGGGTTTATGGAAATGAGAGAGGGGGTGACACTGTGAATTCCACTGAAATGTCTGAAAGTAGGTGGATCATTAGGCTGAGGACAGACAAGGGAAGAGGGTTAAATGATAGGCACTCCTCAAACCCTTTTTGAAATGCAGACCATTGTTTAAATAAGGTATTAAAGTGAGCTGCTACTTTCTCACTTTTTGATTTTTCATGTACTTTTTTATATATTCTTTATATACATTTATATGAGTAATAGTTTTTATGACATGTATCTAGTAGATGCATAAATGTTTAGATGGATAATTTATTTGTTTTAAATGTAGTGATTCTTTTTATTTGATGTATTATTGTAGTGGCGTTTTAGTTCAATTTGTGCTGTTCTTTTCATTTGTACTGTCGCTTTTAGGTTCAAAGCTTAATGATTTATGTGATATGATGGGTACTGACTTTTTGGATACTGCTATTTATTGATGGAGTTTTTAGATGCATTTTAGGTCTGATGAAGTGGTGTGTCTACACTACGAAAGCACTCACCTAATAAATAATTGTGTTTTTATACAACTATTCTGCTGTTGGATGGTCTGTTGGTTGCTTCTGTGGAATCAGTACAACATATAGTTTAATCATAACATATAGTTCTCTTTACATTTGTAAAACAAGCCTGTGTATTATATTACTACTTACAATGACATAGAATTATCTACAAACTTCTACCTGGCTTAGCTGGCAGCCCCTTAATTTTTCACAGATACCTTACTAAAAAGGATACAAGTCCTAAACAATATATCTTACGTGGAAAACGTCAAAGTCCTGTCATCATGCTCAGTATCTTACAAACTGCTAAGAGGTGACATGTTTCTGGCATACAAGGCATCTTTCAAGCCAATACTGATGGACCTACTGCACATCAGCAAGTCAAATGGCACAAGAAATACTCAGTCCAAGTATCTAAACCTCTCTGTAACATCAACAGGATGTTTTGGAGGGAGAGGTATATCTCACAGAGGACACCACTGTTCTGGAACAGACTCCCCATCTACGTAAAACAAAGTAGATTTTTTTCCATATTCAAGGGCAACATGGTTCTATGGATGGATAATAGAAAATTTGCCCCAGGACTTCCCCTGTACTAATAACGGATAGAAGCAGTTCCTTGATGTTTTATTCCATGAATGGATTCCCTCAAATTTAACTACGGTATGATCCCAGTTATCTTCACTAGGGGTAATATATAATTATCAGGTATGAGATGGTTAAAGCCAACCCAACACAAAATGGCATAGGTTAATTCAAGCACCAAAAGGAAACTTAGCTAAGCTTAAAATGGCCCACAAAGCCTAGTACTTACCTATAAACCTATAACGCTGGCTCATTTATTCTAGTTGCATTCCTGTCATACTCCATAGGAACCACTTTTTTGTAGCACACATTTCTGTTTTTACATTTTTACTACTAGCACTCTCTTCAGTATTACTAGCACAGTACATAGCAACAGGACCCATTCTCTAACATCTGAAACAAATTAATGTATTAGTTTTAACTGTATGTTTCACAGAAGATGACACTGCAATTTCGGGCTCAAAAACATACAATTCAGTTTTAAATATTTCATTAATAAGTGATCTACAAAAGGTAAAATCTCATCAGGGTTCTTGGAATCATTTTGCAAAACCTATTTTATATATTACTAGGCAGTTCTTTTAAACTCATCTGCTCCTACAACTTTTAATATTTTTTAGTTTACTTTTGCTGACAGGCTCTAGTCACTGCTTTAAAATATGCATTAAATTATGCATCTGCACTCTTACAGTTTTTTCAGTTTTTTTAAGTCCAGTTTCAAAAATGTATTGCCTGGACTTCAGAGATTATTCCAACTCTAGCCATATGTTCTTTATTTAAGTTTGTCATAGTCAATGTAATGTACTCCCAGACTGTTCACATATGTTTTTGGTGCCTCTCCTGTTAGTTGGGATGCCCAGATTTTTGCCCAGTCTGCTCAGTCTCAGTTCTCTACAGTGACCTAATGCTCAAACACCATAAAATATGATTTAAGATCATCTTTTTTTTCATAGGTTCATATGTGTTTACTAGGCTAATGATCACAAGGGCCTTTTTAAACTTAGCCATGCATCCCAAATCTCTGACAAGTTCTGATACCCTTCATAAGTGTAAGCAGGACTATGACAGATGAAACATTTACAATGATGAGATGACATAGTGGTTAGAGTCCTGGCTGCATGCAGGCATTCACGGTTCAAGTATCAAGGCAGGCACTTTAGACTCCCCCCCCCCCCCCGAGGGACCAGTCGCAATACCAGTAGATTGCCAGGCACCCAATATTACTGCTGCAAAGGTTAAAACAGCACTGTCCAAGGCCAAGAATATAGCTTCTATGGGTCCTGACAATATCCCTGGCTGTGTTCTACATGAACTACCGAGTGAACTGGCACCTCACCTGTGTGCCCTGTTCAATCACAGCCTCACCTTGGGCTTTGTCCTTACCAAATGGAGCACTGCTACAGTCATCCCTCTCCACAAAGGAGAAGCGACTACAGACCCTGGGAACTATCGCCCCATTAGCCTGACGAGTCTGATATGCAAAGCTATGGAATGCATCATCATGGACCTAATAAACAAGGATATAGGGAATCTCCAAACTCTGGATCTCACACAGTTTGGTTTTATGAAGGGTAGATCATGCCTGCTCAACTTGGTCAACTTCTTTGAGTCAGTCACCAGAGCTGTGGATAAAGGCAAGGTGGTTCATACAGCCTACCTTGATCTGGTCAAGGCCTTTGATACCATTCCCCACTCAGAAATCATAGAAAAACTCTCTAAGCTAGGAATGAACCCCTATATCACTAGGTGGGTTGCAAACTGGCTCACAGGTAGAACCCACAATGTGAAAGTAGCTGACTCCAAGTCTGACTGCTGACCAGTCACAAGTGGAGTCCCACAGGGTTCAGTCCTGGGTCCTCTCCTGTTTGGTATCTACTTCTCTGAAGTCCAGGCCAACATGAATGGGCTCTGGCTGACAAAGTTCGCAGATGATTGCAAGATGGGAGCTATTAACTCCCCGAGTAATGTTGACATCCTACAGAAAGGACTCCCTGAGACCAATGACTAGTGTCAGAACCATGGTCTTAAGCTCAATGTCAAAAAATGTGTCGTCATCCGCTTTGGGAAAAACCCGGTTCCTATGAATTACCACATTGATGGTAGTCCACTGAACACAGAAGGCATTATAAGAGATCTGGTAACACAGGGTGATAGCAACCTCTCTTTTGACCACCACATTGCTACTGTGGTCAGAAAGTCCTTCTATGTGGCGCATCTCATTACTAAGGGTTTTGCATCCAGGAAGAAAAAGGTCATTGCCTCCCTCTACTCTTCCATCTTTAGGTCAGTCATTGAGTACAATGCCCCATTTGGCATGTACCTCACTAAACACCTGCAACAACTGGAGACACCACAAAAGTACCTCTCAAAGAGGATCCTAGGCCTTAAACATTTGTCCTATATGGACTGACTAAAAAAACTCCAAGTATTCTCTGTCTCATATCACCTACTTAGAGGCGATCTCTGCTTGACTTACAAAGCCATGACTGACCCAGCTCTGTTAGAAATGCTACATCTAAAAAAATCCCAATCCCTCTGCACCACATGGTCCAGAGACCTCAACCTCATTACTACAATCAACAGAACATGCTGGTGGGACAGGTTCATAACCCAGAGACAGCCCATGCTATGGAACAGACTTCCCATACATGTGAAGCAGAGCACCTCACTGGCTCTCTTGAAAAGAAATCTTAATGAGTGGATGGGAAATAGAAAATTCACCCCAGGGATCACTCCGGTAGCTTTACTCGACAGAGGCACTGGGAACTAAGGTCAGGTGGCAGGATGGCAGGGTAATCCTATGGGCTAGGCTTGTAAAGACCCCACGGCCATTAGCCTAGTACATACCTATGAACCTATGAACAAGCTAGGGCCTGGGAAGTTAACCATTTACAGATGTTTCTATGTCCATTAGAGACATAGGTCCCAAACCAGGGATGAATTTCCTGTTCTCTATCCAGTTGTCCAAGTTGCACTTGAATTGGGTTAGGGAGGAACTTTGCTTCACATAGATGGAAAGCCTGTTCCAGAGAAATGGCAATCTCTGGGATACACACCTGTCTCACCAGCAGGTCCTATTTATATCACAGGCAAGGTTCATGTACTTAGAAGGAGTAATTATTGTGTTGTTTGTTTTGTGGATATGCAGGAGGTCCATCAGATTAGGGTCTGACAATGTCCTGTATGTCAGGCATATATCTCCCCTCAAAAGCCTGTAGGAGACAGAATACAGGATAGAGCCTTGAGGCTGTCTGCATAGGACATTTTACTTAATTAAGCCCTGTATTCTTTTAGTGAGGAACCTCTGTGGACATTCCAGTTGTTGGATATGCTTGGTTAGGTACATAACAAAGGGGGCACTGTACTCAGTGACAGATCTGATGAATGCCGAATACAGTGGAAAAATGGCAGGTACATTCTTGGGCTTAGCACAACAAACTGTTGGTGTAGATGTTCCAGCTTCTGGTCAGCATTTTCAGTATGTCTTCCATGACTGGGACTGTCAGAAAACATTGGCAGAAAAAAAATCGTATTGATAGCTGCAGAAAACTAGCAATAGGATCATCTCAGGGAAAACAATGGTAACAGTTCGGTGGAGAACTAAAAGCCCAAAATGTAATGACCATGGCAGTATTACAACAGACAGTGTGTGGGAGTTCTTAGCCAGGTGCACATTCATGTACCTCGAGTGTAAATTCAAGGAAACGCTGGCAGTAATAGTTATAAACAAATCCATGCTTTATCTGCACCTACATAGCAAATATGAAAACACCACCATACCTGGCTTTTAAAACAAACAAAACAGTATCTTCAGGGTTTTCTCGAACACATATAGACAGTCTGCATCACTCTTCTACCAATAGGCTTCACTTCAGCCTAAAGTCCAAGGATGCTTCTCCTAGGCCTAGATTCTTGTTCTCAGTTGTAGCTAACTCAACCAGCTACATCTACCCAGACCCAAATTAAACTGTCATACTACATGCCTCCAGGCTCTTTAGGCAGGCTCCTGCTTACATTGTTGTTGATTCTGTAGATGCAGAACTAACTTCCAGTCTTGTGCCGTAGGCTACCTCCATATATGTTACATTAATCACCAATGTACTAGCTAATACAAAAAAAATTCCTGACTATTATTCTATGAAAATGTTCTCACACATCTGTCACTTGCCTTGTACCTAAGGGTGCGGTATATGCCTATACTGCACTTGTAATGTATATTTGCACATATACATATATGGCACCATTCAGTCAATGGACAGAACACCTCATCAAATGTCTTTAGCTGCATCCTGATCAGTCAAAGACACAGAGCATTGAAATCCACAGCTACTTTACTGTGCAAGATTGCAGTACAGTGGAAATTGCAAATAAACTAGTTCTCCACTGTTGTGCAATCTTGGACTTGGTATATGAAAAGTTGCTTGTATATATGGGAGGTACAGGGGTATTGCTTCCCTCTACAAAACTACTATTTATGAAGGTGAGTTTGTTAGTGTGAGTGGATTGAGGTGCATGTGTTTTATGGGAGAAAATGTGACATTAATTGAACTTGCTGGAGGGACAGATTTGTCTCCCAGAGGTTACCACACCTTTAGAACAGACTCCCACTTCATGTCAGGCAAAGCACCCCATTGGCCCTCTTTACATGAAATCTGGATGATTGGATGGATAACCATAAATTCACCCCAGGGGTTCCATCTCTGTCCCTCAAGGACAGAGGTGAAAAGTACTGATTGTAGAAATAAGGATAAAACTTGGCTAGACTTGTAAGGGCCCTAGGGCCATTAGCCTAGTAACCTCCTATGATCCAATGATCTTATGTGTGTCCATCTGTGTGTGTGTGTGTGTGTGTGTGTGTGTGTGTGTGTGTGTGTGTGTGTGTGTGTGTGTGTGTGTGTGTGTGTGTGTGTGTGTGTGTGTGTGTGCGTGTGTGTGTGTGTGTGTGTGTGTGTGTGTGTGTGTTTGTGTGTGTGTGGGTGTGTGTGTGTGTGTGTGTGTGTGTGTGTGTGTGTGTGTGTGTGTGTGTGTGTGTGTGTGTGTGTGTGTGTGTGTGTGTGTGTGTGTGTGTGTGTGTGTGTGTGTGTGTGTGTGTGTGTGTGTGTGTGTGTGTGTGTGTAGTGTATCTGTCTATGCGTGTGTGTGTGTGTGTGTGTGTGTGTGTGTGTGTGTGTGTGTGTGTGTGTGTGTGTGTGTGTGTGGTTTTGAGTGAGATTTAACAGTTATAGTCTGTAGTATGTGTGTGTGTATCCATTGAAGGTTCAGAGTTTGGGCAAGTTTGGCAGCATGAGATCTGATGTATATGTGATTATTTTAATTCAATATATGCATCTCCAATATATCTATCTGTATAGATATGGATATATCTACATATATCTACATATATCTATATGGGCCCCCTTCACATGGTCAACATTTCAGAATGTCGAAGACCATATGGCCAAGACCATATGATAGACATTCAAAATGTCGACCATGCGGAACTGGCATCTCCATACAGTGCAGAATGGAAAGATTTCCATCTTCTTCACTGTAGTGCGATCTCGGAGTTGGTATATTTAAGTTCCGGGGGGGGTGCAGAGGGGCTGAGCCCCCCTGCTAGGAGTGTGAAGGTAAGTTTTTGTTGTGTTTTTTTTTTTTATTCCATGATCAACATTTCGAATATCGATCGTATGGTCTCAGCTATATGGTCTTCGACATTCTGAAATGATGACCATGTGAAGTAGATCCATCTATACATATCTTAAAAACTACCAATGTGCCCATTACATGTCTTTGGAATGTAGGAAGAAACCAGAACACCTGGAGAAAATCCATACAAATACAGGGAGGATATGGCGACTCTGCACAGAAGGCACCCCCGCTGAGAACCAAACCAGTGCTGTATATCCCTGAACTCTGACTGGCTTAAGCTACAAACAACTGACCTTTTTTACTGTGGCAGTTGTCATTTTTATATAGACTTTAACACCCTTATAAATGCCCATCCCTTCATCCATTTATTCAGTCAATTCATCAAAATCCCCAACAAGTTACTAACTAACCACATTTTTCTTTGTATTATATTTTGCATTTTTTTTTTATTGAGAAAGGCCAACTGCATACAAGGTACCTTTACAGCTTAGGTCTGAGAAGAAAATCTCCAAGAACAAAAATTATTGAACAGCACAACAGTTAATAAAATGCAGAAACTTATGGCAGTAGTGTACCTAGCTTATTTTACACCTGGACCAGAATTTGTTTAACCCCCCCCCCCCCCCACTGTGGAGAATTTTTTCTAACACCTCCTCCTCAATGACAATTGCTTTTAAGTCAGCATACACACTAGACAAGATGAATGTCACGTTGGACCATGCAGTGTCTGTTCTGAATCATCTGTTGGAGGGAGGGGCCATCCCTGAGGCTGATCATCTGTTACATCCTCAGATGTTAGCTGACCTTACTAAGGATGGGTGAGGTCTCACTCCCATAGTGGTATCACTTCCACTGCTACATCAGTTGTGGGTGTGTTTACACCCAGAAGAGACCATCCCTATGGTTGTGGTCATGTTGACACATCCTCCAGCAGAAGTTTGTCATGTTAAGTTATAACATCAACATCTAGCCACAGTCATGCGACAGTCAGTGCAACTCCTGGCAGAGACAGTTCTTATAGATGGGGACATACAGGGGAAGTTGAACCGTATGCCATGCATGCCTTGGACCTGTCTAGTAACGCACACCATCACTGCACATCCCCTATACTCAATGCACCTGGCACTTTGACCTATTAACCCCCCCAAGCCCATACCAAACCTCTAAACACTGACCATAAGTGCTCATATGCATTTTATTAGACCTTGGCACTCACACTCACACATTCACCTATGAAAGACATGCACTTCATTAACCCCTAACCCATCTGTAAAAATGATGACAATTGTGCCTTACCCTTAGAACATTCTGACTTGCACTGCCTATGATTTTTATGTAGAAACGATAAATAGGACCCTTCGAGAAAGAGTTTGGAATATGTATATGCTATAAACAGGGAAGATGACAGCAATGCCCTAGCTAGACATGTTATAAATGAAGGAAGTACACATGGTTTTAAATTTACTGTGATTGAGTTTGTATATAAGAACATTAGGCTAGGTGATCTTAGAAACTACACTGAACAAACACAGACAAGGTGGATCATGAGGCTACAAGCAGATAGACTATCTGGTTTGAATGACAGGGTGTCCATGAAACCGTTCTTGATAGCAAGGGACAACAAGCATTAACATTGTTTATAAGCTATTAGTCTAGCGTTTTTCAGGATGGCTCACGAATCTATTAATAAACAACATATATATTTGATATATTTTATATTTTTATAGTATACATTTATACATAAGCACATTTTTTAAATAGTGGAACATACTGTTTGAGATATGTATATATGTTTTTAAGCTGCATGAGGATGAAGCATCTATTATAAATTAAATATTTGTTTTTAAATATGAAGGATCACAGAGGTTTTGAACATGAATTTCAGTCAGCAATTTTTTAGTTAAATTTTTTTAATCAATTAAGCACTGATGTCATCAAGTAAGGAACAATAATGATTGGTTGATGAAGTAACAGCAAAGGTATTTAAATGTAGAAATGGCTTAGCTTTTTAACAGTCTGATGAAGCATTCGAGAGAATGTAAAAGCGCTTACTGGATGCTTTATTGTTTTTTTCTTTAGTTCAGTGTGTTTAATAAAAGGTCAAGCTTCTTATTGTCATGTTGTGCCTCAAGAAAAGGTTATTTGGATCAATTTTAGTGTTTCTATCTGCTTAGGTCTTATACAGTCATGTAGTAAAGCTAAATGCAGTCTGCTGCCTCTTAGTTTGTGCCATGGCATATTATGCCTGCTTCCATCTGGTATGGGCATTCCCTGTTGCTGGCTGCTCCTCTGACCCACTAATACCATGGGATATTATGCCCACCTCCATCTAGTATGGTCATTTTTCTGATGCTGGCTCCTCCTCTGACTGGCTAATGCCATGGCATATTATGCCTGACTCCATCTGGAGTGGTCATCCCCTGCTGCTGCCTCCACTTCTGACTCGCTAATGCCATGGCATATGATGTCTGCCTCCATCTGCTGTGGTCATCCCCTGCTACTAGCTCTTCCTGTGACTCCATGTCTGTCTCTGCTGCCATTGCTAGTGATGCTGGAAACTGTGGTCTCTGACCGTTATCACCCAGTTATATCTGCTTCCTCAGTTTTATAGTATGTAGAATGGCATAAACATAATTTTTGCACACAAGATGTGATCATAATGCAGGGCTCCACCAGCTCTATCCAGATTGTAAAATCATGACTTCAGCAGCACAAACACGCACATTATGATGTTTCTGGTTTGTGAATAGGCATGGTCATAACCTAGTTCTGTGGAGTTCTTTGGATTTGTCATGGGTCTCATGAGTTAGGGTTATAGGGCATATCCAGCATCCCCTACTAGATGTCCCTATGGGAAATTACCCTTTGCAAACCATTTGTAAAGGCCACATGTGTACCATATGTGTGAGTCATAGAAACTACCAAGTGTCCGACACACAAATTGTAGATGATAACCTGGTGGATTACAGACCACTTGGCATTTGACGGATTGATACTCTTTGCAGTTCATGTACCTCCTTCCTAATTCACCAGTTGGGTCTTAATTTTAATGTAGGTATTGATGAACTAATGTGGTATTCTTAAAGCAGGTGCCTGAGATACCTCCACTGTGTCCCCAGTAGGTTGCTAAAAGGTCCTTGTAGCAAAAATATGTAAAGCCAGGTATACCTTTCTATCCACTGTTATAACTACTCCATGATTCCCATGGGGCTACAGATGACACTGACACATGTCCTCTATTTGCTGTACGGTGCCCCTGTCCACTCGATAATGGTCCATTATCTCACTGTCATGGCGGGCATGAAATGTTAAGTGCGGTCAGGAGACCATAACCTTAAGGCAATGGTGTGCACCATCAGCAGCATTCGCTGCTAAGAGCCTCTTGCAGAAACAGGTTCACAATTGCTGCTGCAGCCCCAAACATTTCTGAGTTTTTCTCTGCTTGAATGCGAGCATATGGATGTCTTCATTGCTAATGAATGTGCAACATTGTTCCGCATTATTTATACATTTCCAAATCACTCCACCATGGGGTTTTTTTTCATTGCCATAAAGCACAGCTCATTATATGGTTATTTGCATATATCTCAGTTGTGCCTTGTTTTCTAGCCAGCCTCACCATGTAGATGCATTTCCTGAATTATACACACCCTGCTCACTCCCACTCATTGAGCAACTTTGATGCAGTGACCATTTATGAATCCTGAGCTTTATGTTAGGCATTTAAATTGGTCATTTAATCCATAAGGCCCCCAAGCATGAAACAGTATCTGCAATTTAGACTCAAAAAGTTAGAATGCTTTATTTCAGTCATCACCTTTTTGATCCTTATGGCCCAAATGAATGCCAAAAAATGGGAAGAAGTTATAACTAAATCTAATA
The DNA here is from genome assembly GCF_019279795.1 of Protopterus annectens. Lineage (NCBI taxonomy): Eukaryota > Metazoa > Chordata > Ceratodontiformes > Protopteridae > Protopterus > Protopterus annectens. The sequence continues at coordinate 1,673,865,055 of NC_056732.1, read as the reverse complement.
TGCTTGTACAGAACACTACAGTTGTTTTATATCTGATGTCAGCAATATCCTCTGTTACACTCATAGCTAAGCTTCTGTTAATTTTTCTTACATAAAAGCTATTTTAGGCCTACTTCCCAGTGTAGAAAACTCCCATAATCTGAAACATGATTTAACACTCACAAAAAAGCCTTATTAGGTTTGGAGAAGTAAGGCTTGCACTCACTTTATGTCAACACTTGTTACATTTCTGACATAGAATGGTATGGCTCTGTGTTCTGATCTTTACACATCATCATCATCACCATCATCATCATCACCATCATCATCACTATCATCATCATCATCATCACCATCATCATCACCGTCATCATTATCATCACCATCATTATCATCACCATCATCATCATCATCATAACCGTCAGCATTACCATCATCATTATCATTATCATTACCATCATCATCATCACCATCATCATCATCATCACCGTCATCATTATCATTACCATCATCATCATCACCATCATCACCATCATCATCATCACCATCATCATCACCATCATCATCTCCGTCATCATCACCGTCATCATTATCATTACCATCATCATCATCATCATCATCACCATCATCATCATCACCATCATCATCATCATCACCGTCCTCATCACCATCATCATTATCATCATCATCATCATCACCGTCATCATCACCGTCATCATTATCATCACCATCATCATCATCATCATCAACAACCACCCCCTTTTTTCCATTTTTTTCCCTCTGTATGACGTCATGGTGCATGTAAACTGTCAATATCGCTCTCGAATCAGTGTCACTCTCCTACCTTTTTGACAGTCACGTCTGTCACAGGTCTTTTCTCACAAAATATCCATCCATGTCTTGGCTGAATATCCTCATCTCCTCTTGCCTTCTTCCTGTCTCTCAACTCGCTCAAATCTTTTTTCAACAAATCATCTTCTGCTTTCCTGCACATGTGCCCAAACCGCTTTAATCTGTTTTCTTTCTGTGCAATTGGGGCTCCTGTGGCTTCTGCTCTAAAGTCCTAATTTCTTCATCTGTCCAACAAGGTACATCCTATTACCCATCTCATGCACTTTAATCTCAATGACCTCAAGCTTTATCAGCTGCTCTTCCTTCACTGTCCAGGTTTTTGTGCCACACTGGACACATTAACCTGTTCCACTGTTTTCCCTTCTGTCTCAGTTTTCAGCATCTTCTGATTCCCCCATTTGCCAAGACCACTGTCTTGTCTGCAGTCAGTTTTATCCCATGTGCCTTGCAGTTTCACATGTCAGTCCTTATTATTTTTTGAAGTTACTATTCAGAGACTGCTTGTAGTGCATATCATTTATACATAGCAGCTTCATTGATCTGCTCTCAGAGTACTGTCTATGAATGTAGTCCATCACCACTAGATCTGAACCCCGATACTCACTGACTGTGAGTCTGGATGCTGTTTGTACTTGTATCACTAGGGCCTTGGACATAGTCTGCACTGATTCGGCCATTGTTTCCAGGACTTTCAACCATCGCAGGGCTGCCCAACTCAGTTTTCTGGGGACCTTGCCATATGTTGTTTTGCTTAGTATAGGAATGCTGGACTCCGTCCACATTTCCAACTTATTCTCCACTATATGTCTCACTGTACATATTAGGTGTGTTGCACTGCATCTTGATCTAAATCATCTCTCAGGTTACATCTGATTACTCTTTGTATTCATCATTCACACTGTTCAATGTTTTTATGTAGTATGACAGGAGTTTGATACATTTGTACTGTCTGCAGTTATGAGTATCCCCTTTGTTCTTGTGCACTCATGCTTTTTGTCTGTTCTGCAATGATTTCTCTCCAATCACATCCAACAGATTGATCATACCTGACATGATTAGTGCTGATAGGTAGGTTCTCCTTCTTTTGTCACAGGATGTGCATGAGGTAGTATGGCTTCTGCGAGGTCTTCATTCAGAAGCTTCCAGAAGTAGTTGATGTCATTTGAAATGGTGAACAGATTTTTGCTGGCATTCCTTATGAATGGTGGCTGCAAAGTATCTTCTTTGTCTTCTTGCCTTTGCCTTGTAATTGGATAGAGCTTTCTTCTTCCATCTGCTAAGTTACTTTACAAAAGCTGGTAAGGCTTCTCTGGCATCCCCTTTTTTGTCATTATGACTTCTGTCTTACCCTCTTTGTTATCCAACCATACCTCTCAATTTCTAGTGATACAAGTACAGATCTTAGCAGAATGTCTAGACTTTTCCTCATATTTTTGGTGTGTTCTTCTTAAAATATGTACCTTTCTGGCAAATAGCTGAGGATTGAAGTAATTAAATAATGACAAATATTTGAGTTTAAGACTCCACATCCTTCAGAAAATTCATGCTAATACAAAACTGATTATTCTATCAACTTTCTAAGTTTGTAAGAGCAATATTTAAAAGCTGTCCCTATTTGCCCCCCCCCCCCCATCATTTTAGGCTTTGTCTAGATTTTTTGCTCTAAAGAGGTTGAGAGGTATGTATCCAACCATTATCCCTTCTTGGGCTGCTATGTCCTTTCCATATCTCACTTCTTTCTACACTACTTCCTATTTCTGAAAACTTTCTGGTCCTGTGCATGCGGACACCAGCGTTCCTTATCTACCATATTTTCATAACTGAGTCGGACACAAATTTGTTCTATTGTCACATGTGCAGTTTTGAGATGCTGATCTTCTCCTCTGGCTCCCCTCTTTCCCCTTCTCCCTGAGATACTACAGCCCTGAGTATTTCTTTGAATTCCTTTTAGTCAAATACATGGTCTTCAGCCTAGTCTCTATTGACCCTAAAGCCTAGTCTCTGCTAACCCTAAAGCCTAGTCTCTGTTGACCTTAAAACTTTCCCTGACAACTGCTGACAGCTGATTGTAGTTATCAGCGGTTTATGCTGAGGATGACTTTGCAATCTCTGATTCTACCAGAATGCTCTTTCCTTGCTAGGAGGAAGTCAACCTGTGTTATATAATAACCACTTTTTTACATGAGCTTGTAGCTATCTTTCTGGTAAATCATGTATTGGCCACCATTAAACCATTTTTCAGACAGATGTCTAGAATGGCCTTCCTTCATTGTTCCTAATCCCAGACCATGTGGACATAGGCAGTCTTCAAATCCTGTTCTGTCTGTCCAGATAAGAAAATTCAGGCCCCCCCCCCCCAATTATTAGAACAAACTCATTTTGTCCTGCTTTATCTAGCAGGTCTTGTAACTCCTGCCTGAATGCATGCTTTCCTCACCGTTACTACCCTGCTGTGGGGCATAGGTACAGCTTGATATTATGAAGACTGCCCGATCTTTAAACTGGAGTCAGATTGCCATGAATTTGTCACTGATTCTGAAGTCATTCCTCACTGCCTTCAGAAGTCTGTCTGTAAATAATTTCCAAACCTTTTCTAGTCTGTCCTCCCCCCCAGTAGTAGACTCTGGATCTCAAGACAAAAGACGTCACTGCACTGTACTTACACCATGTCTCCTTGATACACAGGATATCCACTCTCTTCTTTACCATCATGCCATCCACTTCTAAGCTACATCCTGTCATTAAATCTGTATTTGGTGAAGCAATCCTTCGTTAATTTTTGAGAGGTTGATTTGCTTTACATCCAACTTTCACTCAAAAGAGCTATGCCAGGTAACTGCGTCAGGACAACTGGATTTCAGCTCTCCAGTTGCCTATCCTTACTCAAGTTCAAATCCTATCCTTAACCAGCCCCTGCCTCTAACCTAAATTCTACACATTATCTTCCAAAAAAATACTCTCCCTAATATGACTATTATTAATTATTTATACACACACAACAGATATTTATTTATTCTTTGTTAAAGAGTGTAGAGTACTGGTCTAGCTGGTTAATTTTGAGTTTCCGTCTAGGTGACCATCACCACTATATACTACAAAAGTAAAGGAAAAGCATAAGTCTGCAATAAAATGGAAAAACATCATTAAAAATCATAAAACAAGCTCTAGAATAATTATAGACTTAAGAATTCTGAAAGGCATAAATTGGATTGTATAAGTGCGCCTGATGGTAATGTTATTTATTTATTTATTTATTTTATTCCTTTTGTATATTTTTAAAAGACTGATCTCCTAAGGAAACTGTTTTCCTTTTACAATCAGTACATTGTAGCATATGGGTTGTTTTGTGTACGTTTAGGTATTTTGATGTTCCAGGGTTTTCATTGTCAGGGCAGGTACTTGGAGGATTTTTGTTGACATTTTGAGAGTGTTAATTTGTGCAATTGAGATTTTTAATAGCATTTATATACAAACACAAACACACACACACACACACACACACACACACACACACACACACACACACACACACACACACACACACACACACACACACACACACACACACACACACACACACACACACACACTGCGTCCACCTGTGCTACCATTAACTCAGGCAGATGGAGCCTTAGTTTAACATCTCATCCAAAGAACAGGACACACATATAAAATGTTATTGATTTGCTAATCACAGAAACACATTAAGCACAAGTCTCATCAAGAAATGGCCTGGAAGCACTAACTGTTTAAATGATCTGCACAGAGTCCTGTAGCAGACAAATTAAATCAAGTCATAGTAACCGAGTAAAGCTTGCTAGCAGCTCATAGTCTAAATCAGCTTTACATCAAAAGGAGATCCTTAATGTTTAATTTTTAATCACGTTCATTATGTTTGTTTACCTTACAGGCCCCTCACTCAGTGTGCAGTGAACCATGCCTTTCAGGATACAGGAAAGCTACCATACTTGGACAGCCAATCTGTTGCTTTGATTGTGTGCAATGTTCCATGGGGGAGATCACAAATGTAACAGGTGAGGTCCCTACTTATTTTAATCATAGTTTTTCTTTACTTAGAATATCAGGCCTCTGGGGTAATTGTAGCTAGTTTTTTTCCAGAGTTGACATATCAGCTAGTATGCAATTAGTACAAGTGTCATAACTGAGAAAAGCACTGACTGTAGGGATGTTTGAAAGGGACTCAATGAAAGCTGAAGATGTCCCTTTATCAAGGTACAGTGACTTTGGAGTCGATTATATTAAGGGGTGCAGGGAATGATGTCCTCAGCGGGGGCATTAACTTGTACAAAAAGCAGTATTTTTAATTTTGTTTCAAATTCATTTTTCAGATTTAGGTAGAATTTGAACTCATGTCACTTACATCCATATCAAAGTTGGAGAAGGAAGAAGCAAGGTCATTCCTTCGTGGTGATGCTAAGCTAGCTTGACTGTTATTTCTTTATTTTGGCTCTAACCTGATAACTCTTAAATTTTACCCTTCGACAAGTAACTGTGGAAACAAGTATAGAAAATTACTGAAGTTATGTTAGTAGATCTGTCTGCTGGAGCATATACTTGGTCTGGAGCTCAACTTTTTATCAAATGACAGTAAGGACTAAAAGCATTTATCCTCACTCTACAAGGTAGATAGTAAGGGCATAGTTTATTTCTTTAGTTTAAGCATTTAGTTCATAGGTTCATATGTGATTACCAGGCTAACAACCACAGGTCATGCTTCCCAAATGTAACTGACATGTTTTGATACCCCAGAATTATTTTAAGGGACATATGTCGGCTTGGGTATGGGTGGTCAAGCACTTACAAGCTGCCTGCGAATGACAGAAATATCGGTGCCAGAAAAGGGTACATTTCTGATTCCCCATCCAATGATCCAAGTTACACTTGAATTGCATTAAGAAAGAACTCTGCCTCACATGGATGGGGAATCCTGTTCCAGAGAAGGGGTAGTCTTGTCTAAGATGTCCTAGTTATGTTGTAGATGAGGTTTAGGTCCCCATATCAGATAATTCTGATACTATTTGTTTTGTGGATGTGCAACAAGTCCATCCAGGTGGGATCAGTGGGTGCTTTGTATACTAGGCATAGATTGCCTCTTAGCAGTCTGCAGGAGACCATGTATAGGGATAGGGCTTTGAGATGGTCCACATATGATATTTTGTTTACAACCTGTATTCTTTTTGTGAGGTTCCTCTGTGGACACACCAGTTGTTACATATGTCTGGTCAGATATATACTGAAGTGGACATTGCACTCAATGATTGATCTGTCTCAGGTAAAGGGAATTGTGATGCCCACAGCATATATCCTCATTTCAAGCACTGAAACAAGAGGACCAAAATGCACATAATGGAGTTTCTACAGCCAGAGCAAATCACTTCACAATTATTTTGTTTATAGGTTGAGCAAAATTAACCTTAAGTGAAAAATAGAGGGCTGAATGTAGGAACTTTCATGGCATGAGATATATAAAAATGTGCCAAATTTTTTTTTTTTGGACAAAGGCAAAACAATTTGGATGACTGTTCTGTTGATATGTACATCTCTCTCTCTCTCTCTCTATATATATATATATATATATATATATATATATATATATATATATATATGTGTGTGTGTGTGTGTGTATATATTTATATATATATATATTTTTTTTCCAATAATATTTATTTACTATTTATTTTAAATGTACACCATTTCACGAGTAAACACAGGTGATATACAATTGTTACCAAAACCACCAATTAAAACATATTTACGCTATTTACATGAATACTTTCATACTTTAAAAGTAAGACAGAAGACAGGAATTGTTTTCTCCAGGGTTAGTACCAACAAGTTAGTAACCTACTTTATGATGTTATGATTTTAATTGTGTATGCTGTAATTGTCCTCCAAGGTCAATGTTTTATGCAAGTATAATATTGAATATTTATGCTCTCCCCCCACCCTAGTACTGCTTCTGTCTGTCTCCCCAATACTCCAGCCCTAGAATCCTCAATAGTTCCTTTCTCTGTAGCACAGTGGATAGGGATCCCAAGTCCACCTTGTGGTACCGCCCAGTATGTCAGGGATCTTACTAGGAGTTGCAGTTACGAAGCAGAGAACCATCTTCCTTGCAGCATTCAGTCATGTTACTCCAGTTGTAGACGTAGCTAATGCAATAACATCACAATATTACTTCCACCTCTTGTTTAGTCTGACATAACATGTGAGGTTCCTGGTCTCCACTAGAGGTCAAACAAGCAATGGGCTGTCCAAACCCTCTCCCAAAGGATAAGAGAGTTGGCCAATGCCAAGTCATCCCCCCAACCATCAGCCCTGCTAGTAATCTGAGTCCATTCCTGAATCCCAGTCACCAGCAGCACTGACAGATGCCATGCCTCTGGCCTTTAGACCAGCATTAAGCAATGATGGGAAGACTGATGAGGTCAGCGTCTGTCCTGATGGAATTAGTAACACTGTCCAGAGAACACATCACCATGAACTTATAGTACCATTACATCTGTTATTCACTAGGTCAGTTAATCATGGAGAGATTCTTCAAGAATGGAGACATGCACTTGTTAAACCTGCCTTTAAGGTAAACGGGAATAGGATAATCCCAGAGTCATACAAACCCGTAAGTTTATTTTCATGTTGTGGAAAAGCAATGGAGAGGGTAATTTTGGATAAATTATTGTCAGAATTTGAAAGGTTGGGACTTGAAACCATATATCAGCATGCATATGTTGAAAATAAATCTATAACCACTCGTAACATGATGTTCTATAACAATAAATTAAAATCTATAAATGAAAAGTTGTGCTGTGATATAATTTACATAGACTTAACTTCAGCATTTGATAGGGTCATACACAAAACACTGATCAAAATAAGAACAACTAGGTATTAATGTACTCTTGATAAGATGGGCAGCTGCACTGTGTACAAATAGGCCATGGCAAGTATCATATTGCAGTTGAACAGAAGAAATTCTAAGTTACAGCTAGAATGTCCCACAGGACACTGTCCTAGGCTTGTACTTGTTTAGATCATATCTTTCAGATCTATCTTTTTATCTGAGGTGTTCTACAGTCTGTATGCATATGACTTGAAAATGGGAAAACTGACTGCACGTGTTACAGACAGGAGAGATGCCTGCAAAAGAACTTGAATAAGTTGACCATTTGGACACAGGAGATTAATGTGCTGATAAACACATCACAAACTATGCAGTGAGATTTGGGAGACATAGATTGAAAGGTAAATATCTAATACAGAACACAGTGATTTAAACTATAGATTCATTTATGGATCTGGGTAAACAGGTAGATCCATTTTTGAGATTTTCTAATCATTTCAACCAATTGGTTAATGATAGTTATAGAACTATAGGTCATATAAAAAAGATTTATAATGTTTAGGAAATCAGAAATGAAATCATTGTCAGTTACATTACACTCAAACTAGAGTATGGAATAACACTATAGGAACCTTTAAGAAAACAAGCATGAATAAATTGGAAAAACTACACTGGAAATATACCAGGAGCATCCAAGGATGTGATCATTTAAAATTATTATGAAAGACTAAAATATCTGAACTTCTGCAGTGTCTCATATATATATTTAAGAGAAGACCTTATTCAGGTATATAGGGCATTTAGGGACAACTACCTCTGGGAATGCTTGGGGTTAACACAAAGTAGTAGAGAATCATCAGACAACCTGTGTAGAAGATTTTATAGCAATGAGATGTGTACTATTTGGTTTTCTGAGGTAGTAGCTGAAGCATGGAATAAACTACCAAATTACATTAAAGCAAGCACTAATTTAAATATATTTAAGAACAGCTTGGACACTTACTATGGGAAAAACTGTGCTGGTGTATTGGCAGGTTAGAAGGGCATTATTGCCCGTGCCTAATATATTTGTATGTATGTATGTATGATCCAGGGGTAATGATGATGTAAATGTTGTTGTGGATGATGTACATGCTTAATTTGTTACTGACATAATGGTATTCTTATAGGTTAGTGCTAGGCTAACTGTCCTTGTGGGTCATTTTAAGTCTAGATAATTAACCCATGTGAGAAACAAACCCTGCATCTTGTGTCTGTAAGGCAAATATCTTAACCATTATGCCAACCTCCCTCAAAATGTATTGCACTTCCTGTGTTAGAACCCAGGACCATCTGTTTACAGCACTACACTTACACCTTAGAAATGTCCTTTTCACCTATGATTTGTTTCCTTCTTTCATGGTCCATCACAGCCGGTTCCTGTGTAATACATAGCCACAAAAGAATGTATATGGTCTTCTAACACTTTTAGAAATCAAAGTAAGTTTGAATTAAAATGATTTGCTTCTAACTCATTTCTTTAATTGATTGTCACACAAAATAATGTGCCTATGCCTTCTTCAGCACATTTGAAATTGGCATTGTTAAAAGCTAGAAAACGGCCCATGGCATAGCAAGGCCTGTTGCTGCAATGGAAAGGCCTGGTAATGTCTGAGACATTTGTTATTTCACAATATATCCACTCTAGAGAGAAATACCTTGTTTTCAAAATAACAAAGCAGCTGGCTAAATAGCAAATAAAAGGTGTTATATTTGTCCTAGTTTTCCTCCTGTTCATTTAAGTTCACAAGTGAACACTAGGCTAACTACCCTGAAAGGCCATTATAAGCCTATCCAATAACCCTAGATCAAAATCAAACCCTGTATCTTCTACATAAGAAGTAAAGGCATTAACCATTATACCGAATGCAATGCCAAATGTTTTGTTTCACAAAGAGTACTTCATCTTAAAAGCTAAGCATAACACTGTTTGGAATTTTTTCTAATTATTTTTATTGACTTGAAATAGATGACAAATGTATTACATAAGAAGAAATGTAGAAATTACAGTAACATAAAAAAATGAACTATATATAACCAGAAAAAAATACCAAACAAATAAACAACTATGTACAAGGTGTCTGCTCCGTAGTCACAATAACATGTTACACATTTAACAATTATTAAATCAAAACTGAAATAGTGTCCATTTGTTCAGCAGTCTTTGTAGTTTCATCCACGAGTTTAAGTTAGAAGTTATTCTAGTGGTTCTTTCCTTAATAGTTAAAATCTCCAAATGACATGTTTCAGTTGCAGTGTTAAAAAATCTGTCATAGTTGGTGAAGTAATAGTCTTCCAATTTTTATTACTTTTCTTGCAATTGTAAGAAGAGTCCAAAGAAGAGAGTAATCAACTTTTTTAACACAAGTAGAGATTGGCATATTAAACAGAATTAATGGTTTATTTAGATTAAAATTATCACTAAAAAGAGCCTGTAAAAATTAACATTATTACCAAAAGGTTTAATAATATTACATTCACAAAACATATGTTGCCAATCAGCACTAATATCTAATCCACATCGCCAGCAGCCAGTTTTTTTTTTTTTTTTTTTTTTGTAAATCAACATCAACTGTATTCTGTCAGATGTAATAAATGCATTGTGCAGAAATTTCCAGGAAAATAGTTTCTAGTTTAAAGATGCTAAGGATTGACTTGAGGAAGTTAGGATCATATTTTTCCCATTGTCACTTGGATGATATTTATTGACAGCTACAAAATATTCCCAATGATTATCACTGCAAAAATCCATTTTAATTTTTGCAATTTTATAAATTCTAGAAAGTAAACCATTCTCTGCAACATTTTGATGAATTGATATTATCAAATATTCTGTAAATTTAAGAAACTCTTTTTTAACTGAAGTTTGCATATAAGAGAGTTTATTTTCTAAGGCATGTCTACAGCTTTGAATAGCTAGCCAAGATTCAGAACTTAAGTTAAATTTGTTTAAAATATGATCTAAAGATAGGATTTTTTCTTTAGCCATTAACTGAAACCAAAACATTAATTCTTTGTCTTTATGATTACTCATTAAGAATGTGTTAAAAGCAATTATGTTATTTTGTGTATATCCTATGTGAAAGATTAAAAATATCCATGCTATATATTCACGGGTCCTATATACTAGATTTTTAAAGGTAATGATTGTTGTAGAAGTATAGGTAGAGTTGATTGTTATTTTTTGATGTGTGAGTATATAATATTTTAATAGCCAAAGAAAACTATTATTATAAATTTTATTATAACAATTGAAATTTAATTGACTATTCTTCAAAAGAATATACTTCGTAATATCTATCCATGTAGTGGAGTAGTTTTTGTTTGTCCATAACATTATTGTTTTAACAATGGTTGCTATGGAATATATTTCTATGTCAGAAAAACTTATCCCACCATTGGACCAGTTACATTGATGGTGCTTGGGTACCAGTCTCGGTTTACTAGGATGCCAGAGAAACTTAAATATTAGTGTATTTAAATCTCTTATATAATGCTGGGAATATAATAAGTTAAGGACTGCATTATATATATAATATTTTGGGTAGTATTATTATTTTTATAATTAAAAGTCTCTCTTCAAATGTAAAAATAAATTTGTTCAATTTTGTTATAAGAACCTTAATCTTTTCTAAAATTTTACTGTAGTTTATATTAATTATATCTTTAATACTCTTAGATAATGTTATTCCTCGATATTTTATTTTGTCATCATCAGCTAGATACTTAGAGTTGTTGTTTGTCTTTCGGCTTTTCCCGGTAAGGGGTCGCCACAGCAGAACTCTGGTCCGCTAATGATTGGCAGTAGATTTTTACAAAACACCAAGGTGCTTAGAGTATTTTTCTGAAATAGCAGTGTCACTAGTGTTGGTACATAACATTTTTTCTTGTTTTCATTTAAATTTAGACCAGAAATAAGCTGAAATGTTTTAATAGCTTTAAAAAGATTAATTAGGGAGTTTGTATTACCATTTAATGTTAGTAAAATATCATCAGCAAACAAAAGTAGTTTCAAGGATAGGTTAAGTCCAAATTAAATTTCTTTAATTTCTAGGTTAGCTCTGATAAAGTTTGCAAGAGGTTCCATAATTAAAGTGAACAATAATTGTGAAAGAGGACAAACTTCTTTTGTACCTTTATTTATGGGAATTGATTGCGATATACATGAGCCAATTTTTATATAAGCTAATTATTTTGCGTACAAATTTTTAATAAGATTTTGAAACTCAGTGGGAAAGTTACATTCCTGCAAAACTAAAAGGAGATAGTCCCAACTAACTGTGTCAAAAGCATAGTTAATATCTAAGCTTACCAAGGTTAAATGTTCATTTATATTATTGGTATAGTCGATGATAGACATGCTTCTTTTAATATTATCATAAGTATTCCTATTCTTTATGAAGCCAGTTTGATCATTATTGATTAGGTGTGGTAAAAAATGTTGAAATTTATTCACAATAATGGACATGAATAACTTGTAATCAACATTTAAGATTTTAAAATTGGGGAAATAAGTGTATACTTCCATGAGGGACAAATAGCAACTTTAGCTAATTGAAACTTATGAAGTAAAATATTTAAAGAATTTTTAGGCATCAGTTTATAGAATTCTGAAATTATGCCATCATTACCTGGTGCTTTATTGGATTTTAAATTGGATATTTGCCTAGTAAGCTCAGACATAGAAATAGATTTATTGATTATATTCAAATGCTACTCCATTAATCTATTTTAATGTATTTGTTAATAAATCTTTTTAAAACCTCTTGGGAGTCCATGACAGTCTTATCCTGATTATTTTTTTTTTTTGGAAATGTGATCTAAACTCATTAACTATGTCTTCTATAGCAGTGACTTTTCATTTTTTATCCTTACTGTATATCTCTTTTATATTATTTGAGTTTATTAACATTTTAGTTCTAGAAGCTACTTTATGTAAATATTTAGGATTAGTGGAATAGTTTATTAGTTTCCTTTTTTTTAAGTTAATTTTGACTTTATGGTTTAAAAATTCCAAATATTTACTTTGTAATTCATTCATCTTTTTCAAACTGAATATTATTGCTAGTTTGATGCTCTAACTTTAACTTGTCAATTTTTTCTTGCAAGTCTTTCATATCTTTATCCCACTGTTTTCTTTTTAACAAGAACCAATTAAAAATTCTTCCATATAAATATGATTTAAGAGCATCCCATACATAAGTATCATATTTCATCTGTAATATTAAATTCTAGGTGAGAGTGAATCTCTTTATTCAAAAATGCTCTAAAATCATTCATATGTGTAATATAAGCAAGAATTCTTTTAATATGAATGTTATTATTATAGTTCATACATAGTTCAAATGTTATGGCATTATAATTTGAAATTGGGCAATATATTATTTTAACTTTGTCTAAATTATTAACTAGATCATTTGAGATAAGAACTCTAGCAAATGTAGATTGCGAGCCATGTCTGTTTGAAAAGTGTGTAAAATGAAGTGACTCTTTAACCAAAAATTCTTTACAGTCTTTAATGTTTAAAATTTTAATAAAATTTATTAATACTTTACCAGAAGCTATTTTACAGTTCCCTTTAGTGTTAGTATCATCGCCATGAGGTATGCAATTAAAATCCCCAGCAATAATGAGACTACCCTTTGAATGTTGTAGAATCAAATCCAAATGAAATTTAGCTGTTTTAAAATAGGTGACAAAGGTAATAGGTCCATAGGTAGGTACTAGGCTATCTGCCCAAAGGCATTTATAAGCCTAGCTGGAATGTGTTGGCTTTTGCTGCCCCCTTAGATTAGTTCCCTGTTCCTATGTCCAGCAGAGCCACTGAAGTGATCCCCGAGGTAAACTTTCTGTTTCCCATCCACTCGTCAAGGTTTCTCTTGAAGAGTGTTAGTGAGCAGCTCTGCCTAATGTAGATTGGAATCTTGTTCCAGAGCATGGGAAGTATCTGGGACAGGAATCTATCCCTCCAGCATGTCCTATTTATTGTTGTGGTAAGGTTTAGATCCATAGAGCGTGTGGCTTGAGGGGATATGGTTTTCTTTAGGTGGAGCATGTCCATCAATTCTGGGTTGGACATGGCCTTGTATGTCAGGCAGAGATCACCTCTGAGTAGGCGGTATGCAACTGAGTACAGCTGGAGTTTCTTCTGTCGAGTTGCATAGGGCATCTGTTTGAGGCCAGTGATCCTCTTGGTGAGGTACTTCTGTGGTCTTTGCAGCTGTTGCAGGTGTCTTGTAAGGTACATCCCAAATGAGGCATTGTACTCTATGAGGGGTCTGATAAGTGATGCATAGAGGGGCACAATGACCTCTTTTGATCTGGATGCAAACCCTTTTGTGATTAGGTGAGCCACATAGAAGGATTTTCTAACCACTTTGGCAATGTGATTATCAAAGGAGAGATTACTATCTACTTGGGTCCCCAGATCCCTTATTACATCTTCTGTATTTAGGGGGCTACCACCTATGTGGTAGTTTATGGGTAATTTGATTTTTCCAAAGGGGATGACTATATACTTTTTGGCATTTAGCTTGAGGCCATGGTTTTGACACCAGGCATCTGTCTCAGTGAGACCCTTTTGGAAGATGTCTGTGTCAGCCAGAGAATCAATTATAGCCCCTAGTTTGCGGTCATCTGCAAACTTGGTCAGCCATAGTCCTCCTGTGCTTGCCTGTACCTCTGAGAAGTATATGCCGAACAGGAGAGGTCCTAGGACTGAGCCCTGGGGAACGCCACTTATAACCGGTTTAGAGTCAGACCTAGCTCCCGCAACTCTTACCATGTGGGTTCTGTCCATGAGCCAGTTGGCAACCCATTTCATGATGTAGGGGTTTATGTTCAGGTTGATGAGCTTATCTATAATACCTGAGTGGGGCATGGTGTTGAAGGCCTTTGCGAGGTCTAGGTAGGCTGTGTGGACCACCTTTCCCTTGTCTAAAGCCTTGGTAACTGTCTCAAAGAAGTCCACCAGGTTTAGGAGGCATGATCTTCCCTTAACAAAGCCGAACTGGGTAGGGCCCAGTGTTTGGGGGTTCCCAATGTCTCTGTTAATGAGATCCATGATGATCAATAGCCTTGCAGACCAAGCTAGTCAGGCTTATAGGACGATAGTTCCCAGGGTCTGTTGTGGCTCCACTTTTGTGGAGCGGAATAACCGTTGCTGTGCGTCACTCTATGGGCATGTAGCCTGTGGAGAGGCTGGGTTTGAACAGTGTGTTTAGGTGAGGGGTTAGTTCATCTTTGAGCTTGTGTAGGATGCAGCCTGGGACACCGTCTGGTCCCACTGATGCTGTGTTTTTGGCTTTGACGAGGGCTGTATTAACCTGAGTGTCTGTGATTTCAGGGGCACTACATTCTTCTGGTATGGTTATGGGCCCTTTTGGGGGTGAGAGGGGGGTGAAGTTTGCACTGAACCTGTCTGCCAGGATGTTGGCAATATCAGTCGGTTCAGTGTATTTTGTGCCATTCTGCACTAACTCTGAGCAGATCTGAGAACTGCCACTTAGATTCTTGACATAGCTAAAGAATGCCTTGTGGTTATCTTTGGAGTCCTTGGCAATTTTTCTTTCAAAGCTAGCCTTGGATTATTTTATGAGAGATCATAGTTTCTTGCTGATACTGATCAGGGATGTCTTCCCTTCTTGGGATTTTACTGTTTTCTGTACTAGTTTCCTCCTTCTATTGTATAGCTTGTTTATGGCAGGTATGAGGTACTCCGTAAGATAGAAACCCCTCTTCTTTTTTGATTAAACTGTGAACTAGCTATAACTGTTGATTTCTTATTAGTTATTCTACTTACATCCTTTGCTATTAAGCGTGTCTCCTGGACAAAAACAATTTGAGGTGAAAATAATTTTAAATATTTACAGAAGCTAGTTCTGTTATTGTTGTTATTCAGACCATTTATGTTGACTAATAAGTATTTTAAGCTTGTCATCTATAATAATCTAGATTTACTCTATACATGAATTTCTGTAATGTATACTTATAGATTTTGTATAAATCACCAGAAAAATATTTATGACTTGAAAATAATATAGGAAATTAGTTATTTTAATGATAAACACAAATATTCTAAATGTAGACACCAAACTAGAAACAATTATAATAAAAATTAGTGAATATGATAGAATTCCAACAAACCAACTCCACATGGAATAAACAATGCCAGACTTAGACAAAAATCTGTCCAAGTCATACTATCCCTCATAAGAAGCAGAAGGAATCAACTCCGCCAATCAGTTCTATGCTTTAGTTAAGGAGATGTTGACAGGTGTGTAAATGTTATTGTAAATCTATTAAAGTAACCCTCATATTTACTTTGTTCTATCAAAACTGAAATAAATATAAGTAACAAGAATTAAATGGTGAAAGTAATAGTCGAACTCGCAATTATTAGAGTAGATGTTAGTATGATAATTAGAGAATATATAATGCTAATGAAGTAACAGCAACATAATTATAAATATAAACATATTTAGATTTTAGAAAGTCAAAATAGCCTATTATGGAATGAGCATTATGTTGGTAAATTGTAAAAAGGCAAAACAAAAAAACAGCCAGCACTCCTTATGAGAGATTCAGTGTAATCTTTAATATTTCAGAAATTCCATAGCCATTTTATTGTACAATTTACACTACAAATAAAATTAACAAACTGGTTTCAGCTCTATAGCCTTCCTCAGTGTGTTAAGACAATATATATATATATATATATATATATATATATATATATATATATAAATTAGAGGGTCAAATTAAAATGATTAGGTCCACCCATCCCATCAATTAATTAGAAAAATGAAAGGTGCTCAACTGCAGGAAAAAAAGACCTCCCAATTTAATAATCCAGGTTTTTCTCTTTTTTTATTGAGAATATTATGCCAACCAGCTTTCAAGTTCCTATTGCCTAGAATTTTATTTATTCCTGATATTTCTTAAATGTTCTGAGACCCCTAATCTAAGGGGGTCATGATGTCTGACCTATATAAAAGGCTGAGCTTGTACATGTAGCTAAATAACCCAATCCGTGACACAATTAGCAAATATATTAATGTTAAATATTTTAGAGGTATTTTTAATAGTGATTTCCTTCATCTTGACCACATGTTTATAAAAGGTACAATGTCCACATGGAATACAACCCAACAGCAACCCCCCCTTCTAATGTCCCCTGAAATGTGCTCTTATGTTGTATCTTGCGCTTATAGTGATTAAAAAATCCCCCTAATGTCTTACCATCTATAGCCAAGAATATTCCTTAGTCTATCATCTGCCAATAGGATATCCCAATGTTTTTGAATCAAACCCATGAACCCAAAGGTGCTACATCCATAACTAGTAATCAGTCTGATGGTATTATTATTTTTGTTCTCTTTTTGCTGATATTTTAACAATTCTGTCCTATTTAGGGTTTGACCTAAACCACTAGTTTGAATAATATGAGATTTACAATACCCTCTATCACAAAAATCTGATGATAATATGTCTTAGATGACAACTGGAGGCATGTAGTAGGTATTAGAATGTGGGTGTTTGCGAAAAACACTGCTTTCCAAGGTGCCATTCTGCTGGCGACTTACTTTAACATCTAAAAATGAAATAAAATCAATGTCATGATGTACTGTAAAATGAATACCGCACTTATTCTCAGTCAGGTACTGGACAAATTCCATGAGATATTCTACATCAGACTTCCATACCACCCAGCAGTCATCAAGACATCTTCTCCAAGTGTCAATTTCATCCAAAAACAAATTATCATTACAATCATAAATAATTTGTTCCTCTAAAAAGCCCATGAAAAGGTCAGCATATATTGGTGCAAAAGATGCCCCCATAGCTGTACCTTTCAACTGTAAAAAACATTAATCATTGAAGTAAAAAACATTTTTGGTCAGGAAATGTTCCATTAGACAAATAGGAAAAGTGTTGAAACCAGGACTATATAAAGGAATATGGTCAAGCCAATATTCCAAAGCAGTCAAACCAGCCCAATATGGTATACTGGTGTACAAGGATGTCACACCCAAAGTACACATAGTCCAACCTGGTTCAAGCTGCATCTCTGAAATTATATTTAAAAATTCAATGGTGTTCTGGATTCTGGCCCTGACCCCCTGAATCAATGGTTTAAGGTAGAGGGAAAGAAAAGACAATACTGGTTCTGTTAAGGAACCATTACCCGACACAATGGGCCTACCCAGTGGCTGTTGAGAATCTTTGTGTATTTTTGGGAGTAAATGTAACTGTTGTTATATTACACGACACAGTGAGCCTACCCAGTGACTGTTGAGGGTCTTAGTCTATTTTGGGCATTAAATATAACTGTTCTGGTAGGGGATCCTGCACAGTTAAGTGACTCAAAGTTTTTTTTTTTACTGATAATGCCCTCACTCAGAGCTGATTGTAAAAACTCATCAATCTCCCTCCTAAACTTGGGGGTCGGATCAATAGCCATTTTATTGTAAAACCTATCATCAGACAGTTGTCTTTGAGTTTCCGCCAAGTACATGGACCAATTCAAAACCACAACAGCCCCACCTTTATCAGCAGAAATGATAACCAGATTGTTGTTTTTATAAAAGTTGTCCAAAGATTGAACCTCTACCGTACTCAAATTGTTAAAAAAAAACTTTGTACATGGTTGAAAACCAAAGTGTAGATCTATTTGTTGCAATTACCCACATATTTATTCATAGGAGGAATAAATGTAAATTTGTGAAATCTGAACTCATAATGAGAATCAGATGGTCATTCAGTATTGTCAAAATATAATTTGAGATTTACCATTCTGCAAAAAGAAACAACATAATTTGCAAAAATATCTTCAGTTACCATAAAACCAAGGACAAAGTTAAGGCCTTTATTTAGTAATTGTATTTCCGCAGCAGATAAAACAACAGAGGAAATATTATGTACATTAAAATTACCCTCTACCGAGGCACCAAAAGGTGTAACAATGTTTCTAACATGGCAGATGTTTTATGTTTTCTACCACCCCTTCTTCTGGCCCTAAGGGGTTGGTTCTACTGCATTGTTCTGAACCTAACGTTCCATCTCTTATGTGCTAGTGACACCTCTTTATTTTCATTTTCAGTATCCATATAAGAGGAAGAATCTTCCACAGAAGTGACACTAATAAATCTATTGGCAGTTTTTTTTTCAAAACAGAGTTCTTTCTTTTCCTCTTCTGCCCAATATTACTTGGATCCTGCACAGAACACTTGACACTTTTCTGATGGTCAAATGGTTTGCCCTGGTTATAGTCTTTTACATCCCTATTAAATTTACTACTTTTTCTCTAAGTTGTTTTTCAAATGTAAGTAGTTCTTTGTTAACTTTTAGAAACAAGATTTGTACATAGGCTGCTTAGCTTCATCATAAACTCCACTGACTTCTGATATAGAACAAACTACCCTTCATTCATGAAAGAAATGCAAAATCTTCACAAAACGTATGGAGGTAGATTGTTGTGCCTCTGCCCATTCTGCCAGTAATGTTTCATCAGCCTGACCTACAAGTGGCTGTATACGAATACGCAAACCCCTAGGTGTGATACCCTTTGTTGTTAATTTTATTTTTAGCATACTAAAATGGCTATGGAATTGCTGAATTATTAAAGATCATATTGAATCTCTCATATGGAGTGTTGGCCATTTTTTATTTATTTTTTTGGTTTTGCCTAGTTGGAGTGTTTTGGCTGTTTGCACTTGCCGTATGGGTGGAAGTTTAGTGTTGGTTGTAAATTGTAAATGCCCTATGAAGAGTTAAGTAAAATCAAGTTATAAAACATAGTATACTAAATAAATCAATAGAAATTATAACCTCTTTGTTTCTACCCATCAAGCTTTCAGAGTGACTAAATTCTTGGACAACTAAAAAGTATAGCCTTCATATACCTATCTATAGTTCTTTGTACTTGACCACAAGTAACATATATTGTAATTGCTCATCAGATAATTGTTGTGTTAGTTTGAAGTCAAATATATTACTATATAGTAGCAATCCAGTTCAGTTGTATTAGTAGAACAAGTTTGCTATAAGATAAAAATGAATTGAAATAAATAGAAGGCAGTATAAGCATTTAAGGATGTAAAGATGTCCTTGTACCAAACCACAATAATGTTGCAAAATACTTTTTTAGTACACTGTATACTATTCATTGATATAGTTTCAGATAAGTAATAACTGAAAATAATTCTGTAGGAGACTTATAAAATTCAATAAGTCAGACAATCGGCTGTAAGAGTCAAAAAATAAATAAACATAGTGAACAATTGACCAGCTCGTTTACTAATTATCATTGTTATGGGTTCATAATTATAAAACGTAGCATTTAAACTTTGTTAAAATGGAGACACAAGGCATTTAATTTCTAATTTGTGGGTGTGCGTGAATTTTAGCCAAGTTCCTTCAGGACAAAAAACAAATAAGCTAATTAATAACCATTCAACTAGAATGTATTATACACAGAATTCTATAGTGGATATATATGAAGTAGATGCTGGTACAAGAATTAGTAAAGCAGAAAGTTTTATGAATACTTCTATCAGCTACAAAAAAAGGAATTTGCATAACCTTCATGTCCATGCATATTATAGGTTACTAATAAACAAAACTCTTAGGCAACAAAGAGAAGAGAGAAGTATTACAATCTTTAGTAAATGTGACCCATAGTAAAAACTGAAAACTTAGAAGATAAACACTTTATGATAAGAATGCTGAATAACTGTATAGTCCAAAATGCTGAGCATTCAGACAAAAGGAGATATAAATAATTTGAATTAATGAATTTGTGTCCGAGTAAGAGACCTAGCAAACCAAATGTATTTAAACAATAGTGATACAGGATGGTAAAGTGAATATTTTATTCAAATAGTCATTACTGATATATACTTCTTCTAAAAGTGAATAACAAACTATATACTTAAAGAACAGATATTACACCGAGACGCTATTCTGAAATCAATACCAAGCCCTATACAAATAATTTCATAAATACTTTTTTGAGTGATTAAAATTCTACACTTTGGTGTGGGAGGGTGGCCTAATGGTTAAGGTGTTTGCCTTACAAACACAGGGTGCAGGGTTTGAGTCTCACAAGCAGTTAGTTTCAAACACAATCTATGAACCTATGAACCTATGGTTCAAAAAAAATAATATAATTATAAAATGACATTCCCACAGCTGTTCTGTGAACATAAAGACCAAATATCAAACACTTTACAAGCAAATATAGAAATAAATACAAATAAAATAAATAAATACAATCAAAACAAAAGGCTGCTGTTGCTTAGCAAAGAAGTTGATTGCTTATAGACAACTTCAAGTCATGTGACTATAAATGAGATACATGACGCCAAATATCATATTAACGAAACATAGTAATAAAACAACTGTTGTGTATTCAGACCCATTGTAAGTCAATTGAAGTAAACGTTGACTTTATCTATAATTAAATCTGCATATAGGAGTAAGTTGTAGAGAAAATTTGACATCCGAGTGCCATAAAATGGAGTCTGATAGGCTGACAAAGTATCCAGATAAAATTAAGTATTTATAATAACCACAGAAACCAGCAATACTTAAAAGGAATAGCACAGATTGTGGGTACTTTTCCGTTATCAGGGCAACACTTGTAACGCGCTCTGCAAAACATTTCCTTTATGGTCATTTCACCTGTAAGCGTTTACTGCTTTGTATTTAGTTTATATTGTGTGGAAATCATGTTTAGTCACCAGCACATTTGACACATGCACCCTTTTCTGACTGTCTCACGACATTAACTGATGGGAAACATTATGTACAAGAATAGATGGCATGTCTACAGTCTCTCTCATTATTTCATGAACGGCTGAAACCTGAAAGCAGATTAGTCCCTCTGCAATGCATTACCTTTATTTGGCGTTAAGCCTACAGTTTTAACATCAGACCATAACTTTTGGAAGTGTACTCCAGTAGGAGTTTTAAATAGTGTACTTTGTTCACTGTTCCACACTACAAATCATGCAAACCATTCATGTCTACATTTTAACTGATATTCACGCTAAGTAATGCTGAATCATTGTCTTCTTCTTCCAGCTGTTCCCGGTTAGGGGTCGCCACAGCGGATCACCTGTCCGTTCATGATTGGCAGTGGAGTTTTACAGTGTCGAGTTGCCAGCCCAGCGCCCAACCTTCCACAGAAGACGCACACACACACACGCACTCACACCTAGGGGCAATTTAGAGTGTCCAACCCACCTGCAGCATGTCTTTGGGAGGAAATCGGAGCACCCGGAGGAAACCCACGCGACCACAGGGAGGACATGCAGACTCTGCACAGAAGTCACCCCAGCCGATGATCGAACCGGAGAACCTTTTGCTGTGAGGCAACAATGCTAATCACTGTACACCGTGGCCACCCCTGAATCACTGTAATTGTTTAAAAAAAACTTTTTATAAGCACAAAGCAAGGCATTCAACCATTCTTTAAGATGGCTGAAGTTGTTAAAAAGCTGTCAGTAAGCGCTCGACAATTTCGACATTTGTTCCACATTATGCAAGGTTGCCAGTTATACAGCACAGAGTACTTTTAAAAAATGAACAACTGTTTGCTGAAATGAAGTGTTCCGCAACTAATACTTTCAAGTGCCACTGTAGTGCATAAAGTTGTCCTCTCGCTGTAATACAGCATGATTTGTGGATTTCAGACATAATTCAGGAGTGACATTTGAGCGAAAGGACACCCCCCCCCCCCCACGAGTTCATAGACGGCGTCCAGTGTCAGTGAGGCAGTTCAAGGCACCCCACCTCTGAAATGCTATTCGTGTAGATATACAGCTTCAGGGCTAACAGCTGTGCGATCATTGCGTGGGCGTGTTAGAAGCGATGCCCTGATAACGGAAAAGTCCAGATTTTGTAATAGCAATTATTGTTGTAGGTATTACCCGCTCACTTATATCTTCTGATCTCCTTCTTGCCCCCATTTCCTTTGTCATTACTTCCCATAATTCTCATTTAGGTCCCTTAATATATTAAATAATTAGCTTACAATCTACTTGCAGATATGTGTAACCACTCTAACATAAAAGCTCTGAAGTATATACATACGAGATAAAAGCTAAAAGGTTAAAGCAATTTTAAAGGGATTAGTTTGTACAAATCAAATAATCTCTAGCATAATGATGCCTACTAATGACGTGTGTAGATATTAGCAAGTTTAATAGATGCTATTATATATTGACTTTGAGCAACCATCATACATACATTCCGCAAGAAAATGAACTATTGTACTAAACTTGTAGTTAATTGACGCAGGGATATATTTGCTGGCATTAGGCACGCCCCCATTACAAAACGTCATCGAATACTAATACACTGATATGAAGCGGGAAAAGTAAAGTAAAAAAATGGCTTGAGACAACTTCTGAGTCTTTACTAGCTTTTAACAGAAGCTCGAGACTATACAGATTTACAATAAACCATTGAAGTAAACAAAATAATAAGACAGACTCCAACAATGTCCTCCTTCCAAATACCATCCCCAACTCAAAAAGTAAGCAATGAACATCCAAGCCATTCAACAAAATTGTCCCCAGAATCTAAGCAGATGCAAACAACAAAAAGCAACATCCGCACGCCACATCTAAACCCGTGAAGCACACCAAACAATTGCTAAACCACAATAACCACTTCATCTCTCCAGTTAGAAGTCTTTAATAAAATAGGGAACTACCTACCGAAACATGAAAGTTGACAGTTCGGCTGCAGAAAGTTTCTCTATTGACAGAATGCAGCATACAGTCCAAAAAGCCATATCGCACACACAGTATCAACAATAGGTTGCAGGACCTTTGATTTGTTCTGGTTTAAAGTTTTAAATAAAAATAAAGGGAAAGTGAACTTACCATATCAGTGTTAGCAGTTTAGAGTAAAAGATTATTTCTGTTGCTGCGATCTCACACTTCGCTGACTTCTTTCGAGTATAATGACCCAAAAGGCGAAGTAGACTGTTTAAACCGCTGCAAGTGGACAGAATCGAATAAAGAGCTAAACCGATCACCAAATCCAAGCCACCAATCATGCGATATACTATTTAAAAGGTGAAATCAAGCAATTAGACACAGGACAACTACTGCAATCGTAACAATACCTCTCAAAAGGACCGGAAGAACAATGCATAAAAACTAAAGCAATATGCTACGATCCTGTCACATGCAGACACATTTCATATAAACTGCGGGCATAGTTCAACACAACAGACAGGCACATCAAAAACCAAAATCAGGTCTTTCAAAATATAAAGCTTAGTCAAAAACCTCAAAAGCAAGATCCACATAACCACTAATAGTAGAGTCAGACTCAGACATTACAGAGATCTGAGTATCTAAATCCTGAAGGACAGCTACCAAAGGAAAAAAATGCAAACATGACAAATTGAGTAAAATAAGCTGAACTAAAGCCTACCTTGTAACTGCAGTACTATTTATACTGCACTGTGAACTGAAGTAACAATTAATGAAATGTAAAGGAAACTAAGAAAACCATAAGGTATCAGTCCAAAACAAGGATGCAGAAAATTACTTTAATTATACAGTCACTTCTCTTTTAGTTTCTTCTTCGTCTTGTGTTTTCCAACCATTTCTCTCAGTCAGTCTTTTCAAAGAACTGTTACTCCACTCCATTCCTTCTGAGTGATCAATAACTTTTTTGTTTTAAGAAAAGATAGAGCAGAGTTCAAGTCTTTGAAAGTTGTTGTTTCATCAGAAAAAAATATTTTTAACCTAGCTGGGAAAAGTAAGTGTACTTTGATCTGTTTTTTCTTCAGTTCTTTAATGATGTGAAGGAACTCCTTCCTTTGGGAAATTACTGTAGAAAAATAGTTGTTATCAAACCTAATTATTTTCCCATCCAGTTTGACTGATGACTTAGACCAAGCTGATTTTAAAATATGTTCATTATCAAGCGAAGAAAACATTTAACAATAACTGACCTTGGAGTAGAATTTTTGTCAGAAGGAGATACTGTGGGAGACCGGAGTGATCCTTCAATTCCATATGACATTCCTTCAGTTAAATCAAGAATACTAGGGAGCCAGGAAGTTAAAAAGTGTATCGTATTATCTTCTTCAATTTTCTCTGGGAGACCAAAGATTCTTATATTATTTCTATGAGATCTGTATTCTAAATCATCTAGCTTAGCCAGTAGTAAAGTGCTTTGCTTTAACAAAAAATCAGTATTATTTTCATCGTCTGCCAGTCTTTTCTACATATCATTTAAAGACGCTTCGGTTCCAGTAATTTGAAGTTTTTGTTGAGTGAGAGTGTCTTGAAGTAGTTCCATTTGTTTAGTGCATTTGTCCATGTAATTTTAAAATTTAGTATCTATTTTATCCATTTTCAGTGATAGTTCCTGTAAGTTGGATAGAACCATTTGTAGCTCCTTCTTCAATGCAGTGTCATGAGAAGTAGCTTTACTGTGACTCATCCTGCTCAAGTATAGTGTGATCTTCCAAAAGTTTTTTTGACAGGAAAAATATATATTTCTCAACAATTTTTATATATTATTGTAGAGACCAATTTAAACTATTAACTTTTTATGAAAAAAAAAATCAAAAAACAATAGCATATATTTAAAAATTTGTGTCAGGAACATGTCAAGAATAACAGAGCTGAGGAATCCTGCTTTTATCTCTTCAGCATCCTGGCCATGGCTCCCATTCAACTGTTTGGAATTTTTGATGGACCGGGTGCCAATTAGCTTTATTAAGTACTGAATAGTAGTGATCAAACCTAGGTCATAAGGAGATTCAGTGGTTAATTGGACGGTGCACTGGTGCAGCAGAAGCATTGTCGCCTCACAGCAAGAGGTTGTCCGGTTCAATTCTCGACTAGAGAGCCTTCTTTGCAGAGTCTGCATGTCCTCCCTGCATTTGTGTGGGTTTTCTCCGGGTACTCCAGTTTCCTCCCACTTTACAAAGACATGCGCCTGGAGTGTTTCTCCCTGGGCCTCCTCTGAAAATTGTCTTTGTTCCAAGTCAGACTTTCCCGGTAAATAGGGTTACCACCTGTCCCACTCTGCGAGGGACAATCCCTCTTTGGGCAGTTGTGTCCTGACAAAAAAATTGTAAAAATGGCAAATGTCCTGAGATTTTAGGACACAATTATTTCCTATATTTTATGTAATAGTTGCATAAAACAGTTATTCTGTAACTAAAATACCTAAATGTTGTAAGAAACAGAATAAGCAACTAAAATGCTATAAGAATAAGCTTTTATTTAGGCAAACAAAGTTAAGTTCTATCCTTTTGTACTGACCATGGGTATGTGTCGGCCTGTAAAATCTGATGTTTGTACCAAAAATGTCCCACTTTGGCCATTTGAAAAGGTGGCAACCCTACTGGTAAACAAATGTTAAATAAAATAAATAAATAATTTTGCTTAAAGTGGTTTGTACATTTGTCTTATTTTTCTGTGAAACTGAGATGATTACAAGGAGACCATATTTCAGATGAACTAGGAGTATTCTTTTTTATGGCTTCCCTCCCTGCTGGGGACAAAAACATGGAGATTTTCCTTACTCAGAAGAGTATTTGATACCAAGAAGTATAGCTGAAGATTAAGCTTTGCTTAAGCCAAATCAGGTGGTAGTTTCTAAGGCTTTTTTTTTATGATAGAGGAAACTTTCATATTTTGTGGGACCCAAAAAGCAAGACTTTGATTAATTGGGTCTATATTGAATCAGCGAACGTGTAAAAAAAGTGAACGCTGATTCATCGACCCCATATAAGTGAAAGCTTGCAATCCCGAACACCCGGAACAGCAATTTTTTTTCCCAGGGAAAAAAATTGCTGGGTTGGTTTCAGGAGTTTGCCATTTCCTCCACTGTGGTGCGATTTTGGAGATAGTATATTTAAGTAGGGGGGTGTGGGGCACAGCCCCCCCACATTAAATACTGTGTTAAGATTTTTTTTTTTTTTTTTTGTGGAACAGCAATTTTTTACCCTGGGAAAAAAATCGCTGTTCCGAATGTTCGGGATTGTAAGCTTTCGTTTAAATAGGGTCGATGAATCACTGTTTGCTTTTTTAAGCATTCGCTGAGTCAATATAGAACCGTTTAATTTAGGTTAAGGATTAATATTCATGACTTTAGCCAGTTAGTGAGGGATAACTGGTCAAAACAGAACTGGGATTTAAAGTTGGTCCAGGAGGAATTTAATTTAAATGATGGAGCTATTATCTGTCTGTTAGAATAGTATATTAAGGTATATCAGAAGGAAATTTGCTGTGTATATATATATATATATATATATATATATATATATATATATATATATATAAAATTATAGTATGAATGGAGAAAGAACCAAGGCTTGGGGTACACCTTTGATGAATGCTGCTTTCACTGAGATTGATGTGCCAGTTTTAAACTTGAATGTTGAGTTGAAAAAAGTTGAGTGACATTATTGCTTATGCCTTGTGCTAGGACAGCTTTGCTGAGTATGTTGTGATCAACTCTGTCAAATGCTTTGATTACAGCTATGAAAATGGTACGATTTATATGGCCTTCAACCAAAGCCATTAGGACATCATCAGTAAATGTCCAGATCCCTGCTGTGCTGCAGTTTGTCCAGACACAGTGTTGAGTGTTGACTGGGTCATCACAGAACAGTGCCTCCTATGCCCCATGTCGACTGGACTGGAGTGGGCATAGGAGGCATTGTTCATTGATGTAAGAGGCCTGATGAGCTTAGGCTAATTTTCAAAGACTTTACACAGCCCTATAAGCATTAAAATGAGTCTAACACGTGAGGGAAAGAAATTACTGTTATTAATTTATTTGGGGGGGTTGGTTTAATAAGTATTGTTGTCCAAATTTTGCGAAAATCTCAAAATTGTTGATGTGATCTCTGGAGGAACATGAACCAGACTAGAATCCTTGCTGGCATGCAGTCTGTGTGACAGGAGAAGGTGTGGGCATAAATATGGCAAGGATTGGGTAAGGCTTACAATAATAATGATATAGGAGGGAAATGTGCTCTTTATAATCAGCTGCATATTGTTCATGTAAAAGTATTAAAAAGAGTTGAAAGAGCATGTTAACCCATGTGATGAGTTGTATGAGTGGCACACGGTTAATCTGTTATAAAAAATGAGTTCTAGGATAACCAGAAAGTAGGACGTTCAGATGATGCAGTTAGAGGGAGGGAGTGGTATCACTGGAAATGATTTATAATTCCTGATAGACAGGGAAGAAGAAGTGTGACAACAGATGTGGTCCTTTCCAAAGGCAACAAAAAGCAAATGGATATCAATAAAAAACTGGGCTGAATTCATCATATCTGCCTTTATGGCAGAGTCCCCATTAGACACAAAGAACAAAGCTATAGATGATCAGAATATGAATGACAATAATGAGCAAAAGGGCTATATAAAATATGAATAATCTCTATGTCATATAGATTAAGAAATTAATCTTCTGTGAAAGAGAAATATTTTTGATTCAGATTATAAGGCAGGATCGTGGAGCTAAAGAAGGGGGTTATTAAGTGTGAGACTCATTAAATGAGTTGGCAAAATAAAAGGTAGTTCTCAGCTGCAGTTAAAGTCTTTTGAGATGATCTCCCGGTGATGTAACCAGTTCAGATGAATTTAGACATTATAAGTCAGCATATTGATTTGGGAAGCTGGATCACATTAGTGAAAAGAAACTAGAATTGCTGGTTAATTCCAATAGTAAAACAATCACCCCTTTCACTTATTCCAAAGCAGAAGATCAAGATTTTCTTAATTTTGTAAAGACATTCAACACTGCCTTTTAAAACCGGTCTCAATAGCTTAACAAATAGCACACTTGCCTTTGAAGAAAGTTGTGGGTACTCATGCCACACCAGGGGTGCTGAACTATCATAGGTTCATAGGTTCATACTAGGCTATCTGCCCTAGGGCATTTATAAGCCTAGCCAGAGTGTGTATGGCTTTCGCCACCCATTTTAAATTAATTTTGCTATGCCCTTTTTCGAGGTTAGTATACTGTGCCTCTGTCTAACAGTGACACAGAAGTGATACCTGGGGTAAACCTACAATCTCCCATCCACTCATCAAGATTCCTCTTGAAGAAAGTCAATGAGGGACTCTGCCTAACCTGGACTGGGATTTTATTCCAGAGAGAAGGGAGCCTCTGGGTTATGAATCTGTCCCTCCAGCATGTCCTATTTATTTCAGTGCTGAGGTTCAAGTCCCTCGAGCATGTAGCTCAATGGGATTTGGATTTTCTGAGGTGTAGCATGTCCATTAATTCTGGGTTGGACATGGCTTTATACATCAGGCACAGATCGCCTCTGAGCAGGCGGTATGCCACTGAGTAGAGCTGGAGTTTCTTTAACCGGGCAGCATATGGCATCTGTTTGAGCCCTTTGATCCTCTTGGTGAGGTACTTTTGGGGTCTTTCCATTTGCTGCAGGTGTCTGGTAAGGTACATCCCAAAAGGGGCATTGTACTCAATTATGGGCCTGATGAGGGATGAGTAAAGAGACACGATGACCTCCCCTGATCTAGATGTTAATCCCTTCATGATTAGGTGGGCTATATAAAATGTTTTTCTAACCACTTTGGCCACGTGGTTGTCAAATGAGAGATTGCTATCAACTTGGGTCCCCAGATCCCTA
Source organism: Protopterus annectens (assembly GCF_019279795.1). Taxonomy (NCBI): domain Eukaryota; kingdom Metazoa; phylum Chordata; order Ceratodontiformes; family Protopteridae; genus Protopterus; species Protopterus annectens. Next base: position 1,673,835,671 of record NC_056732.1, on the reverse strand, counting down.
ATTACTTCTTCTGTACTTAATGGATTACCCACCTATGTGGTAATTTGTGGGCACTTTGTTTTTGCCAAAGGGGATGACTATACACTTTTTGGCATTTAGCTTGAGGCCATGGCTCTGGCACCAGTTGTCTGTTTCTATGAGGCCCTTTTGGAGGATGCTTGTGTCGGCTGGAGAGTCTATTATGGTGCCCAGTTTGCAGTCATCTGCGAACTTGGTCAGCCACAGTCCTTCCATGTTGGCCTGTACCTCCGAGAAATATATACCGAACAAGAGAGGTCCCAGGACTGAGCCTTGTGGGATGCCACTTGTAACTGGTTTGGAGTCTGACATGGCTCCAGCTATTCTAACCATGTGGGTTCTGTCCTTGAGCCAGTTTGCAACTCATCTAGTGACATAGGGGTTTATATTTAAGCTGGTGAGCTTATCTATAATGCCCGAGTGGGGTATTGTATCGAAGGCTTTTGTGAGGTCCAGGTAGGCTGTGTGGACCACCTTCCCCTCGTCAATGGCCTTGGTGACTGTTTCAAAGAAATCGACCAGGTTTAAGAGGCAGGATCTGCCCTTCACAAAGCCAAAATGGGTAGAATCCAGTGTCTGTAGGTCCCCAATATCTTTATTTATAAGGTCCATGATGATCCTTTCCATAGCTTTGCAGACCAAGCTAGTGAGACTTATGGGGCGATAGTTTCCAAGATCCGTTGAGGCACCACCTTTGTGGAGAGGGACCAATGTTGCTGTACGCCACTCTTTGGGTACATATCCTGTAGTAAGGCTGAGATTGAACAGTAGTTTTAGGTTTGGGTTTAGCTCTTCTTGAAGTTCATGTAGGATGCAGCCCGGGACACCGTCTGGTCCCAATGATACTGTGTTTCTTGCTTTGGCGAGGGCAGCTCTTACCTGACCATCCAAGATGTCAGGGGGGCAGCACTCTGCTGGGATAGATCTTAGCCCTTTTGGTGGTGGGGGGGGAGAGAAGTTTGCGCTGAACCTGTCAGCTAGGATGTTGGCAATGTCTGTGGGTTTGGTGTATTTTTTGTCATTTTGGACTAATTCTGAGCATATCTGGGAATTCCCACCCAGGTTCCTAACATAACTAAAGAAAGCATTGTGATTATCCTTAGTGTCCTGTGCAATTTTTCTATCGAAGCTGGCCTTAGACGATTTTATGAGTACCCGTAGTTTTTTGCTAATACTGATCAGAGATGCCTTCCCTTTTTGGGATTTTGCTCTATCATGTAGTAGCTTCCTCCTTCTATTGTATAGTTTGTTTATGGCTGGGGTCCACCAGACAGGACGTCTGCCTTTGGAGGATTGGGTCTTGGTTTTATTTGGGATTGCATGATCCATGCATTCCTGAAGGTGTTCATAGAATGCGTTTATAAAGGATTTTGTGGTCTGGGCCGTATTATCCACAGGCCCGGGGGGCTTTGAAGGATTCCACCTCGGTTTTAAGGAGTGTGAAATTTGCTTTAGAGAAGTTTTTCACTGTGGTTTTCTGGGCATGGGGTGGGGTCAGGATGTGAATATCCAGTGAGATTAGTTTATGGTCTGATCTTACCAGTGAGGGATACACTTCTGGTCTGGAGCATAGAGGCCCCATGTTGGTGATGATCAGGTCCAGTATGTTTTCCCCTCTTGTGGGAGTGGTAACAAGTTGTTCCATAGCATATGAGTTTATAAATTCTAGGAACCTTTGGGCTAGGGTGTTGGAGCTAGAGTAATGCTCCCAGTCTATGGTTGGGTAGTTGAAGTCACCCAATATAATGGTGTTTGGAGAGACCTTCATATTTTCCAGTGTTCTCAGGAAGGCCGAGTGGGGTTCCTGGGTTTGGGAGGGTGGTCTGTAGCAGGCTATAAACTGGAAGGCAGTTTTACCCACTGTTAGTTGCACATGGTTAGTCTCTGATGCTTCGTGCTGTGCCACCAACCTGGAGGTGTGGGTATCTTTGACGAATATTGATACTCCCCCTCCTTTTGTGGTTCGGTCCAAGTTTTGGGGCTGAAAAGCATGGTATGAGGTATAACCTGGTAGTGCTGGAGTGCTCTCAGGAGCCTTGAATCAGGTTTCTGTTACTGCACAGTTATTGATGTTCTCCATGCTAAGGAGAGTTTCAAGTGCATGCATCTTGAGGTTTAGACTTCTGGCGTTGAGTAGCATTACTCTTAGTTTCTTATCCCTTGTGATACCTATGGAGGTGGGTTTGTCTTTTGAGCCTTGCCTAAAAAAGGCACTATGGGGGTAGCAAGAGCCTTTGCCAATATCCGAAAGCCCAGGGATGACAGGTGCAAGCCGTCCCTAGCGAAGCATCGTGGCTTGTCGAGCATGTCATCCCAGGCTGACAGGCATTGGATCCCCTTTGAATGACACCAATACTTAAGCCAATTGTTGAAATTGATAATCTTGTCTTCATACTGTGGCATCATTCTTGGTGAGGGTAAGATGCTACTCAAGGTCAGGGACATACCGGCCTGGGCTACATGCTCAGAGAGCTCCTCTATGTCTCTTTTCATGTAGTCCAGGGAGGTATGTCTCAGGTCATTCACACCAGCATGGACAATGACTGAGTCATATTTGTACTTGCCTTGGAGTGACCTCAGTGCTTGTGTTATGTGGCGGATCCTAGCACCCAACAGGCAGCTCACCGTGACCTTCTCCTTGTTCAGCCTGGTGAGCAGGACGTCAGTGTGCCTGATGATAGAGTCACCTATTACAAGTGTATCAGGTGTGTTGTTTAGCCTTAAGGGCTGTGACTGTTCATCACACTGGCTTTGTGAGCTATGTGTTGCACGTGTTTTGTTTTGGGGTAGCGGTTGCTTGGGTGTCTGCTTTGGAGGTCTCTGCTGCTTAGGCAGATTTTTATTTAGAGCCTCCAAGTATGTTTTTGTGTGTTTATGTGTTTGGTTTGCTGTCATGGTAGGTCTATGTGAGACTGGAATTGTAGTAAGTGTGGTTTCCTTCTCCTCCTGACTGGTTATGCCAGTACTGAGTTGAGAGAGCTTAGCCTCCAGTTTGGCTATATGGTTGCATCTCTCACATGTATTGGAATTTGTTGGGAGGAGGAGAGGGTTGTCTGTGTACATGAGGCAGTTGTAACATTGCCTCAAGATTCCCAGATTCACCAGCTGGACTGGAGAGGAGATTGACAACTGACCTTTGGACACGCTAGAATAGTATTGGGAATTTCTTTATAATTGAAAAAAATGGCCAATGGGAAGCAAGGTACTCCAGGGGGAGTTTGTGAGGGTGTAGTGCTTTTAATGTTTTAGTGCTGACTTATATAATTGCTTTAATGAGCAAGTGCCAGGTAACTTAAATGCAAAAATGACAAACAGTAACTTTCTTTCAAGTGAAAGAAGGAAATAAGTATAGTAAGCAATGCAGATATCACTAGGGATCCACAGAAGCGCTGAAAAGTCATGTTTTAGGTGGAATTAGCTTTTCAGGGGAAATAACAAGCATACAAACAAAACCAGATTCAGCAGGCCTGGATCTAGTCTATGCTACAGCAAACAAGGTGTACCAATTACAGTAAGAAATAGTTCAAATATGCAGGCACTATAAGCCTTTAACCAGAAATTCCCAGCTCAGAAGGGCAGAGTCCAGTCTCTTCTCCCACAAGAGTGCAGACCATGAACCTTCTTAATGTAAAATAACTGGCCTGAAGCACAGGTGCTTAAACCAGAACTAATACACTTTTAGAATAACAGACACTGAGCCCTCAATCAGCAGTTCCCAACTTAGAAGGATGTAAGCTACCTGTCCTGCCACCACAGTGCAGCCCACAAACCTTCCTAATGTAAAACAACTGCTCTAAAGCCCAAGTGCTTAAACTAAAAGGCTTAGAATAAGTTATCCCAAGCAGTAATAAATACAATTGAGTAATTTTAAGATGATACAAAAGCAAAATAAATTATGAAAAAACACAAATACCGTAAAAGCAGATACATTTTTTTTTTTAATGGAAAGAGAGAAAGGAAAGAGAGAAAGGAGTAGCCGAAACTAAGCTGATTGGCCTTCTCAAATGTTCTCCCTGTACTGGGTAGAATGAGGTAATGGCACTAGACTGGGAGGAGGGTCCCAGATGAAATTTACACTAGAAGCGGGCAACTGCAAAGCCACCAACTATAAAAACACTATACCAGCAGGGAGGGAGGGTGGGAAACAAACTGCAGAAATATTTCACAGCTGAAAAGCAGCAGTAAGCCTTTAAATGAAAGTTTTAAACAGCTAAAGGAGACTCTAGAAAAAAAGAGTTTACTGCAACCAGTTATCAGAAACAAACAACCCAACAGATGCTTAACAAAAGTGGACAATTTCCAGTTAATACCTCACACACAGTGAAACTAGCTAGAAAAATACACAGTCCACAAAGTGCTATAAATAACAAAGAAATAAAGAACAAAATAAACAAAAAAACAGGATACTTAATGTTATATATTATAGCTCCGAGTTTCCTCAGTGTCCTTCCTTCGATCAGTTCACTGTGAAATGGCAGAGCATTCACAACTGAACTTCTTAGGTAACAGAAAGTTGAAACCTGAGACAGCTTTTAAGAAAGAAATCTCAAAAGAACCAATGAGGTGCTTAGTCTAAGCTGCAGTCCAGGTGACTACAGTCAGTCAGCAAATGACCTCAAACAATTCTCTCTCACAGAAATGCCTGATGGCTTTGGCCAAATCAATGTCTCTGAATATGTGCTAAGACACACAGCCTCCACAAACACTAGGCCCAAATACAAGCCTGAATATGGAAATGCTACAAATATCCCCACTACTTAGAACAAACTGCAGAAATGTTTCACAGCTGAAAAGCAGCAGTGAGCCTTTAAATGAAAGTTTTAAACAGCTAAAGGAGCCTCTAGAAAAAAGAGTTTACTGCAACCAGTTATCAGAAACAAACAACCCAACAGATGCTTAATAACAGTGGACAATTTCCAGTTAATACCTCACACACAGTGAAACTAGCTAGAAAAATACACAGTACACAAAGTGCTATAAATAACAAAGAAATAAAGAACAAAATAAACAAAAACAGGATACTTAATGTTATATATTATAGCTCCGAGTTTCCTCAGTGTCCTTCCTTCGATCAGTTCACTGTGAAATGGCAGAGTATTCACAACTGAACTTCTTGGGTAACAGAAAGTTGAAACCTGAGACAGCTTTTAAGAAAGAAATCTCAAAAGAACCAATGAGGTGCTTAGTCTAAGCTGTAGTCCAGGTGACCTCAGTCAGCCAATGACCTCAAACAATTCTCTCTCACAGAAATGCCTGATGGATTTGGCCATACCAATGTCTCTGAATATGTGCTCACACAGCCTCCTCTAACACTAGGCCCAAATACAAGCCTGAATATGGAAATATTACAAATATCCCCACTACTTAGAACAAAATGCAGAAATGTTTAATAGCTGAAAAGCAGCAGTGAGCCTTTAAATGAAAGTTTTAAACAGCTAAAGGAGCCTCTAGAAAAAAAGAGTTTACTGCAACCACTTATCAGAAACAAACAACCCAACAGATGCTTAATAAAATAGACAATTTCCAGTTAATACCTCACACACAGTGAAACTAGCTAGAAAAATACACAGTACACAAAGTGCTATAAATAACAAAGAAATAAAGAACAAAATAAACAAAAAACAGGATACTTAATGTTATATATTATAGCTCTGAGTTTCCTCAGTGTCCTTCCTTCGATCAGTTCACTGTGAAAATGTTTCGAATGAGATGCCAAACAAAGGCCCCGTCTGTTTAAGCTGGTGGTTATTCAGGTGGGTGTGAAAGATCCCACAGCTCTTTTTGAAAAGAGTAGGGGTTTCTTTACTTACACTTCTTTACATTATGTACACATTCATATTCATAGCATATATCTTTGTCATTTCTTTCCATTAACTTTAACATATAATCTTCAGAGAAAAGGACAGTTATTTCCATTATCATCTTATCAAGAAGAGAGCAAATACAAATAAAATTTTTGATTTTTTTAAACCATTGACTATTTTAGCTATCCCCCTATCCTTTCACCTACAATCATCTTTTTATTTTATCTGGCACATATGTATCATCTTTATTTTTATTATAAAATAATCCATTATGTCTTCTTTTACATTACCTCTAGATTACTACAAACAATATTCTGTCCTACTTTGCCATGAACTGGAAACAGAACAGCTCACCACCACACAAGGAAAGAAGCCCAAGATCACCTTTATAATTTATTAAAATTATAGTCCAGTCCAGTAGTAGATCCACAATGTAGTCTTACAAAACAGGTAAAATAAGAACACACAGGATCCAATAAAATCTGGTTAGCAGCAAATACAAAGCATAAAATGTAGACTCCTCTAGCGCCTCGGTTCTTCAGCCTTTACAGAGTATATCCCTACTTCACATATTCTATCTTTAAATACCATAATTTTAAACAATTAACCAATCATAGACTTAAATTAATTAAAGAAAACATTTCCAGTGACATTCTTGATTCATTCCATACAGAATTAAAGTGTTAAACTTCAGAATTAAAGTAAATTAACTTCCAAGGTTGTCTTTTAATATCAAAATCATACATTTGTTGTACTTGCCTCAAAATTGTAGCTTGTAAGCCTTGTATATTTCCACTGTGACATTCTTTAAAATGTAATGCAAGAAGACTTTCTTCTTTACCCTTCTTAGCACCCCTAACATGTTCCTTCAACCTTTGTTTAAAATTTATTTTACTTTCCCCTATTTATACCTTACCACAGGGACATTTCAAACCATAAACTATTCCAGTACTGTCACAGGAAAATCTCCCTTTGCATGTAAAATACTTTTCATTAATTTTATCAAAACTTTTTACTACATACTGGCAACAACTGCACTTTCCACAAGGGAAAGTACCTGTTGCACCTACCCCCAAACTCCTATGACTTACAGGCAGCTGAAACTTGCCATGCACCAAGAAATCTTATACTTCTACCTTTTGAATAAGAAAACATGGGATACTCATTTGCTCTTATATTAAGAAATTTATTTTTTCTAAGATACCCCGATGATATTTTACCAGATTTATTAAAACATCTGTAAACACTGTATATTTAGTCACATAACATAATTTTTGTTTATGTGAAGTAATGCACAAAAAACCAAAGACAAGCAAAGAATAATCCACGACCTTGAAGAAAGGAACCGGAACTCTGCTAAAGTCCACAAGGCTGTATTTTTATTTCTGAAGTATTCCAAAAGTCACAGATAAAATCACACAAGCGCTTTCGCTCAGGCAATCCTGAGCTTTATCAAGTGAAAACAAATTGCAGTGTGCAGTAACCTCCATTAAATAGCCTGGCAATTATACAATTAATTAATTAGTAAATCTAGTACTAAGGTGTGGTGCTTTAGAGTTGGGTGTTAAAAAAGTTAGTCATTATATCAACTCAAAAATGAAATGTTTGCAATAACATATGCACTTAAATAAAATGACTAACCATAAAAAACATTTTAAAATGCCAGTTTCCTAGGTTTCAGAACATAAAAGTCTGAAGTCTGATTGGGGTTGTAGATTGTTAAAGAATATGCTTAAAGATGTGTTTAGATTGTCAGTGAATTGTCAAAAATTTTTCATTATTACTTTACACTGATAAAAACATGCAATAAAATATGCGTGAGATATTTTTAATGCCCATCCATATAACATTTCATATAGAATTTGATTTATTAGTGATGTTCAATAATTTAATGTGCTGTGTGGGGATGCTGTGGTATGAAGGGGGTCAAGTGTGAGAGTTATAACCTAGCCCTCCTAAGCTTGAGGACCGGTTTAATGCTGATCATCCCATTCAGACCTGGTGGCTTCCCTGCATTCAGTCTCAACTGCCATAATAGTTCACGGTAGCCCAAGGTGGATTCCCAGTCACCACCTCTTGCATCTGGCTCAACCTGTTCCAGAACTAGAAACTGGATTTTGGGTTCTGGGCAGGAGAGTGAGTGTTTGTAGAAGGCGTTGGTTCACTCCTTCCTGGTCATGTCATAAAGATGCTCAGAGATGTTTCTTAATTCTCTCTCAGTTTTGCCCACATAGAAACTTTGACAGTTGGTGCACATCCCCAAGTATACCCTCTAGAGGCACAGGTGTAAAATCCAGTGGGTGTATCTTGTAGTTCCTAGACGGGAGGTATGGTGCTGTTTCTTTGGATATGGCATGACATTGGGCACAGGCACCACATTTGAATGTGCCCAGCCTTGGTTGTTTTACCTTCATCTTTTTCTTTGATTTCTTTCAAATAATTCCTTTAAATTAGTCCCTCTTTATGAACAAAACTGGGTTTAAGTGGTATGTAGTCCTTTAGTTCTTCAAAGAGGGTTAAAACCGCCAGTGATGTAAGATTGTTTCTTCCAATTCATAGGAATTTGATGAGTATGTGTGTGCAAAACTGTTAGTGTGAACAGTATCCTTGTTTTGTGTATTGTTGGTCACTGGTACAAAACCCCTAGTATTGGTTTGTAGAGGGAATGTCGTGCAGATTTTACCTCTGCTGCTAGAGTTAGAAATAGTTCCAGAGGGTAACCTCTCCAAGAAAAGGTTTTTCAAAAATTCCACCTCAGAATCAAAATCTTTCTCCGTACTGCATATTCTACTTGCTCTGATGAGCTGCCCTTAATGATCCCCTCTTTTCATATGATGGGTGGGCACTGTCAAAGTCTAGCAAGGAGTTAGAAAATGTTGCCTTGCGATGTAGTTTGGAATGGAAAGTTTTCTGATTGTAGTCCTTGTAAAGAGTGATGTCCAGATAATGAAGTTCGTGCTGATCCAATGTGTGTGTGAATTGTAGGAAATTCGTTGTTGAATTGATGTGTGTAAGGAATTCAGATAGGTTCCCTTCAGAGCCAGACCATAAAATACAGATGTCATCCAAATAACGTCTGTAGAAAAGGATGTGATCTTTCCATGGGGTATTAAACGAATGTATGCTCCCACATGTCCAATACTACATCTGCGTAGAAGGATGCACAAGATGCCCCCATTGCTGGTATAATTCACCATTAAAAGATGAAGTTGTTGGACAAAACCATCTCCATCATTTCGGTAAGCAAGTTGGACATTTTGTTACTAAGGGTTGTCTTCTGGCCTAGAAATTGGGCAAACCATTCCAAACCTTTTTGATGAGGGATGCTGCAAAACAGATCTTTGATGTCCACTGTGACCATTAAGGTGTCTGGGGAGTAGCAAGAGGTGGGAATGTCCCGGAGGAAGTGCCAAGAATCCTTGCAGACATGGGACAATAAAGACGTGTATTCTTTGGTCATGTAATCAATAAATTTTCCCAGGGGCTCAGTCACTCCACCTGCTCCTGATACAATCGGCCTGAATTGTAGTGGATTTATTCCTTTGTGGGTTTTAGGTATCCCAAAGATGACTGGTATTCTGGGATTTTCCACATGTAAGTAGTTGTAGACCTTTTCATTGATGGCCTGTTGTAATAGAAGGTCACTAAGATAGTACTTAATCTCAGCAAAGGCTATATTGATCTCGTGAAACCGTCTCGTTGTTTCGTCATTCTGCAACATAGTGTGCATGTGGGCTTCGTAGTCCTCTGAGAACATAAGGACAATTCCCCTCCTTTATCAGGTTTCATGACCCTGATTTTTCTTCATGCAAGTGTTCAATAAAATTAATTTCTTGTTCAGAAAAATTTGGATGAAGTAGAATTTCTTGATTATTATATACTTTCCTGAAGTCATTCTCCACTAACTTTTCAAAAAGAGGATTATTGGGTGTAGTGGGGGTTAAAGAGACTTATGCGCTGTTGGGCCTGCTGCATTAAGTGTTTGCCCTTTAAAATCAAATTTAAGTTTAAAGCTCTGGTAAACATTTTAAATCTATCAAAGCTTGTGTTAAATTCATGGGTTTAGTTGGGACAAAATGTAGCCCTCGGTGAAAATATCAAAAGCATTTGTAGGAAGGTTCATGTCCGTGTAATTGTATATGGCAAAGTTGTTTCTCTTTAAAATAGTGCAGTTACCCTCAATATTAGTAGGGTTTTGATTGTGTAAACCCAGATTTGGGGCTTGGTCAGTTATAGGATCATCCAGGGATGTTAGGGTAGTTGGTGTATGGTGGTTTGTTAGTGAACAAAATTCCAAGACCTCGGTGCCTGTCTTTGTCTCTGTCCCCAAACCCCGGTCTGGCTGGGGTTCTGTTGAAAATCCTGGTTGTTAGTACCCTTCTGTTCTTCTCTGCTAGCCTTTCACTTCTTCTAAGGGGTTCCTCTTGTCTGTCATATGTGTCACTAGCCCTATCTGTGTTTGTGGTGTTGTTTTTGGAAGAAGTTTTATTGTAACCATTGGGGCTAGGGTAGGCAGGCCATCCCTGTATTCGATGAGATCACGTTCTAATTTTCTTAGTTTTCTGTTAAGAAACTTATCACAAAAACATCAACATTATCAAAAACCTTGTCATAGTTTGGTTTAAAAGCACTAAAATTAGTACTAGATGTTAACTCATTGTTTAAAGTGTCTAGCTCATTCATTAATGTTTGTGCTTTCAGTTCATATTCCCTACCATTACATGCAACATTTCCAATCCAGCTTTATCAAAATCTCACACAAGTTAAAATAATAATCAGTACCATACTGGACATTGTTTGGAAATTTAAAAAGCGTAGCCCTTCGGGACTTTACTCTCAGACATTCATTCAAGTAGTCTATCTCTAGCTGTGTACTCCTTAAGGAGTATAATTTGTCCTTGAACAAGTCCATGCTCTGATCAAAGTTAGAGAAATTGTTAGAGTTGTTACTACCTTTAGAAAAGGTGAAGCGTTGTCCAGCCCATTTTGTAAAGTTTACATCCTTGTTTCTATGTTTCAAATCAGGATTACTAGTTCCATTGGTCCCTAGTTGTACGTTAGTTTCAGGAGCTCTGGTAGCTTCATGGCGACGAGTAAAGTTGTTTCTTTTGGATCCGGCGCCAGAGATGTCCATGGAGGATATAGTGGAGCTTGTACCCTCTTCCGGGTCCGCAATTAAATTACCGGTAATCCAAAGTTATTTTGTAGTGCTTGCTGCTGGTTGCAAGCTAGCCCTGGTGAAGCAGCCGTAGTGGGTTTCAGCAAGTTAGTGAGCTCCTTGAGTGCAACCAGTACTTGGTTGAACTCCGCTCTGCTCACCGGAAGATCGTTTGTAGTGTTTTTCAGCATTTCAGGAGTTTCTCCTGGGTTAAAGGTTTCTTCTCCATTGGCCATGGCAGACAAGATCAAGTGAAGTAATGCACAAAAAACCAAAGACAAACAAAGAATAATCCACGACCTTGAAGAAAGGAACCGGAACTCTGCTAAAGTCCACAAGGCTGTATTTTTATTTCTGAAGTATTCCAAAAGTCACAGATAAAATCACACAAAGCGCTTCGCCAGGCAATCCTGAGCTTTATCAAGTGAAAACAAATTGCAGTGTGCAGTAACCTCCATTAAATAGCCTGGCAATTATACAATTAATTAATTAGTAAATCTAGTTCTAAGGTGTGGTGCTTTAGAGTTGGGTGTTAAAAAAAGTTAGTCATTATATCAACTCAAAATGAAATGTTTGCAATAACATATGCACTTAAATAAAATGACTAACCATAAAAACATTTTAAAATGCCAGTTTCCTAGGTTTCAGAACATAAAAGTCTGAAGTCTGATTGGGGTTGTAGATTGTTAAAGAATATGCTTAAAGATGTGTTTAGATTGTCAGTGAATTGTTAAAACATTTTTTCATTATTACTTTACACTGATAAAACATGCAATAAAATATGAGATATTTTAATGCCCATCCATATAACATTTCATATAGAATTTGATTTATTAGTCGGAATCCTATAACCGTGGATGTTCAATAATTTAATATGCTGTGTGGGGATGCTGTGGTATGAAGGGGTCAAGTGTGAGAGTTATAACCTAGCCCTCCTAAGCTTGAGGACCGGTTTAATGCTGATCATCCCATTCAGACCTGGTGGCTTCCCTGCATTCAGTCCCAACTGCCATAATAGTTCACGATTCCCAGTCACCACCTCTTGCATCTGGCTCAACCTGTTCCAGAACTAGAAACTGGATTTTGGGTTCTGGGCAGGAGAGTGAGTGTTTGTAGAAGGTGGTTTCCTTCTTCCTGGTCATGTCATAAAGATGCTCAGAGATACGTTCTTAATTCTCTCAGTTTTGCCCACATAGAAACTTTGACAGTTGGTGCACATCCCAGAGGCACAAGTGTAAAATCCAATGGGGTGTATCTTGTAGTTCCTAGACGGGAGGTATGGTGCTGTTTCTTTGGATATGGCATAACATTGGGCACAGGCACCACATTTGAATGTGCCCAGCCTTGGTTGTTTTACCTTCATCTTTTTTCTTTGATTTCTTTCAAATAATTCCTTTAAATTAGCCCCTCTTTTACGAACAAAACTGGGTTTAGGTGGTATGTAGTCCTTTAGTTCTTCAAAGAGGGTTAAAACCGGCCAGTGATGTAAGATTGTTTCTTCCAATTCATAGGAATTTGATGAGTATGTGTGTGCAAACTGTTAGTGTGAGCAGTATCCTTGTTTTGTGTATTGTTGGTCACTGGTACAAATCCCCCCCCTAGTATTGGTTTGTAGAGGGAATGTCGTGCAGATTTTACCTCTGCTGCTAGAGTTAGAAATAGTTCCAGAGGGTAACCTCTCTCCAAGAAAAGGTTTTTCAAAAATTCCACCTCAGAATCAAAATCTTTCTCCGTACTGCATATTCTACTTGCTCTGATGAGCCAATGATCCCCTCTTTTGACGGTGGGCAATTTTTGTTTATCCTGTTGATGCACTCTGCCTTGCATGCTATACCTACTTTTAGTATTATGTTGTTGTACTACCATCCTTTTATTTTCTTCCACCACTGTTTCTTTGTAACCTCTAGTTACAAACGTGTGTATTTTTTTTTCTATTTCCTTCTCACACTCTTTTTAATCACTACATATTCGTTTTATTCTAAGAAATTCCCCATAGGGGATAGATTTAATAGTATGGGGGTGACAGCTTTCCCCATGCAGTATATGACCCCTCCCTTCAAATTTTCTATGTAAACTTGTTTGTATTCTACCATCATTATTACATTGCAAAGTTATATCAAGAAAGTTTGCTTTAACACCTGTCTGTATTCCATCAAACTTGATATCATAGGGATTTATCTGAATTTTTTGCACAAATGTATTAATTTCTTCCCACCCCCTTCACAAATTAAATCATCTATAAATCTAAAATAACTTATGACATATTTTCTAAAAAAAATTCATTACTATGTACATATTTGTTTTCAAACATGCCCATGAAAAGATTTGCATACATGGGGGCAAACCTGACCCCATGACTGTTCCACTCGGCTGCCTATAAATTTTCCCCATTGAAGTCAAAGATGTTATTATTTAAACAAAAATGTATTACTTCAATAATAAAATGTGTTTTAGGCAAGTCCTTATAAAATAATATTGCTTCAAAGCCATGTACATGTTCAATACTTGTAAAAAGACACACCCACATCCATAGGTATCACAAGGGATAAGAAACTAAGAGTAATGCTACTCAACGCCAGAAGTCTAAACCTCAAGATGCATGCACTCAAAACTCTCCTTAGCATGGAGAACATTGATATCTGTGCAGTAACAGAAACCTGGTTCAAGGCTCTCGAGAGCACCCCAGCACTGCCAGGTTATACCTCATACCATGCTTTTCGGCCCCAAAACTTGGACCGAACCACAAAAGGAGGGGGAGTATCAATATTCATCAAAGATACCCACACCTCCAGGTTGGTGGCACAGCACAAAGCATCAGAGACTATCCATGTGCAACTAACAGTGGGTAAAACTGCCTTCTAGTTTATAACCTGCTACAGACCACCCTCCCAAACCCAGGAACCCCACTCGGCCTTCCTGAGAACACTGAAAAATATGAAGGTCTCTCCAAACACCATTATATTGGGCGACGTCAACTACCCAAACTTAGACTGGGAGCATTACTCTAGCTCCAACACCCTAGCCCAAAGGTTCCTAGAATTTATAAACTCAAATGCTATGGAACAACTTGTTACCACTCCCACAAGAGGGGAAAACATACTGGACCTGATCATCACCAACATGGGGACTCTATGCTCCAGACCAGAAGTGTATCCCTCACTGGTAAGATCAGACCATAAACTAATCTCACTGGATACCCTGACCCCACCCCCTGCCCAGAAAACCACAGTGTAAAACTTCTCTAAAGCAAATTTCACACTCCTCAAAACTGAGGTGGAATCCTTCAAAGCCCCCGGGCCTGTGGAAAATGCGGCCCAGACCACAGAATCCTTTATAAACGCATTCTATGAACACCTTCAGGAATGCATGGATCATGCAATCCCAAATAAAACCAAGACCCAGTCCTCCAAAGGCAGACATCCTGTCTGGTGGATCTAGCCATAAACAAACTATACAATAGAAGGAGGAAGCTACTACATGATAGAGCAAAATCCCAAAAAGGGAAGGCATCTCTGATCAGTATTAGCAAAAAACTACGGGCACTCATAGAATCGTCTAAGGCCAGCTTCAAGAGAAAAATTGCACAGGACACTAAGGATAATCACAAGGCTTTCTTTAGTTATATTAGGAACCTGGGTGGGAATTCCCAGATATGCTCAGGATTAGTCCAAAATGACAAAAAATACACCGAACCCACAGACATTGCCAACATCCTAGCTGACAGGTTCAGCACAAACTTCTCCCCCCCTCCCCACCAAAAGGGCAAATATCTATCCCAGCAGAGTGCTGCCCCCCTGACATCTCAGATGCTCAGGTAAGAGCCGCCCTCTCCAAAGCAAAAAACACAGCATCAATGGGACCAGACAATGTCCTGGGCTGTGTCCTACACGAACTCCAAGAAGAGCTAAACCCAAACATAAAACTACTGTTCAATCTTAGCCTTACTACAGGATATGTACCCAAAGAGTGGCGTACAGCAACAGTGGTCCCTCTCCACAAAGGTGGTGCCTCAACGGATCCTGGAAACTTTCGCCCCATAAGCCTGACTAGCTTGGTTTGCAAAGCTATGGAAAGGATCATCATGGACCTCATAAATAAAGATATTCAGGACCTACAGACACTGGATCCTACCCAGTTCAGCTTTGTTAAGGGCAAATCCTGCCTCTTAAACCTGGTTGATTTCTTTGGAACAGTCACCAAGGCCATTGACAAGGGGAAGGTGGTCCACACAGCCTACCTGGACCTCGCAAAAGCCTTCGATACAATACCCCACTCGGGCATTATAGATAAGCTCACCAGCTTAAATATAAACCTCTATGTCACTAGATGGGTTGCAAACTGGCTCAAGGACAGAACCCACATGGTTAGAATAGCTAGAGCCATGTCAGACTCCAAATCAGTTACAAGTGACATCCCACAAGGCTCAGTCCTGGGACCTCTCTTGTTCAGTATATATTTCTCGGAGGTACAGGCCAACACGGAAGGACTGTGGCTGACCAAGTTCGCAGATGACTGCAAACTGGGCGCCATAATTGACTCTCCAGCTGACACAAGCATCCTCCAAAAGGGCCTCATAGAAACAGACAACTGGTGCCAGAGCCATGGCCTCAAGCTAAATGCCAAAAAGTGTATAGTCATCCCCTTTGGCAAAAACAAAGTGCCCACAAATTACCACATAGGTGGTAATCCATTAAGTACGGTAGAAGTAATTAGGGACCTGGGGACCCAAGTTGATAGCAATCTCTCATTTGACAACCACGCAGCCAAAGTGGTTAGAAAAACATTTTATATAACCCACCTAATCATGAAGGGATTCACATCTAGATCAGGGGACGTCATCGTGCCTCTTTACTCATCCCTCATCAGGCCAATAATTGAGTACAATGCCCCTTTTGTGATGTACCTTACCAGACACCTGCAGCAACTGGAAAGACCCCAAAAGTACCTCACCAAGAGGATCAAAAGGCTCAAACAGATGCCATATGCTGCCCGGTTAAAGAAACTCCAGCTCTACTCAGTGGCATACCGCCTGCTCAGAGGCATTCTATACCTGACGTATAAAGCCATGTCCAACCCAGAATTAATGGACATGCTGCACCTCAGAAAATCCAAATCCCATCGAGCTACGCGATCGAGAGACTTGAACCTCAGCACTGAAATAAATAGGACATGCTGGAGGGACAGATTCATAACCCAGAGGCTCCCTTCACTCTGGAATAAAATCCCAGTCCAGGTTAGGCAGAGTCCCTCATTGACTCTCTTCAAGAGGAATCTTGATGAGTGGATGGGAGATCGTAGGTTTACCCCGGGTATCACTTCTGTGTCACTGTTAGACAGAGGCACAGTATACTAACCTCGAAAAAGGGCATAGCAAAATTAATTTAAAATGGGTGGTGAAAGTCAAACACACTCTGGATAGGCTTATAAATGCCCTAGGGCAGATAGCCTAGTATGAACCTATGAACCTATGAACATAAACTGGTAACATCCATAACAATGAAAAACATGTCCTTCTTCCACTTTACATTTCTGATTTTACTTAAAAAAAATTAAAAGGAATCTTTGATATAAGACCTTAGCTTCTCTGCTTCTTCTTTCAAGTAGGAATGTAAAAAAAAGAGCTAAGTTATGTGTAAAATAACTGCAGGCAGAGACTATGGGACGTCCTGGTGGATCCACTAAACTTTTGTGTATTTTAGGGACACAAAAGAAGTATACCATTGTGTTATCTTTAACTGCAATTTTTTTATCTACATCCTCTTGTGAGAAATATTTTAGTCTTAATCCCTTCATTAGCAGTTCTTTGTATTTAATTACTGCTTCTTGATAAAATCCCAGCTCCACCAAGGCATAAACTTTAACCTTCTTTAAATGAGAAAACACATATTCAGATACTGATTATAATGAAGCACCACTAGTTTGCCCCCTTTATCTGATGGTTTAAACACCAATTCCCTATTTTCAGTTAACTTTAATAGACTTTATTTAAATTATATTTAAATTCTTTCTTGTTTTTATTCACTTTTTCAAGCTGTTTATCTATCGAAAATTGTAAAGCAGAAGAAAATTGCTGTATATTTTCATCCCTACACACAGGAATAAAATCACTTTTGTATGTTACATTTTCAGTGTTTAACTTGCAATAGGCATCAGTTTCTAAATCAGAAACACATGAATGAAAACTCAATTCACTTAGATCACCATCACTGTCCACATTGTTTTCATGAATTACATTTGTATCTTCTGCAAAAAAAGATTTTAAGTACAATTGTTCTAATAAATTTAAGCACTTCAATTTTCAGTTCATACCCTCTAGGAGAAGCCATGGGAATAAACTTTAAACCTCTATATAACAGCAAAACATCAACATCTGATAAAATACATCCAGATAAATTAACTACAAAATCATTATTTGCAACATTTAATTCAATAAATCTTGTCTTTTTTATATGTCCGGTAGTTGGGGTTATATTCCCCATAACTGCCTTGTCCAGGTTCATAGTTTCTAGACGTCTTTTTATCATAATTCCTCCCTGGTTCACGAAACTTCTTGACCATATAGCCCGAGTTAGCTGGTTCGGGAAGTCCTGGAAACTTGTTCTCATCACTGTTGTCATTCACAAACGAGGATTCACTAGCTACTGATGAAATATAGCCATTATTTACTTTTCTTCCTGTTTCTTGCTGAAATCTCACCCTCTGACGTTTCTTTGACTGGCTGGTTGAAACATTGAATGCAGACTTCAGTTCATAATCACGTATGTCCCTCTGCAGTTTATCCTTCTTATGAGCAATAAGTTCTTTTTCATAACCCTACTTCACATATTGTATCTTTAAATAGCATAATTATTCATTCATTCCAGCCAGAAAACTTTCTAAAACTGAATTGTTAGACTGCTGAATGATGTTCTGACACACCTCTTTAATCTCAGTCACTAATTTCCTTCTTTTAAGGTCATCTCTCTCAATAAAGATCTGTACCCACTCAGTGCTACATTTGTGGGCAGCAGCTATCCATCTAGCATGGAAGCTTTTCTCTTCTTCCTCATGTAAATTAAAGGGAAAGGGAGGACTTTTCATAGCTCTCAAGCCTCTAGAGGTAATGTTAAGCTCCACATACCTTTGCAGACTAAAGGTGTTCAAGAAAACCGACGTTTCCTTAAAAAACAGCCTCTCCACCTTATCATACAACTGCTGCAAGTCCGGAGTAGCTGCCATCTCGCTGCTTTTTCCAATTGCAGTAAAAGGGTTACTATTCCATTGATTTCTGCTTTCTTCCCACATGGCACATGGAGCATGTATAGCTTCACTTGACTTCTGAGCTAAAACATTTACCCCTTCTTGGCTTTTATTTAGACCAGCTGAAGCTGTATTGTCAACAGTCATATTGAGAAATTGTCTAAAGTCTTTTGTGAAATTTCCTGAGAAGTCTCTCTGAATATTCTGGGGAGAGACTTAAAGGAATCACTGGCCATATCACTCTACTTCACCACAAACTGGAAACAGGACAGCTCACCACCACACAAGGAAAGAAGCCAGTGATTACCTTTATATTTTATTAAAATTCAAGTCCAGACCAGTAGTAGATCCACAATGTAGTCCCACAAAACAGCTAAAATAAGCACACACTGGATCCAATAAAATCTGGTTAGCAGCAAATACAAAGCATAAAATGCAGACTCCTCTAGCGCCTCGGCTCTTCAGCCTTTACAGAGTATATCCCTACTTCACATATTCTATCTTTAAATAGCATAATTATAAACAATTAACCAATCATAGATTTAAATTAATTAAAGATAACATTTCCAGTGACAATCTTGATTCATTCCATACAGAATTAAAGTGATAAACTTTAGAATAAAAGTAGATTCTAACTTCCAAAGTTGGCTTTTAATATAAAAGTCATTCTTTTGTTGTACTTGCCCCAAAATTGTAGCTTTTCTTTCCTTGTGTGGTGGTGAAATATTCTGTCCTATTTTTCAATTTCATGGTATTTTCTTTCTCATAATTTCCAATTTATATCATATTCATTGTTATATTTGTAAATCTTTCCAACTGATATTCTATTTAAAACTTCTCCAAAACTGATATGTTTTGCATTCTAAAAAATGTTTTGCTCTTTCTTCCTCATTACACTCATCGCATTTTCTTTATTTGGTATATTAATTATCAAATATTTTTAACTGGTAATACAATTCTCCACAGGAAATTCTTTGCTTTATAAAAATTTTCAAAACTTTTCCTTGGGTTCCTTATTTGGATTATATCAATTTTATACCTTCTTTTAATTCCTTCACTTATATTCTATATATTACTTAAGCAATAACCAATGATGTTGGTGTGGTATAAGTGTTGGTGTGGTTTAATCATGAGGGTGAAGCCCAAGTGATTAAATAAAGCCAACCATGGTTCAATATACCACAATCACGGAGTCGATTATTGCTATTAGACAATGACCTTATTTAAAAAACAATACTTACTTTTCTTAAATAATGGGCCAGATTTATGAAAGCTTGCACGGAGTTGTAGAGTAGAGTAAGACATCAGACAGCCAATATGTCTGCCGAGCGATCCAGCAACAGCCGGCAGGAGCGTGCATGAGAGCTTCTAAAGCTACTCTTGCACGGACAGTGTCATGGTATGCAAATTACCTCATTTGCTGCTGAAAGCTATGCAAATGACATAAATTTGCAATCCATAGGTTAGTACTAGGCTAAGTGCCCTTGTAAGCCATTTTAAGCCTAGCCAATTATCCCTTGTGAGACTCAAACACTGCACCTTGTGCTTGTAAGGGCAAACACCTTAACCATTAGGCCACCCTCCCAATCCAGGAAACACTAACCTGTCCGTGGAAGAGTAGTGTTAGCTGCAGAAATGTACTCCGTTGTTAACGGAGTACCGTTCTGCAAATAGCTAAACGGAGCTATGACATCTCCAAATAAAGGATGCATCCAGTTGAGGAAGCATGCCAATAGCCAAATATAAGGCCATTGGCATTTTTAAATGTTTAAAATTATTTAAATCTAATTTTTCCCCCAATATCCGATGTTTAAGTGTAGCGCAGTGCCACGCAAATGTGCGGCACTTAAAAAAACAAGAAAATAATTAAAAAAAAAACAAAAATAGGCATTTTCACTAAAAAGCTTATCCTGCCATGCAGGTGAATGGCAGGCTGAAGACAACATGGCCACTGAGTACTGGTTGCTAAGGGGGGAAAGCTCAGTGTGAGAGATGTAACCAAGCATTAGTAGGCAATCCTATGCAAATGAGGATAAGGATAGTGAATCCCAATTTTTCGCATCATGTGAGCCATGTCCCAAGAGTGTAAGTGTAGGAGTAAGTGAGTAGTAGAGTAGAAGATAGGTGACATTATGAGGGGGTGTGTCAGTAAGGCTGTATGCTTATTGGAGCACAGTGTCTTGTGTTTGCCCTGAGTTGCTCAGGATTGCAAGAGGCATGTCTACAGTTATCCTTTTTGAAAACCAGAAACCAAAGGTGTACACCGTGAATATGTCTGAAATTTCTTGCAAACGTGCACACAGCGTGTGCGCGCATTTGCGTGCGTGTGAGCTCGTTTGTGCAGTGCTGCCCCGGGCAGAAACAGAAAGGGAAAAGGAAGGAAAATAAGTAGTAGGAAGTTAACCAAGGAGAACTAGCAGAGCTGCCAGGCGAAATATATCAAAATCAGCCAATTACACAAGCAGCAGACTAGGCCAGCCCAGCACTTTAAACTCTGCAAACAGCAGTCTCCCCTGTTTTTTCTCAAGAACTCTGCAACACTGCAGGATACAAAGAGTAAAAACTTAAAAAGCTTAAGTCAGACAAAATGTTAGGGGCTGCTCTTGCTATCATAAACCAACATGTGCAAGGTGCTGAGGGTGGTGATGTTGTGAATGCTGCTGAGCAACACACAGTGAGGAGACAGAGAAGAGTGTACAGCCCCAGGGTAACCTACCAGGGGCTACATGAGCTGGAGATAGTGGAGCACTATAGGGTGGACGGAGACCTCCTGCAGCAAATTGTTGTGCTGTGCCAGCCACGCCTCACACAAAGAACCAACAGAGGGGAACCTATCCCATGCAGGTGAATGGCAGGCTGAAGACAACATGGCCACTGAGTACTGGTTGCTAAGGGGGGAAAGCTCAGTGTGAGAGATGTAACCAAGCATTAGTAGGCAATCCTATGCAAATGAGGATAAGGATAGTGAATCCCAATTTTCCGCATCATGTGAGCCATGTCCCAAGAGTGTAAGTGTAGGAGTAAGTGAGTAGTAGAGTAGAAGATAGGTGACATTATGAGGGGGTGTGTCAGTAAGGCTGTATGCTTATTGGAGCACAGTGTCTTGTGTTTGCCCTGAGTTGCTCAGGATTGCAAGAGGCATGTCTACAGTTGTCCTTTTTGAAAACCAGAAACCAAAGGTGTACACCGTGAATATATCTGAAATTTCTTGCAAACGTGCACACAGCGTGTGCGCGCATTTGCATGCGTGTGAGCTTGTTTGTACAGTGCTGCCCCGGGCGGAAACAGAAAGGGAAAAGGAGGGAAAAGAAGTAGTAGGAAGTTAACCAAGGAGAACTAGCAGAGCTGCCAGGTGAAATATATCAAAATCAGCCAATTACACAAGCAGCAGACTAGGCCAGCCCAGCACTTTAAACTCTGCAAACAGCAGTCTCCCCTGTTTTTTCTCAAGAACTCTGCAACACTGCAGGATACAAAGAGTAAAAACTTAAAAAGCTAAGTCAGACAAAATGTTAGGGGCTGCTCTTGCTATCATAAACCAACATGTGCAAGGTGCTGAGGGTGGTGATGTTGTGAATGCTGCTGAGCAACACACAGTGAGGAGACAGAGAAGAGTGTACAGACCCAGGGTAACCTACCAGGGGCTACATGAGCGGGAGATAGTGGAGCACTATAGGGTGGATAGAGACCTCCTGCAGCAAATTGTTGAGCTGTGCCAGCCACGCCTCACACAAAGAACCAACAGAGGGGAACCCATCCCAGTGGATACCAAGGTATGTGTTGGCCTAAGAATACTAGCTACAGGTATCTTCCAGAGACCAACTGGTGATATGATGAGGATTTCACAGGCATCAGCATCCAGGGTACTGCACCAGTTCCTGGATGCCATGTCAGCACATGTCGGTGAGCACATATATTTCCCCAATTCCCGTGAGGCATTGGCCAGCAATTTGCGTCTTTTCCACAAAATAGCAGAATACCCTGAGGTAGTGGGTGCAATAAACTGCACGCACATACACATCAAAGCACCACCCAGTGAGTGGTGTAGGGTCTACATCAACCGCAAGGGCTTCCCCTCCATCAACTGCCAGGTCATGTGCGATGCCCAGGGCATAATAATGAATGTGTGTGCTGGCTGCTCTGGAAGCTATCACGATTCCCACATCTGGCATCTGACATAGCTGTACCAGAGATTTGCCAATGGGGACATCCCTGACGGTCACCTAGTGGGGGATGCTGGATACGCACTAGAGCCGTGGCTGATGACACCCATCAGAAATGCACACACACCCAAATAAGAACTCCATAATGAGGCGCA
This sequence comes from Protopterus annectens, assembly GCF_019279795.1. Taxonomy (NCBI): domain Eukaryota; kingdom Metazoa; phylum Chordata; order Ceratodontiformes; family Protopteridae; genus Protopterus; species Protopterus annectens. Next base: position 1,673,813,134 of record NC_056732.1, on the reverse strand, counting down.
CTCACAAACAAGAAACATTATTAAGCATGTGTTTGGGATACTCAAGTCATGGTTCTGGTGCCTGGACACGTGGTGGAGCCTTGCAGTACTCACCAACTACATGTACCCAAATTGTCATGGTATGTGCCATGCTACACAATATGACCCTGCAAAAACAGCTGCAGCAGGAATAGCATGGGACAGGCCCAAACAGCCCTCCACCATTGCCAAGGCCTGCACAGGCCCAACGTGACTCAGTGGAGGAACAACCTGAGCCTGCCCCAGTAGGCAGAAGGAGGCGTGCCCAGTATGCCCTGGCCTTGGCAAAGAGGCAACGCATAGCACATACACTGACTCAGTAGGAACCCTGGAAATGACACCTCTCTCTGACTCACACATACAGTAAAAGGGATGCCTAACTTGACACTATCTGTTTTCAAACATGTATAGGGAGTGTACTATGTGCATCCAACATAGGCAGCCCTGCAGCACCACCTGAGGCACGATTGCCCTATTTTAAGCAATATAAAGCACTGCTATGCACATTTTACCAGTAATGAGCATATTTAAATACAATTGCGCATAGCTCCTCACCACGCTAACCAGCTCAACGTTGAGCAATGTTGGGCAAACTCGGGCAAGGTTGGGCAAAGTTGAGCAAAGTCGGGTAAACATGCTCACACCTGCTTTACTGTTTCTTAAGCAGTCAGGTCTTCCCAGCAGGAAAATAAAAAGCAGTGACAGGGCTCAAACTCAGGATACTGTGCACTATAGTCACAGTACTGAACCACTAAGCCATGACAGCATTTCACTGGCACAGACACAACTTAACTCATTCACACATACCAGTTGGGGGGGGGGTCACATACCTAAACGTCACAGCCAGCAGGACAAATGTAGACAAATGCAAACACAAACAAATACTGTATCATGCCCTCTGAAGAGGCATATGAGTAACCTTCCTCCAAGCCTATGCAGACAGATAACAGCAGGCCAGGCAGTGTGATGTGGGTTGGGTAGGCTATGAAGTCACAAACTACTATGCTTGTAATTGGAAGCTAAGGTCTGTAGTACAGTGGTATGCCTCAAGCCAGTACGATAGGCAACAGTACAGACTGAAATGGAGTACCTGACATAGCACTGCAGGCCTAGCAAGTGTATATAAGTGTCAGGTGAACCCCTCATCCTATGTACACCCAGAGTAACAATCAGGTGTGCCCCCCCCCCCGGGTAGAAATGTACAAATAATAGCTGTCCCCACTGTATGTAGAAATGTTGATAAGTCTATGCAAAGTGACTCATGGAAGCCCTGAAGGCACAGCGTGCTTCCTGTCGATGTACAACACAAAGGTGAGCCCTGAAGTAAAAAACAACTTGATTTTCACACGCATATAGTATATATGCTCATACTGGGCATGCTCACACACGTAGGCCATGTCTGAGTACAGCAGTGGGCCACACATATCTGGCAGTTGCAGTTCTTACTCCAGACACTTTTCACTATTCACCAATCCTGCCTTGTGCACACACTGATATGAAAACAGACCCATATAATATATTAGACACCTGTCATAATTAAACTATGTGCTCCAAGTACTTAAGTTGTTCAAAGAAAGTGAAAAAACAAAAATGATCAATAAATCTCCGATCAGTATCATCAAGAAACAATGAGCACTCCTAACATTATCCAAGCCATGGTCAAAGAGTCCATAGAGTGCCATGAAGCTTTCTTTCACTATGTCATAAATATCAATGTAAACTCATATATGTTCTGAGTCAGTGCAAACTGTAAATGAATACATGTACATGACTGACATTGTCAACATCTTGTCAGACAGGTTCATTCATATTTGCCCCCTTCTCACTGACAAAAGGGCCCATTATCATACCTGGAGATTGTGAAAACCCAGAAATCACATATACAATGGTTAAACAGCTCAATCCAAACCTAAAAACACGGCATGTATGGGATAACATGGTTTCCCTGGCTGTGTCATATGTAAACTCCAAAACAAACAGACCCTGCACCTGAACTGTCTGTTGAGACTCACCGTCTGTACAGGATATGAAACTGTTGAATGGGTTACAGCAATGTTTGGCACACTCCATGAGTGTTGGTGCACAGCAGACCATGGGAACTATTGTCTTATAAGCCTAATAAGCCTGATATGCAAGGCCATGGAGTCCATCATTATGGAACTCATAAACAGAGCTATTGAGAGCCTACAAACACCCAACCCTACCCATTTTGGTTTGGTCAGGGGTAGATCATGGTTCCTAAACCTGCTAGACAGTTTTCAAGGCAGTCACCTAGGACATGCATCAATAAAATGAGCTACACATGGCCTACATAGACCTTGAAAAGCCCTTTTCCAACATCCCACACACACATGTCATATCCACAAAATCAAGAACCTGTGCATAAACACATATGTCATCTGATGGATTGCCAACTGGGGAAAAGATAGATCCCACAAGGTAAGAATTGTAGTCTCCTGTTCAAGCTGGTAACAACTGCTGTCCCCCATGGCTCAGTCCTGGGACCCCTCCTGTCTGGTGTATACTTTTCAGAAATACAGTCAAACAAATGATTGCTATGTTTAGCAAGGTTTGTGGATGACTGCAAAAAAGTTGTTATAATCGATGTTTGGGACAACAGAGACATCCTTAAAAAGGGTCTCAGTCAGACAGATGTGGTGTCAAACTTATGGCCTCAAGCTACAGTCATACAAATACCACATAGGTGCCAACACCCTAAATATGGAGGTAATAAAAAGGGATCTATGGACGCATGTGGATAGTCATCACTACTTCCAGAAACACATTCACAAAGTGGTTAGACAATCATGCTATATGTTCCCACAAACTGCCAAGGTCTTTGCATGTAGGTCAAAGGAGGTTCCCTCTACTCATCAGTTATCAGACCCATCATAGAATACCACAACACACTTGCGATGAATCTGACTAGGCACCTTCAGCAGCTGGAAAGACCACTGATGTACCTCAACAAGAGCATTACTGGCCTCAAACAGTTGCCCCATGCAACAAGACTGAATTTAACTCAATCTGTACTCTGTTGCATACTGTTTACTCAGGTGATCTCTGCCCAACAGGCAGGTCCATGTCCAATGCAAAACTGATGTACATGTGCTATCTGAAGTAAACCCAAGCTCACTGTACTACATGCTCTAGGGATATCATCATCACAACAGTAAATAGAACATGTTGGACGGATACATTATTTACTCACAGACTTCCCTTTCTTTGGAACAGGCTCCCTCCCAACCTACATTAAGCTGAGTCCCTCACTGACACTCTTCCAGAAGAGCCTTGATGAGTGTATGTGAAACTGAACTGTCACACCATGGATCACTTCATCAGCTCTACTACATAGAGGCCTAGGGAACTAACTCAATGGGTGGTGATAGCTGCATACTCTGGCCATACTAATATATGCCTTCAGGCAGATAGCCTATTACCTACCTATGTACTTATATATATATATATATATATATATATATATATATATATATATATATATATATATATATATATATATATATATGTAGGGGGAACACAGTATAATAAGCCAAAGATGGATAGGCAGAGATGTGTGTAAGAGGGTGACCATGACAGGGAGCCATCCAGGACTTTCCCACCCAGCACACATCCTAATGGCACAAAATATATGAGGTGCACATCTCACCCAGTGTACATAACAGCCACCAGTATCTGTAAGCATTACAGTGTATGTGGTCCATGTGCCTGCTAAACAACATGACGGTACAATGAAGTACACATCTACTATCTGTAGACATGTACCTGTCACATAGCCTACTACATACCTATGAACCTATCTTCAATAAGACATATGTTAGCCTTGGCAAGTTGTGCAGCTTTCACCACCCCATTGGGTAGTCTCCCAAGCCCTCATTCTAATAGTTAGTACCCTAAGCCCCTTTCTAGTGGGGATGCTGATGTGATGCCTGGCATGAATTATCTGTTTCCCATCCACTCATCAAGGTTCCTATTGAAGAGTGTCAATGAGTGGCTCTGTCTGATGTACATTGGGACTCTGTTCCACAGTAAGGCAAGTGTCTGGGATGGTACTCTATCCCACCAGCATGTTGTATTCATTGTTGTGATGAGGTTCATATCCCTGGAGTGTGTAGGATGACTCAATTTTGTTATCTGTAGATGGAGCATGCTCAGCAATTATGTGTTGGACATGGCTGTGTATGTTAGGCAGAGTGTGCCTCTGAGTAGACAGTATGCAACGAAGAACAGATTTAGTTTTACTAGTTATGTTGCATAACACAGCTGTTTGAGGCCAGTAATCCTCTTGGTGAGGTACCTCTGTGGTCTCTACAGCTGCTGGATATGTGTAGTTGAGTACATCTAAAATGGTGCATTGTACTCAATGATGGGTCTGATGACTTAAGAGTAGAGGGACACCACTACCTCTTCGGATTCTGATGCAAATCCTTTGTTGATTAGGTGGGCCACATAGGATTTCCCAATCACTATGGCAACATGGTTGTCAAAGGAAAGATGACTCTCTACTTGTGTCCCCAGATCCCTTATTACCTTGTCAGTTTTAAGGAGGTAACACCTATGTGGTAGTTTGTGTGTACTTTGTTTTCACCAAAGGGGATCACTATGCATTCCTCCACATTGAGCTTGAGGCCATGATTCAGACACCACACATCTGTCTCATAGAGTCCCTTCTAGAGAATATTTGTGTCATCCGGGGAATCTATTATGGCAAACACTTTACAGTTCCCAGCAAACTTAGTCAACCACAACCCTCCTGTGTTGGTACATTTGAGAAGTTTATACCAAACACGAGGGACCCCAGGACTGAACCCTGGAGGACACCCGTTGTTACCGGTGTAGAGTCTGACATGTAGCCAGCAACTCTTAATTTGTGGGATCTATCTGTGAGCCAGTTTGCAATCCATCTTGTGATGTATGGATTTATGACCAGGTTGGTGAGTTCATCTATAATACCTGACTGGGGAATGGTGTCAAAGGCTGCAGTGAGGTATAGGTAGGCTGTGTTGAGCTCATTTCAATCATCTGTAGCCTGGGTAACAGTCTCAAAGAAATCCACCCAGTTCAGGAGACGTGATCTGCATATGATGAAGCCAGACTGGGTGTGCTCAACTGTGTGAAGGTTCACAATCTCTTTATTGTTGACTTCCATTATGATTGGCTCCATTGCCTTGCAGAACACACTTGTCAGGCTCATAGAGCATGAATGCCAAGGGGTTTTTGTGGCCCCATCCCTGTGGAGTGTGAAGAATGTTGCTGTGCAACATTCTATGGGTACATATCCTGTACAGAGCATGTAGAGAAAGTTGTATGTATCCTTGATGAATATGGATACATCCTCACCCTATGTGCTATAATCCAGGTCCTGATGCTGGAAGGTATGGAATGAGTAGTATCCTGGTAGTGCTGGTGTACTCTCTGGAGCCTTGAGCTAGGTTTCTGTTACTGCACAGATATCAATATTTCCCATACTGAGATGTGCCTCGAGTGTGTGCATCTGGAGGCTGAGACTTCTGGCAATGAGTAGCATTTAGCTAACTTTGTGGTTATTTGTGTTGGTTATGGGGTTTGGTTTGTCCTGAGTGACCGGTGTTCCACACCTGAAGTCAACGCCTCATTGGCCCCATCTGACCATAAGCTAATTACCCTACATATTCACATTCTGGACCCACCCTCCATCAAGGAAACCATGTTAAAAAATGTCTCCAAAGCCAACTTCATGCTTCTTAAGACAGAAGTGCTGAACTTCAGGACACCCATGCAGATGGACAATACAGTTACAACTACTGAATCCTTCACAACTGCACTTTATAAGCACTTACATGAGTGCATGCATCGTGCTATCCCAAACAGAACCAAGACACTATCCTCCAAGAAAAGGAAGCCAATCTGGTGGTCCCCTGCCATAAACAAACTGCACAACAGAAGGAAGAAACTGTTGCAAAAGAGGTTAAAATCCCATGAGTGGAGGAGCTCCCTAGTCAGCCTCAGGAAGAAGTTGCGATCCCTGATAAAATCCTCCAAAGCTAGTTATGAAAACAAAGTCGACACTGATTCTAAAGACAACCACAAAGCATTCTATAGCTATGTCAAGAATCCCAATGGCAACACTCAGATCTGCTCTGAGTTACAGCACAATGGCACTAAATATACAGACTCAACTGATATTGCCAACAGCCTGGCAGATAGGATCAGTGCTAACTTTATACCCCTCTCACCCATGAAAGAGCACATCTCTATACCAGAAGAATGCAAAGTTGCTGTCATCATGGCTGCACAGGTAAAAACCACTCTCCAAAGCTAGGAACACAGCATCCATGGGACCAGATTAGATCCCAGGCTGCATTCTACATGAACTACAGAACGAACTGGCACCACACCTACGTACCATGTTCAATCATAGCCTCCCCTCAGGCTTTGTGCCTGTTGAATGGTGCACAGTAACAGTTATCCCACTACACAAGGGGGGAGCCACCACGGACCCAGGGAACTAGTGCCCCATTAGCCTGATGAGCCTGGTCTGGAAGGTCATGGAACGTATCATCATGGAACTTATAATCAAAGACATTGGTAATCTCCAAACTCTGGACCACAACCATTTTGGGTTTGTAAAAGGCAGATCATGTCTCCTAAACCTGATAGACTTCTTTGAAGCAGTCACCAAAGCCATAGACAAGGGTAAGGTGGTTCACACAGCCTATCTAGATCTTGCCACGGCTTTCGACACCATCTTCCACTCTGGAATTATGGATAAACTCACTAAACTAGGTATAAATCCCTATGTCACAAAATAGGTTGCCAACTGGCTCACTGACAGAACCCACACTGTGAAAGTAGCAGACTCCAAGTCCGACTTCAGACCAGTGACAAGTGGAGTACCACAGGGTTCAGTCCTGGGTCCTGTCCTGTTTGGTATCTACTTCCCTGAAGTACAGGTTAACATGGAAGGTCTCTGGCTATTGAAGTTCCCAGATGACTGCAAACTAGGAGCCATAATCAAGACTACTAATGATGTGGACATCCTACAAAAGGGCCTCACTGAGACAGATGCCTGGTGTCAAAGCCATAGCCACAAGCTCAGTGCCAAAAAGTGCATTGTCATCCCCTTTGGTAAAAACACTGTACCCATGAACTACAACATAGGCGGTAGTATACTTAACACTGAAAGTGTGATAAGAGACTTTGGGACACAGGTGGACAGTAGACTCTCTTTTGATAATCACATCGCCACAGTAATCAGGAAATCCTTCTACGTGGCACATCTCATCACAAAAGGTGTCTCATGCTGAATAAAAGAGGTCATTGTTCCCCTCTACTCATCAGTCATTAGATCCATTATAGAGTACAATGCCCCTTTTGCTATGTACCTCACAAGACATCTGCAACAACTGGAAAGCCTGCAGAAATACCTCACAAAGAGGATTAGCAGCCTCAAATACATGCCATACACAGACCTTCTCAAAACACTCTAGCTTTACTCTGTCACATATCACCTACTCAGAGGTGATCTCTGCCTAACATACAAAGCTATGTCAAACACAGAGCTGTTGGACATGCTCCACTTAAAGAAATCCCAATCCCTCTGAGCATCAGCTCCAAAACCCAGACTGAAATACAAAAGGAGGGGGTGTATCCATTTTCATAAAGGATACCCACACCTCCAGGTTAATGGCACAGCACGAGGCCTTGGAGACCATGCAAGTGCAACTAACATTGGACAAAGCTGCTTATCAGATTGTAGCCTGCTACAGATCACATACCTTGTCTCAGGACCCTCACTCAGTATTCCTGAGAACTCTGGGAAATATAAAGGTCTTACCAAACACCATGATATGAGGAGATTTCAACTACCCAAACATTGACTGGGAGAATTACTTGAGCACAAAGTCCTTTGCCCAATGTTTCCTAGAGTTTATATGCTCAAACGGCCTGGAACAGCTGGTCACCACACCCACTAGAGGTGACAACATACTGGACCTGATCATCACCAACATGGGGGATCAGTGTTCCACACCAGAGGTAAACCCCTCACTGGGAATATCAGATCATGAAGTAATCACACTGGACATCCACATCTTGACCCCACCCCGTTTCAAAAGCAAACTTCAAAGTTTCAAAGCCCCCTTGCTACAGAATAATGCTATCCAATCTGCAAAATCCTTTACAAGTGCATTCTATGAGCATCTACAGGGATGCATGGATCGAGCCATCCCAATTAAAACCAAGACTCACTCCTCCAAAAAGAAGAAACCAATCTGGTGGTCCTTGCCCATAAATAAGCTATACAACAGATGGAGGAAACTAACACATGATAGAGCAAAATTCCAAAAAGGAAAGGCATCACTGATCATTATTAGCAAGAAACTACGATCGCTCATAAAATAATCCAAGTCCAGTTTCTAAAGAAAAATTGCCAAAGAATGTAAAGATAACCACAAAGCCTTCTTTAGCTATATTCAAACATTTAGGTGGCAACTCTCAGATATGCTTTCAGCTACTGCAAAATGGCAAAACAATACACTGAACCAACTGACATTGCCAACATCCTGGTGGACAAGTTCAGTGCAAACTTCACTCCTCCTCACCCCCAAAAGGGCCCATGTCCATCCCAGAAGAATGCAGAGCCCCAGACTTCATGGACATGCAGGTAAAAACAGCCCTCTCCAAAGCTAAGAACACAGCATCAATGGGACTGGATGGTGTCCCAGGCTGCGTCTTACATGAGCTCCAAAAGGAACTAAACCCTCACCTACATTCACTGTTCAGACTCAACCTTACCACAGGCTATGTACCCAAAGAATGGCATACAGCAACAGTCATCCCACTCCACAAAGGTGGTGCCACAACAGAACCTGGGAACTATTGCCCTATAAGCCTACCCAGCCTGGTCTGCAAAGCTATGGAGCAAATTATCATGGAACTCATAAACAGAGACATTGGGAACCTCCAGACTCTGGACTCTACCCAATTTGGCTTTGTTAAAGGCAGATCCTGCCTCCTAAACCTAGTTGACTTCTTTGAAACAGTTACCAAGGCCATAGATGAAGGGAAAGTAGTCCACACAGCCTACCTGGACCTCACGAAGGCCTTCAACACCATTCCCTACTCTGGCATCATAGACAAGCTTACCAGCTTGAACATTAACCCCTATGTCACGAGATGGGTGGCCAACTGGCTCACAGATAGAACACACATGGTCAGAGTTGCGGGTGCCATGTCCGACTCTAAACCTGTCACAAGTGGCATCCCACAGGTCTTGGTCCTGGGACCCTTCCTGTTCAGTATATACTTCTCAGAGGTACAGGCAAGAACGGGAGGACTATGGCTGGCCAAGTTCACAGATGACTGCAAACTGGGGGCCATAATCGACTCTCCTGCTGACACAGACATCCACCAGAAGGGTCTTACAGAGACAGATACCTGGTGTCAAAGCAATGGCCTCAAGCTGAATGCCAAAAAATGCATAGTCATCCCCTTCGGATAAAACAAAGTGCCCACAAATTACCACACAGGTGGAAATCCAGTAGGTATGGAAATGTAATTAGGCACTTGGGGACCCAGGTAGATAGTAAACTCTCCTTTGGTAATCACATTGCCAAAGTGTTTAGAAATTCATTCTATGTAGGCCACCTAATGTCACCTAATGTAACCCACTTTGTCAAGTCTGATGATGTCACCATCCTACAAATATACCTGTGGAAAAGAGAGCTTCCAGTAATGTGTATAGTGCATTGTGTAAATGTGTACTGCTGCAGTATTATAATGTAGTTAGATAGGGGTTTGAATCCTGCCTTTGCTGAGTGTGTGTGTGTCTTTCTCTGGAGAGGCGAAACCTTTTTGGAGACTACCCACATACCTTGAAAGTGGTATAGTCATCTTTGTCAGGTCTGATGATGTCACCATCCTACAAATATACCTGTGGAAAGAAGAGCTCCCAGTAATGTGTATAGTGTGTTGTGTAAAAGTGTACTGCTGTAGTATCGTAATGTAGTTAGACTAGGGTTTGAATCCTGCACTTGCCAACTGTGTAAGAGTGTGTGTGCGTCTCTCCCTGGAAGGAGCAGCCTTTTTGGAGACTACCCACACACATTAAAAGTGGTATAGTCATCTTTGCCAAGTCTGATGATGTCACCATCCTACAAATATACCTGTGGAAAGGAGAACTCCTACTAATGTGTATAGTGTGTCATGTAAATGCGTATTGCTGTAGTATCATAATGTAGTTAGGTAGGGGTTTGAATCCTGCACTAGCCAACTGTATGAGGGTGGGTGTGTGTCTCCCTGGAGAAGTGCAAACTTTTTGGAGACAACTCACACACCTTAAAAGTGGTATAGTCATCTTTGTCAAGTCTGATGATGTCACCATCTTACAAATATACCTGTGGAAAGGAAAGCTCCCAGTAATGTGTATAGCGTGTCATGTAAATGTGTACTGCTGTTGTATCATAATGTAGTTAGGAAGGAGTTTGAATCTTGCACTTGCTCACCGTGTGTGTGACACCATTGGTGAATGTGGAGTGGGTTTTGCTTTTTCTAGTGTATGACATATCACAATGACAACTGTATGTGCATTACACATGTAAGGTAGCTGTGGGGCAAATACATATACATACATGTGACCTCAATTATTTCATAGGTGGGTACTCTGCTTTCTCCATGAACACATCTGTTACCTTTGCCAGAGCATGCTGGTGCTTTCCAGAGCTTAGGTCACTTCTGTATGCTTGTCACAATCTTAGCCACTGCAGTGATCCCTCGGCTACGTCATCCGTTTCACATCAACTCATCAGGGTTTCTATTGAATAGTGTGAGTGAAGGTTTATGCTTGAGGTATATTTGAAACCTGTTCAAAATCAAGCAAAGTCTGACAAAGATGACTAATCATTATAGGTGTGCAACAACCTCTGTGGATCTGCATGCAAACCCTTTATTGCTTATGTGCTCCACAGAGGGATTTCCAAAACCCTTTGGTAATGTGATTATCAAAGGAGAGATGACTTAACACATGGCTCAATGTATACATTAGTACCTGTTCCACATTTTGGGGGCTACTACCTATGTGGTATTCTGGGGATACTTTGTTTTGTAAAAGTGGATAACTATGCTTTCTTTGGCTTATAGCTTTACAGCATGAGTTTGACACCAGTTATCTGTCTGTATGATACCCTTTTGGAGGATGTGTGTGTGTGTGATCTGGAGAATGAAGTATAGCCCACAGTATGCATTGTCATCAAACATGGGCAGACACATCCCTACTGTTTGCTTCTACCTAAGAAAGCTACATGCCAAACAGGAGTTGTCCCAGGACTGAGTGCAGGTGAATACCAGTTGTTACAGGCATAGAATAGTACATGGAGGCTGCAAATGTTACTGTGTGTCCTACATCTGTGCATCACTTGTCAAGCCATCATCTAACAATCGTTTATGGGCAGGCTATTGAGGTTATGTATAATACCAGAATGTGGGATGGGTATGAATTGCTGGTGAGCTATAGCTTGGCTGTGTTGACCTCCCCTCCCTCACGTATAGCCTTATTGACTGTCTTGAAGTCTACTAGGTGTAGGAGCCATGATCTGGCCTTTATAGAACCTAAGTGGGTATGGTACAGTGTTTGCAGGTTCATAATGTCTCTGTTAATGAGTTCCATAATGCTGTGCTCCATAGCCTTCCAGATAACATTTGTCTGGCTTATAGGGTGAGAGTTTCTAGGACCTGTTGTAGTTCTACCCTTAATCAATTTATGTTAACATTTGCACTGGGTGTGATGAAGGTGGACAGGTTTAAGAATAAAGTATATTAGAGTGTCAGGCCAGGTTTGAAGGTTAGTAGACCAAGCCAGATAGGCAGGATTAAGTTGGTTTGTACATGTGCTGAGGAGGGATGCAGAGTATATTGTGAAATAGATGCTAAGGATGAAGCCACCAGGAAACAGGAAAAGAGGAATGCCTAAGATGAGGTTTATGGCTGTGGTGAGAGAGAACATGCAGGTGGATGGTGTGACAGCACAAGATGCAGAGGGCAGGAAGACATGGAAACAGATGATGTACTGTGGCAACCTCTAATGGGAGCATCCAAAAGGAGAAGAAGACGTTGTAGCTCAACCCTTATGGCCTGTGAACACCATTACCATATGTCATTCCACATGTATGTAACCTGTATAGAGGCTCCATCTAGACAGAGCGTTTAGGTGAGTGGTGACTTCATATGTCAGCTTGTGTATGACACAGCCAGGGACACTGTCCAGTACCATTGCCACTGTGGTGTGGACCTTGTTAAAGAGATGTTTTAACTAGAGTGTCTGTGAATCATCAGGTATTATGTTCTGCAGGTCTGGAAATGTGGCCCTTGTATAGTGACAGGGTGGTGAAATCCACATTCAAACTGTCTGACAAGGAATTGGTAATGTCAGTCAGATAAGTGTACTTTGTGACCATTTACATTAACTGTGACCCAATCTGAGATTTCTCCTGTAGATTATGAACAACAGTAAAGAAAGCTTTAGTGTTGTCTTTGGAATCGTTGCCATTTTGTATTTTGAAGCTTGCTTTGTATGTTTATTGAGGGATTGAATTTTCCCAATGATACTGTCCAGAGAGGTTATCCCTTCTTGGTATGTAACTCTTTTTTGGTATAACATCACATCTTCTATTATATATTTAGTTTATGGCAGGGGTCCATGAGACTAATGCACTTTTACTATATAAGTGAGCATTTCTTGTGTTTATGATAGCACATTCCATGCAACCCTGTAGGTGAACAGTGTGCATTAATACAGGATTATGCAGCTGGGACAGTGTTAACCTTAGTAATGCAAACCGATGACAGATAGTAATAGTAGCATCACCCACAGCACAGCGTCAACCCATGTCATACACAGACATGCGTACTCAAGTTCCAAAATGTGTGTAGTACAATGCATATTGGCCACCAATAGAAACTATGGAGTGTTAATATTGGCCAATACAGGGCATGTCACCCTGCCCATGTGTCTAATATGCACGTAAATGCAGACAGTGCACCTCCACCATGTTCATAAATGTACACCTGCAAACCTGTGCTGCACACACCCCACACTTACTGTCCGCTGTATAACACATGCTGACACAACTACACCCATCAGCCAAGTGGCACATGGGCAAACAAAACACAATTGGAATAAACACTGGTGTAAACAATACAACATTGCTAATTACAGCTTTAATGCATCATACCTGCCTAGCTACACCTTCAAAAATATCATTACATTTTACTGCTGACAACATGCGACACATTCAACCATTGCTATACTTTATCAAAGTCACCCTGTGCATCAGCATCATGTTAGCCTGTTCCTGCATCAATGTTACAGATGACAGGAGGTGGCACAGGTTTCATCATATGCACAGGGTGTGTTGTTGGTTTGCCAGAGGCCTACACTGAGCCATACAATCGACATGTATGTGTGTGTGTGTGTGTGTGTGTGTGTGTGTGTGTGTGTGTGAGGGCCATGAGTACTGTTATGGGCCAATGTTGATGTAATGTGTGTGAGTATGTGTTTGCCCTATGTTTCTGGTATATGTGTGTGTGTCTGCATGCACACAGTTCCATCATGTGGCTGCCATAAACGGGGATTTGTGGGACAGCTACAGACTGTACCTGGCAGGCTTTACAGATCACCGTCTCTGGCCACGTATATGGAACCTGTGCCTGGCAGGGGTGCTACAGACAGTATCAGGTACTAATCCAGACTGGGTACTATCTGAAGTGGTTGACATATGTCCACTGGATCCAGGTCCTGCTGGGACTGGCCAGAGCCATGTGCACGTGGTCTTCTAGGATGGTCTATGGACAGACCCCCCCCCCAACATTGCTGGGGCTGGTACTGGCACTACGCAAGCAGCTGTGACTTGGTGGATGTCCATGGTGACCTCCAGCTGCTGATGTTGCTGGCATACATCCACGTTGATGTCTCAACCATCCTGCACTGTCCTGAAACATGGACATGACATTGTGAAGGACATCCAAGGTCTCACCCCAACGTCTATCAATGACGTCAGTGTAATTACATATGGCACCTGTTAGGTCATGGATACTGTCATTTACAGAGGTGTTATGAGCCCTGTCTGGTGTACCGCTCCATTCATGCCTGTGCCTCTATGACAGCCTGGAACATGAATGTGGTTGAAAGAGTTGTGGCACATCTGCCAGGGGCATGATGACCAGCAGTGCTCTGACGAGAACCCCTGAGCATCTGCCTATGTGGTACCGTTCCAGACATCTGGCTATGGCTGCTGTGTCCTGATACATGTGTCATAGATACCACACTGTCCTGGCCAGTGCCAGCTGTACACTGCCCCTCAGCTAAGGGCAATGGTGATGATGGATGTACAGGCAGTATGACTGTCTGCATGGATGGGGTGGAGACTTGTGTACTGTCAATTGGTGGCCCAACAAGAGACCCTGACAAACTTACCTGTGCCTCAACACACCTATCCTCATGATCACTGTCTGTCTCAGTGACATCAGGTTCCCTGCTGTACTGAACCAACCCCACCTCAGCACCTGTGAGAGGAAAACAGGAAACACACTTTAAGACCTGAACATGATGTCAGACCACATACGCACATGCACACATGCACACATGCACACATGCATATGCACCCATGCACATGCACACACGCAAATGCGCACATGCACACATGCATACTCACACATGCACACATGCATACACACACACACACACACACACACACACACACACACACACACACACACACACACACACACACACAACACCAGCAATCTCAGAACATACACAATAACAGGTGATGGTGGGGTACAGTATCACAAGCAAAACAGTCATATCACACATGTCAGCATGCAGGACATGTGTTGCTCAACAGCATGCAGTGCAAGTGTAGACAGTCCATGTTACTAACAGTATACATGGCTTTGATGCATGTGTTTTGTTATTAGGTGATTGGCCTCCCCCTGGAATGCAATGCATACATGGACACAACATTGCTGTGCAAGTATTCAAAACTCTGTAATGTACTGTGCACCATAACTCACAGGTCTACATACCATGGCTTGATGTGTATCTGTGTGTCAGATAGGTATCCAATGCTGATTACAGCCTCTGTGTCTTTAGCAAATAATTGTGGAGACAGTTTTAGCACATGCATGATGAGTATTCACACAATATCATCAGTGAAGCATGTATAATTGATGAAATACCATTCATCCACATACCCAATGTACAGTAGTTATGGTGAGTATAGATCATATTGTGGACATGCCAGTGTCATCCATGACATGGCATGCTAAAACACAACTGCATATTTAAACATCACACATACCCAATGTGTGTCATATGACCTAGCCACTCAATAGCATCACAAGACATATATGTGTCAGTTGTGCAATTGGTGATTGGTATGCATATTGTTTAGAGTTGCATATGTTTGCACACACACAACATTGAGGTGTATAGCAATGAATGCTATCTGTAGTACTGTAGTTACAATAACTGGATGGGGTATAGTATCATAGGCCATCATCATGAAGCATCATGTGGTCACTCAAAGCTACAAATGTTTCCCAAACCAGCACTGATCATGCTGTACTGGAACTGTACTACCTTGGCTACATTCACCATTTCAAAACAAGTTGTTACATGGGTTTGTAAGGAGGCTAATAAGGAACATTCCCTGACATGAATGTGTAGTGTGTTGCAGAGTGTTTGAATGCCCCATGATAGGCCGCTACCCCTCAGGTATATTATGTGTAATGTGTGGATGAGATTTTGGATACTGGAGTGTGTCTTTACAGAGGGTTTGTGAATCCTTATGTGTAGCATGTTAAAATGCTCTGTGTATGACATAGTTGTGTATGTTATGTGCATGTTGAGTATCAACTTTGCCTATCCAATGGTCACTACAGTGTAGCCACATTTGTTTGAGATGGTCTGGGTATTGCATGTGTTTGAGGCAGCTAATCACATTAGTGAGATGTGTGTGGTCTTACACCAAACATGCACAGCATGCATTATGGGTAGGTGTGTTACATGTGTATATGGCCTACACCTTAACTATGACATGCACTTTTTATTTACAATAATAAATGTAGAACACACTCACCAACATCTGTCCGCTGCCTTGATGTCACCCCAGAGGGACCTACATAGAGATGAGACAGTTTGTCAGTGGCCACAACTGTGGCATTGCTACTGTGTGTTTGCAATCTTACAGTAGAACAACAGTTTACATTCACAGGCCTACAGATTATTTTCCAAATGATCAGTATTGCATGACAATAGGCTCCACACCTTCTAACTACACACTCCACATCTCAGATATGCATGATCTACCAATACAGATAAAAGTAGTCTACAGATATGCCATGTTACCTGCATGCTCCATGTGTGCTTGCTGGGTGGCTCCAACCTCCATCATGGTGTATATCTGCTGCTGTTGTTGTTGGGCAGGTGCCACAAGGCTCAGGAGCAGCTCTTCCACTCTGGTGAGGGGGGGGATGGATATTAACACCACCTCCTGTTATAAGCTGCTGTCTCCACACATCAGAAGTATGCTGACGGACATGTCAGAGTAGATCACTGCAGTGTTGGCGTACCTGCTCATATGTCCGGTTATGCAGGCCTACCTCATTTACCCTCCTGACAACATCTTGCCACATTGCAGTACACTCCTGCTGGTCCTGGCTGGTTCGTGAAAACATTAGACTGTAGTGCTGAATCATACAGCTAGTAATGATCTCATCTTCAGCACTACTATAGCTGGGATTTCTGTGATGTGCCATGATCCCTGGAAGACATAAAGAAAAAATATGTCTGAGCAAGTCATATGGCACATTTAACATTATACAGTACAGATATCACTGAACTGCCATATATAGCAACCTGTTAGCTAACTGAGAGTGAAACACTTTAACTACCACTTATCACTGCTCACCCCACAACTGCTTGAAAGTGCCTGGCTCACTCTATCTAATGAACCATGTTCTGCACAGCAACAAAATAAAATAACTATATAAGACTATACAAGAGTACCTGGCACACTGTATGCAACACAATGCACCACTTAGCCACAACAGATATACATCAAGCTGATGTGTAAAGAAATATGTCATCCATCACAATGAGTGTAAAGTCCAGTAAATGTATTACTATTATACCACACAACTTGTTAATGGCAAACCCGTGGCCAAAATATGTGCACAATTGGGAATATAGGTCGCATACTGCTGTAGTACACTATAAATGTTGCTAGATATGCAGTTATATGTTTTACCACACATATGACAGAAGACATGTTACAGACATACCCACACACACATCAGACATAATTACAGGACACAAAGGTATGGCAACCCAGATAAGCTTTACATGTGTACTATACAGTACTGTGTGTCAGTACTTACAAAATCTTAATCTTGAGGAATGTAATCTGTGATGAATACAGGGACCACAAAAAACAGTGGATGCAAGCAATGTGGACATACACCATACTTTGCTGTACAGGCCCAGAGCTTCAAGTAGTACTACAGTATGCACAGGATTTGGATTCAACATTGGTACCAATCAATAATCATAGATGTGCTTTAGCCTCCAATGACACACCCTAGTTAAAACTAAGGGACTTAATCACACTGTATGCAATAGCACTTCTTCTGCCTAGCAACAGAATACACAGCTTTTTCTAGGATCAAAGCAAGGACCCATAATACCATAACATAAACAGTTTCCCACTAAGCTATCCCACACATACATATCTTTGACGTATTCGCAAACACATTGACCATCACAGTCAGTCAACAGTAAAGAGAATCTATTGCAACAAGTAGATGTAGGTGTGTATGAGTATATATGACTCTCTCTCTCTCTCTCTCTCTCTATATATATATATATATGTATGTATATATACATATACACATCCATTGGTGTACATATACATATATATGTAGGCACATATACATTTCATCTTTCATAGTGGGAATATCAATTATACAAAGGATGTGAGGTATACAGTAATGTAATAATATTGCACAGTCTTGTGATAAATGCATTGAAAGTGTTCACAGCCCAGGTAGCTTTAGCAGGCCTCACTGGCTTCAACATTACAAACTGAACAAACCACCCACACTGTTTAATCACCACATGTCATATACCAGCACTGTATGCTGTCTTGTTTGTCACACACTAAAACCTACATACAAATATGCGCATACTAACCTTCACCAACATATATATCTCCACCCTTCGCAAACAGTTGCAATATGTCCCCTGCTCTATGCACATATACAGATGTGAATATATATGACACATACATATTTCTCCTTATGTGTGTGGCATACACACACAAGGTCTACACTGTTGTAAGTCCCTGGACCTCACAGCTGAACTGTTGGGCCTTGCTGCAACACAAACAGGTGTCGCATGCGAACACACACTAACATTAGAGGGGGTACATATAGCTACAAATGCTAGATAAGCATACTAGACTGCTACAGTAGTTTCCAATGCTAAGCTACACTTTAATATGACTATAATGCATGTGTTGCTCTGTCACACCCATGTTTATATAATGGCAGCGCTAATCCCCCAACAGCCATTGGCCACACTACTGTACAGAACACAGATAACATGGATCAGATCTTTGACATTTAATGCTGAGCTACACATTTCACAGGTATGTCCCACTGCCCACAGGTACACACTGTATTGTCCATAGCAGTAGTTAAGCAGGACATCTGTGCATAGATAAGTACTGCTGCCACATATGAATGGTTCACATTATGTAGACTACTCTTCAAAAACATCTACTACATGCCAGTAAATACATATGTGTCACATACCTTTCCTTTGTATGATTTGGTATTATTTCTTTTTCTTTTTCCTTTTCTCTGTCTCTCTCTCTCTCTGTCTCTCTCTCTCTGTCAGTCTCTGCAATAGAGTGATTGAGTTTGTTGGCAGCGATCGCAGCCTGCTTTTGTAGGTATTTGCACATGAGCATGTGATGGCCTCTGCACCAATTAGTGACCACCATTTGCTAATTGCATGCAGCCTGTTGTGTAGTAATTGCAGTAATCACTGTCATAGCAACCCAGTACTATAAATTGCTAACTCAGGTAGGCATGGCTCTTTCAGCTTTCCAAGATGGAGATCATCCTTATTTGCTGTGGACATCATTGTTTAAGACAGAAGGTTGGTATAGTTCTTATATCAGAAGCCAGGGGTGTAGTCAGTGATTTACATTTTGTACTCAGACCTAATGTTGCTGCTTCCAGTACACACTTGTCAGTGTAGAAATGTACTCACCCCTCAAAATGCTAACCCAAAATACATGGGAGGATGTACTTTCTTTTCAAATTTTACAATTAACTGCCATACAAAGCTATTTATTGAGCTGTATTCCTTTGGCACAAGAATTGTTTGTAAACTGCTTTACTGTGAATATTCATTTACTCAATTTTAAACAGTTTGTGCTTTTTTAGTGTTGACATTAGCACAAGCTGCTCAAAAAAACTGGACACATTTCAGTACTGTGAGTATGCTTACCTACATCCTTAGTAGACCCTGCACACAGGGGCATATTCTACATTTGGGTAGGGGTGCAGAAGTACAGAGAGCTTACATATTATTATGTGGATTTTATCTTGCTGGACTTACAGGGTTGCTGTGTACATGTTAGTTTATCAAGGCAAGTAGTCTGTCTGCATAACTCCCAACTGTGGACCTAGCCACATGGTAGACAGAGATTAGCCTG
This sequence comes from Protopterus annectens, assembly GCF_019279795.1. Classification (NCBI taxonomy): domain Eukaryota; kingdom Metazoa; phylum Chordata; order Ceratodontiformes; family Protopteridae; genus Protopterus; species Protopterus annectens. The sequence goes on along the minus strand of NC_056732.1, from coordinate 1,673,793,338 downwards.
TTATTCTTTGTCTGTGCACCACCCAGGTCTTTTCAGCACTAGAGCAATGTTACAGTTGGTTGCTACCAGTACATGGCTAGATCCTTTTGAATTTCAGTGTTGTATTCCTACATAAGGGTATGCTTCCAGAACTCCTTCCAAAGCTATTTGCACAGTGTGTAACAGCAGAAAGGCTGATATGCCTCTGTGTTTCTGCCTCTGCCAGACCTCTCAAACACTCAGGTACATATTTGAACATAAAAGTAGAGAAAAAGTCAAGGGCACCTTTAAAATATTAGTGCCATTAAGTTGAGACTTTGAGAGAACTAGAGCATATGGATTAATACACCTTTTCTGAAGTAAAAGAAGTGTCTAACTCCTAATTATTGTCATTGCTCATTACATGTAATTCACCACCTTTCTGTCCAAAGTCAGTAGTTTTCGGAGGGATTTAGAGGGACAGAGCTAAATTTTGTTTCAAAATCAGGGACATCCCTGAAAATTAGGGACAGTTGGGAAGTATGGCCTCTGCCCTAAACAGATATGCCAGTGTTTGTCCTGCTATGATACTGTGTGGGGGTTGTAAAGTGATGGTGTAACATTATTTCCTGCTAGAATGGCTGCTTCTCTTATCACAGTCATGTAATGTAATCCCACAACAACTGTTGGTAAAGATGCACAGAACAAGTTGTGTGGTATGGCATTCCTATTTTTCCTTTGCATTCACTCATTCTGATGCATGATATATTTATTTCTGCACCAACTTGTACATCTACCGTGGTTTAGTGGTACTTCATGCAGTGTAGTGTGTACAAGGTCTGGGGTTTGAGACTGACAGAGGTGTTTTATTTCGCTTCTGAGCAGAACAAGGTCCCTCACATACAGAGTGACTAAGGCACTTTTAAGCAGTTGGAAGTGGGTTTGCACAATGCTTAGCAATGTTTAGCTAAGCACAAACCCGCTAACTACTGTTTAATAGTGCTTACTCCCGCTAACCCCTGCGCTCATTTCTTTGAAAGAAAAAAAAAAATGGGGAGATAGTAAAGTGGTGAAAAAGGGGCACAAAGAGGGAAAGACAGTAGGGAAAATAGCTTGGGATGTGCAGGACAGGTGTAGGGAAGGTCCATATCTGCCCATTTCTTTAATATCAACATCTGTGCATATGGAATAAATTTGGAGGTAAATATGAACCCTTCAACCCCTGAGAGAGGGGTAAGGACAACAAAGTATGTTGTAATTCCAATTAAATTACATTTTATGTGTCCAGGGGACATGTGTGCAAAATGGGCAGCTATGTATGGGGCGTAATTTTTTTGGGGGGAGCAGATTGCCCTTTTTTTTTTCAGGTGAGAGTGGAATGTGGAGTAGGGGAAGTAGGTATATTTGGGGAGGTAGGTTGGGAAGGTAAACAGACAAGACAAACAAGATGCATTCAGGGGTGGAATATGACACATCTTGTGGGTGAACACCATTGACGGGGAGGGATGTTTGGAAATCGCAAGCCCATTAGCCCACAGGTTGCAACAGTGGAACTGAGATCCCCACCCATGGGCAGTCACCACTGCACCTTCACAGCCCAGAGGGTGGCTGTGCTGGGGGCTGTGTAGGAGGGGCAGGTTGACCCGGGAGTTGCACCACTCATGCCTCAAGCTGGCATAGAGGTTCTGCAACAGAACGCTTGATCGCTCTACACACCACAGCCCCGACCGTTCAAAGGGTGATAGGTGGCCCTCCTCCACCCACGCTTGCATGGGGGGGCTGAGCCCCATCCCCTGCAGTGCTTCCACCTGAAGGTGGCACAAGGCCAATGGAGGAGGAAGTCCCAGGCTGGGCACCAGACCTGCTGGTACCAGGTGCCATGGCCAGCTGAGGTGGGACAGGTGGGTCCGCTGAAACTGGCCTTCCCATATGAACTATGTTTTGGAAAATGTAATAAAGATATGGGTTAGTAATAGTCAACAGCATTTCCAGTTAGTTATAACAGCATGCAGAAGTATTCCCATTAACCCAACACACCAGAGTTTCAACAGTTGAAAAGCAAGGATATCACATGCATATATAGAACAATAGTGGACATTACAACAGCATGCATGTTTAATTGATGGCAACAGGCCACCAATATTGTGGTATTTGAACAGGGCACATGCATAGAATTAAATGCAAATATTTAAAAACCAATAGGACATATGTCCCAACAAATGTTTTGAGATTAGACATACCCATTGAGGTGTGGAATTACATATTTTTATGCACATACAGTAGGGTGGAAAAAGATAGCTCAATTAACAACTTATATATCCTTCTAGTTTATGCTAGATTCCTATTAACTGTAGTTATATGTCCCTTACATGTATTATTATACTACCCAATGTCTTCTATTGTGCAATTGGATTTTGATAGATTATTATATACATGAGCTGTATCTGACATACAAACTGTCCAGGATGCAGATGTTACTGCTACATATTTTGAGAGTTGCTCACACACACTACTGCTGAGATGGTACACTGACAGCTCTACTTTCACATAATTATCTAGATATGTTCAGGTGACATTATCAGTTATATGTTAACAGCTCCCTACATTTCTGGCAGCACACTGACATTTCTGGGGAACCCAATACCAAGCTATGCATGTGCCAGGTTAACCTGTACATGCTGGGCATGAACCAACAGTTGAGGGCTGTAAATATGCATAAGAGCTACTGGCACTCCCTTCATCCACTTTATATGGGCCTAACCAAGTGTGGGTTAACACTGCTTAATACAACAGTACTATTTCTAAAATGCAACAGTACAACATATCAAAGAAAATCACACAGATGCACTCCAGGAATTATACCTTTATTAAAGAATTATTATACCTTTATTTATTGGGTTAAAACACTTTTTTGAAGGCTCTATCATTTATTTTACATAACAGTACATGCAGAATAATTACTAACCTGCCTGGTGACAGCCTTTGCAGCCTATCTTCATGGGCTTGCTGATTCATAGCCCGGACACCTGCATCTGTGAAGTAAATGCAGTGATATTGAGACATACCTATCCATAGTATAGACAAGCATAGCAATTCTTAACTACTTAATACAATGGTTACTTACTCAGTACTGGGGCATTTGCCATCCCACTGGCCTCCTGGATCCACTGGTCCAGTTGATCCTCCTTACGTCGCTTCAGGTCAGAGTAATGGTGCCTGACCTGCTCACCAGTCCGAGGAACACCAGTGGCACTGGTGAGATCATGAGCTAGACAGTTCCAGGCTTCTGTTTTGTATTGGGTACCCTGGTACTGGCCCCGCAGGAGTCTTTCCTCATGATCATGGACAAGGAGCCAAACCATTACTTTGGTTTTCTCAATGCCCCAACGTTGCACTTGAAATCGAGTGCCTTCTCCAACACCAGCCATGCTGACTGCAGAAGGGAACTACAACCAGTTATGGTAAGTATTCCCACCTGTGGAGCTTAAATATGCCTCATTTCCCACACTTATTTGTGATTGGCCAGTTTTGAAAAAACTCAGCTGTAGGCACACCTGCTTAGCTGATGTTAGCAATGTTTAATATTCCTTTGATAGATATGTGTCTGTTGAAAGTGCATGGTTATGAAATGCTGTCATGGCTTAGTGGTTATGTACTGTGACTATAGTGCACAGTATCCCGAGTTCAAGCCCTGTCACTGCTTTTTATTTTCCAACTGGCTAGATCTGAATGGTTAAGGTACAGTAAAGGAGGTGTGGCCGTGTTTAGTCGACTTTGCTCAACTTTGCCCAACTTTGCTTAGCATTGCGCGACGTTGCCTGACATTGCCCGATGTTGCTTGATGTTACCCGATATTGCGCTGGTTAGCGCGGTGCGCAGCTTCACACAAACATGTTCTGGTTGTGCTAGTTTATGCGATGTGCAGCTCCGAGCAAAGACATTATGCTAGTTAAAGCAGTGCTCAGCTACGAGCAATTAAATATAAATATGCTCAATACTGGTAAAATATGCTTAGCAGTGCTTTACATTGCTTAAAATAAGTTACTCATGCATCAGTATGCATAACCATTTTACCTTCCTATATATATATATATATATATATATATATATATATATATATATAAAATTCGTTCACTACTACATATAACATTTCAATGCTTTTTACAAAACCTTCAATAATAAATGTCAGGAAATATTTTTGTATACAGATTTCCAACAGAAAATGGAATGTGTAGTGGTGGGATTCAAACCGGGAATGCCTTTTCGTTGTGCGAAAGCTCTAACCACTATGCTATCACTATTTCACTTAATTTACATATATTTTTCTTATCATCCTCTTTGGTGTCTAAACTGCTAACTGTAGCTAAGCAATGGGCAAACCCACGCAAACACTCGCAAATACGGGCAGCTATACCGGAAATGAAAAAAAAAAAATTTCTTTACTTTTTATATTTGTATGGGGTTTAATATATGGGGGAGTGTAGTGTTAGAATGTACACATGTGAGTGGACTCGCTCATGTAACTAGATATTTCTATAGTTTAAAAATTGCAGCGACGTGGATTTTTGGACTGCTCGGCAGTCCGACATGCCCCCTACACTCGTCCACACTCAGTGTAAGCTTTAGAGTTGAGGCAGCGTGCCCTCATTAATATGCATGGTGTGCTGCCATCATAGTCTTAGACTGATGTTTCCATGTAAGACTAATGTATTCTTACATGAAAGATGAGTAAATCCTGGGGAATGTCTTTGTATAATGCCTCTATGCTGCCCTTCTGTGTTTTTCCTGTATCCTGGGGCTTTTTCTGATGTACTGCACATGTGTATGGGACTTGTGTTCCCACACATACGCAGTACATCAGTGCTGAGGAAAGGAAGCAATGGAGAAAGGAAGCTCTTTTAGCATTCAGGAGAGCTGGGACAGACAAAATAAAAGGACAATCAGGTAAGATTCTATAGTTTTGCGGAATCTACCTGATTATCCTTTTATTTTTGTCTGCACCGTCTCCCTCATTTGTTTGAGGTCTTCCGTTTTGTTACGTTATTAAAAAAAGAAAGAAAAGTAAAACGCTTACGAGATATACTAATGGAAAAAAGTCTGGGAGACCGGACGTTTTTCCGTTGGTATATTCTTGGATTTACAACAGGCACTCTGCTTGGGCTGACCAATCAGTGTGCTCATTTTTGAATATTAATGGACAGTCATTATATAATTCACCATAATATTGTTATATTATAATTTTCTGTTATCGCCAATCTTATTAATTCTTACCTTCCATAATTTTATGTTAGCTTTTCTATTATGCATATATTTAACAAACTTCTTTCAAAATAACAGATTAAAATGTCTCCTCCATGAGAATAATTATTTTTATTTCTTCCAAAATCATGTTCTACTGTTATATTGTCAAACTCTTCCAATTTACTCCTAATGCTTTTATTTCCACTTATCTATATGTTTCACCAACACCTCTTGCATTTTGCCTCATTTAAATTTAAAACAGCTTTCTTTAATAATTCCTACACTTGTAATTACTAAATCATCTGCATATGACAGAGAAATTAGTATTATAATTCCTTTTCACACCACCTATTTTGCTGCTTTAACTTGCCACATACATGTTTGAGTTATTGCATTCATTACTAGCATAAATGGACATACAGTTAATGGACATCCTTCTTTAAAGCCTATTTTAATGTTTATCTTTTCTCCCATCCATCCATTTACCATTACTTTTTACCCATGACATTTTATAGCATATTTTTATAACATTCAACATTTTTTCCTGTTCCACATGTCTCTAGAATCTTCCATATCACTTCATAACTTGTATCTTCCGGATTTTCCCAGTTAGGGGTCGCCACAGTGGAACTCCGGACCACTAATGATTGGCAGTAGATTTTTACGTACCGAGTTGCCAGCCCTGACGCACAGCCTTCAGCAAAGGTATGCCCATTCACGCATGTCTCCACAAAGAAGATGCTTTAGCTGAGAATCGAACAGAACAACGTCTTACTGTGAGGCGACAACGCTACAGCAGCACCTTATCAAATGTATTTGTAATGTCAAGTCACTAGCCTAACACCCTTATTTATTTAAAAATCATAAGTGTTACCTATTTTACTATTATTAACATTTACTTCACATCCCTCCCCAAACCCCTTCTCATATAATGTCATCCAAAACTTGGTCCTTTTTTGTATTATTTTCATAATCTCTATTTTCCATATAAACTTATTAGTCTACTATAAACCTTTCCCCTGTTATTCCTATCTCTATCTGTTTGTTTCACATTTGAGAGAATATTAATTTCTAATTTTTATTCATGTCTTTGTCATATTCATAACCTAATCCATTTATCCCTAGTGTTGATTCTTCAGTTCCTTCTTTTAGTTCTTCCATTTCTCTTCATGTAGTCTCCTTTTCTGGAGAATTCTTAATATTTATTAAACATCTAAGCACTAAACTGTAAAGATGCTTAGACCTGCTGTTATAGGGTCCATGTAGGTATGCATACTTGTCCTAAGGGAGTAGTCCAAAATATCCCCCGTTAACCACTATTTCTAATGTTCCTAGATTGTCCCTTTATCTCATTAAAAGAAAATTGTCAGCTCTGTCCATCTCATCAGTATATCAGTAATACTTCACTTTAATATTATAACTACAGCTAGTCTACCCAGTTCTGCAGCTGTGTTGTAATTTTTTTCCTTTCCCTACAGAAACGGTTTAGCTTTAACTATCAGTTTTAAATGTACCTGTTATACAACCTGGAAAACTGTGCTCTGCTGAGTACTACAGATTTGGTGTTACCTGTAAGTGTCTTCACAGTAAGCATTTTTTTCACCAGTAGCTAAGCATTTATACTGCTCCAATACTAAATACAATATTATCTGCCCAGTAACGAAGTAACAGGTTTGATTCTCATATGGAGTAATTGGCTAGACTTAAAATGGCCCACAAGGGCAGTTAGCCTAGTCTGAACCTATGAACCATTAGAGGGATAGTTAAAAGTGATGGCTATGAACTATGAACTATTGTACTTCTAACACAGAAATATTTTTTTTCAATAATATTTATCAAGCATCCCCTTAAAACTGGACAGTAACAGTTTTAAAAATATTTCTGAAAAACAGGTCTTTCTATAAACCTTACCTGGTTGTAAAATCATCATTGTTGATAGTCTATCTATCAAAATGATATTACAGCCAGGTGAAGCCCACTTTGTTCACCCTTCTGCTCTTGGGCTCAGTCTGTTCTCCTATCCTACCCCCAATTCCCACCTACCGCACCTCAACCACACTTATATTACCCAAACCCCACCCATTATCACCTAAACACCAATCAACTCACTACTGATTACCTTCACTTTCACTCTCCCCATTGATGTTAGCCCCTCTTTTCTTGCCTCCCTCCCTATTAACTAAGCCACATTAACACTATACCCAGTCCACCATATACCCACCATGCTTCTTCTAACCCTACTTGCATGGTCCACATTGTACCACACAACATTATATTCCAACTCACTGCCACCTTCAGCTGAACACATCCATTCTGTATCTCAACACACCACACTGTTACATGCAATCTCTCCCAGTCTTTACCCTATCACATACTGAAGCTGAAATGCAAACAAATACCAATCACAACCAAAAGTTTCACATAGCTCACAACACCAGTGTGCAACCCAACAACAGCCCCTAAGGCAAGACAACGTACCCAACACTTTAGTCATAGGTGACTCTATAGTAAGGCACACTGATGTCCCACTCATCAGGCTGAACAAGGAGGAAATTAGTCAGCTGCCTGTCGGGTGCCAGGATCCGCCACATAACACATGCACTCAAGTCACTCCACAACAAGTACAAATATGACTCTGTCATTGTCCACGTTGGAGTGAATGACCTGAGACATACCTCCCTGGACTACATGAAAAGAGACATGGAAGAGCTCTCGGATCATGTGGCCCCGGCAGGTATGAGTAGCATCCTGCCTTCACCCAGAATTATACCACAGTATAAGGACAAAATGACTGACTTCAACAATTGGCTAAGCTTCTGGTGTCATTCAAAGGGAATCCAGTATCTTTCTGCCTGGGGTGACATGATCGACAGACCACGATGCTTTGCCAGAGATGGCCTGCACCTGTCTCCCCCTGGGATTCAGGTTACTGACTAAGGCTGTTGCCTCCCCTATAGTGCCTTTTTAGACAAAGTTTAAAGGACAAAACCACCACCATAACAGCTACAAGCATGCAAAATATGAAGGTAATGCTACTCAATGCTAGAAGTCTAAACCTCAAAATACACTCTCTTGAGGCACTCCTAAAATGGAGAACATCGATATCTGTGCAGTAACTGAGACCTGGTTCAAGTCTCCAGAGAGCACCCCTGCAATACCAGGCTACAACTCTAATCACACTTTTCGGCCACCAAATCAGGACCAAAACACTAAAGGTGGAGGAGTGTCCATATTCACTAAGGATATTCACTATACCAGGCTAGTTGCCTAACACAATGCATCTGAAATTCTCCAGGTGCAACTAACACTAGGTAAGACTGCAATCCATATTGTAGCTCATGACAGATTCCCCCACCATGCCCCAAGATTCTCACTGCACCTTTCTAAAAATACTGGAAAATATTAAGATACAACCAAACACCCTAACACTGGGTGAGTTCACCTACCCTGCCATTAACTGGGAAAACTACTCATGTGCCAACACCTTTGCCCAACGGTTCTTGGAATTCATAAATTCCAACGCCCTGGATCAACTAATCCTTAGTCCCACCAGGGGATCCAATATCCTAGACCTGGTCATTAACAACATGGGAAATCAATGCTCCACACCTATAGTCAGCCCCTCATTGATCAGGTCTGACCATAAGCTAATCACCCTTGACATCCACATCCCACCCCCACCCCCCAGTAAGGAAACCTCTGTAAAAAACTACTCCAAAGCCATCTTCATGCTACTTAAGTCAGAAGTGACAAACTTCATGATACCCATGCAGACAGGAACTGAAAGTTCAACTGCTGAATCCTACATTAAGGCACTGTATGAGCACATCCACTCGTGCATGAATCATGCCATCCCCAATAGAACCAAGATGCTCTCCTCCAAAAAATGAAGCCAATCTGGTGGTCCCTTGCCATAAACAAACTTTACAACAAAAAGAAGAAACTGTTGCAGAAAAGAGAAAAATCCCAGGATGCAAAAAACTCCCTTACCAGCCTCAGTAAGAAGCGGAGATCCCTCATAAAATCCTCCAAAGCTAATTACGAAAATAAAATTGCCAAAGATTCCAAACACAACCACAAGGCATTCTATAGCTATGTCAAGAATATAAATGGTAATGCTCAGACCTGCTCTGAGCTACAACAGAATGGCATTAAATATACTGATCCCAAGGATATTGCCAATATCCTGGCAGATCAATTCAGTGCAAACTTCACCCCCCTCACCCCCAAAAGGGCCCATCTCAATACCAAAAGATTGCCAAATTCCGGTAATAACGGCCACACAGGTAAAAAACGCACTCTCCAATGCTAAGAATACAGCATCCATGGGACCAGATGACATCCTAGGCTGTGTACTACATGAACTACAAAATGAACTGGCACCTCACCTAACTGTCATGTTTAATTATAGCCTCACCTCAGGCTTCATGCCCACTGAGTGGTGCACAGCTACAGTTATCCCGCTCCACAAGGGGGGGATTCACCTTGGATCCAGGGAGCCACCGCCCCATCAGTCTGACGAGCCTGATCTGCAAGGCCATGGAAAGTATTATATGGAACTTATAAACAAAGACACTGGCAACCTTCAAACACTGGACCCCATGCAATTTGGGTTCGTGAAGGGCCGATCTTGTCTCCTGAACCTGATTGACTTCTTCAAATCAGTCTCCAGAGCCATGGACAAGGATAAGGTGGCCCACACAGCCTATCTGGACCTTGCCAAGGCCTTCGACACCATCCCCCGCTCTGGAATCATAGATAAACTTACTAAGCTGGGCATTAATCCCTACATCACTCAATGGGTTGCCAACTGGCTTACTGACAGAACCCATGCTGTAAAAGTAGCTGACTCCAAATCCAGCTCCAGACAAGTGACAAGTGGAGTACCTCAGGGTTCAGTCCTGGGACCGCTCTTGTTTGGCATCTACTTCGCTGAAGTACAGGCCAGCACTAAGGGACTCTGACTAGCAAAGTTCACAGATGACTGCAAACTGAGAGCCATTATTAAAACCCCAAATGATGTGGAAATTCTACAAAAGGGCCTTACAGAAACAGATGCTTGGTGCCAAAGCCATGGGCTCAAGCTCAATGCCAAGAAATGTATAGTTATCGCCTTTGGGGAAAAAACATGTGCCCGTGAATTACCACGCAGGTGGCAGTACACTAAACACTGAAAGTGTGATAAGAGACTTAGGGACACAGGTGGGCAGTGGTCTCACCTTCGATAACCACATTGCCACAACAGTCAGGAAAGCCTTCTATGTGGCACACGTCATCACTAAGGGATTTTCATCCAGAAAAAAGGAGGTCATTGTCCCACTGTACTCATCCCTCATTAGACCCATTATAGAATACAATGCCCCATTTGGTATGTACTTCACAAGACATCTGCAACAACTGGAAAGACCACAGAAATACCTCACAAGAAGAATCACAGGCCTAAAGCAGATGCCCTATGCTGACCATCTAAAAAAATTCCAGCTATACTCTGTCGCATATCTTCTACTCAGAGGCAATCTCTGCTTAACATACAAGGCCATGTCAAACCCAGAGCTGTTGGAAACGTTACACTTAAAGAAATCCCAATCCCTCAGAGACACACACTCCAGGGATCTAAACCTTGTCATCACAATGAACAAAACATGCTAGAGGGATAGGTTCCTGACCCAGAGACTCCCCAGACTCTGAAATAGACTGCCCATACATGTCAAGCAGAGCACCTCTTTGGGCCTCTTCAAAAGGAACCTTGATGATTGCATGAGAGATAGCAAATTCACCCCATGGATCATGTCAGTCACCCTGCTAGACAGGGTTCCAGGGAAGTAAATACTGTGGGAAGAAATAGCCAGAGAATTATTATGGCTAGGCTTGTATAGGCCGTAGGGCCAATAGCCTAGTACCAACCTATGAACCTACGAACATCTCTGTCCTTCATGAAATAAACACATAAAAAAAACATATCAACCCCACATCCTGAAGGTCAAAAATATGTAACCCAAAGGTCAAAAATAAATACAGCTTATGCTCTTAGCACAACTACTCCTCACTTCTCCTTGCTCTTGGATATAATATCGATCTCAACCTGGGACCCTCTCAACAGATATCACTTCTACCCCACCCAAACTCATTTCTCCCTCTAAATAAAACAACAATCTACTTATTATAAGTCTTAACCTACAAAGTCTCTTCAACAAGCTGCCAGATCTACATTCATACATAGCAATACACACTCCAGACATACTTGTAGCAACTGAAACCTGGTTAAAACTTGTCACCAAAGATGAGGAAATTCTTTCCCCAGTCTATAATATATTAAGAAATGACAGGAAACATGAGAAAGCCGGAGCCATAACCATCTTCTATAATAACACCTCACACTCCAGTTTCCATAATGCTGAAATAATTATCTAATTTCTCCAACTCATCAAATATATTCCTCCTGGTAGCAACATCCCAGTTCTAGAAGATATCCTAGACTGTTTTTCTCACAATATAAAAATGAAACTACTATGCTAGGGTACTTCAATGTAAAGTACACAGTATTGACTCTAACCCTTCTCTATCCATTAATATCCATGGTTTCACCCAATTCAACGGCCATCTAATCAGAATCTGCAAGCATAATAACAAGCAGTCATTTTTATAGGATCACAGGAGGTCACTAGGCTAATGGCCCTAGAGCCTTTTTTAAGCCAAGCCATTCAAACTCTAATATCACATGTATTAATGCCTTCTTAGACTGGATCCTAGCAAACTCCCCCTCCAAAATCAGCACTACTGGCTGTCTTGGTGACACCATCAGTGAACACGTACCCACCTTCATTGTCAGACAGACTAACCACAAACCTAAGCATAGGTTCATAGGTGTGTACTAAGCTAATGACCACAAGAGCCTTTTTAAGCCTAGCCATGCATCCCAAATCTCTGTCAAGTTATGTTAACCTTGATAAGTGTAAGCAGGGGATGGGGAGATGAAACATTTACAAGCAGGGGCCTGAGAGATGAAACATTTGCAAGTAGTGGCCTGGGAGATTAACCATTTACATGCTGCCTGTGTCCATTAAAGACATAGGTGCCAAGCAAGTGATGAATTTCCTGTTCCCATCCAATTGTCCAAGTTACACTTAAATTTTGTTAGGGAGGAACTCTGATTCACATGGATGGGGAGCCTGTTCCAGAGAAGAGGTAGTCTCTGAAATATACATACGTCTGTCCAGTAGGTCCTATTTATATCCCAAGCAAGGTTTAAGTCATTAGAACAGGTAATTTTGGTGTTGTTTGGTTTGCAGATATACATAAGGTCCATCAGAGTGAGGTCTGACAATGCCTTGTATGCCAGGCACAGATCTCCCCTCAACAGCCTGTAGGAGACAGAATACAGGAGTAGGGCCTTGAGGCAGACTGCATAAGACATGTTACTTATGCCCTGGATTCTTTTAATGAGGAATATCTCTGGATGTTCCAGTTATTAGATATGCCTGGTTAGGTACATACCAAATGGGTCCTTGTACTCAATGATAGGTCTGATGAATACTGAATATAGTGAAACAATGACTTCTTTGGACCTAGATGCCATACCTTTGTTTATAAATTACACAACATAGAATGATTTCCTCACTATTGTAGACACTTGATGGTCAAAGGCTAGATTATTGTCTATGTGTGTCCGCAAGTCCCTGACTACTGGGTCAACTCTTATTTCAAGTCTAGAAAACAGGTCTCTTGTACTAACTTTTTGATGTAAATCTAACATTTACCAGTCACCCTGAACCAGTCGGACTTTATTCTACAGACAGCAGAACTTGTATTTTTAGCAGGCATCTCTTTGCTACCCATAACTTGCATATAGTCAATGGTGCAGGAAAAAAAATCACTGTTGTCTCTGTTATGAACAATGATGGAGGAGAACTTATAGTAAGCTGTGGTAAAATTGAATGCATCTAGCAAAACTAGAGCTTTTATGATATCAGTATGAAAAGATACATTATTCTTTACTTCAGTTTGGAATTCTCTGCTACAGGAACATTAAGAAGTGAATCATGGAATTGTTGAAAAGATTGATAGCATATAGTCTTAAAACAAGGGTTCCTATCACGTTGTCGAACTTTTAAAAGTTCGAACATCATATGGTCGATATCATATGATCGAACTTTTAAAAGTTCAAAGTTTCAATGGAGATCCCCGTACAGTGCGGCAATGGAAGTTTTTCATTGTCTGCACTGTAGTGCGATCTTGGAGTTGGTATATTTAAAGAGCAGGGGGTGTGGGGGGTGCAGGGGGCTTGCCCTCTTCTTAAGCTTTCAGGTAGTTTTTTTCTGGGTTTTTTTTTATTTGATTTTCGAACTTTTAAGAGTTCGAACATATGGTCTCGACCATATGGTGTTCGAACTCTTAAAAATTTAATTATCTGATATAGACCCTTAAAACAAATATATAAACTCATCTCCTTTAACAAAGAAATCTTTACACACAACATCCACAAATACAGCTGGAACTCTGCAAAAAAGGTACAATTAGAAAAAGCCAGTAGCCATTTCAATCGCATATTCATTACCATCCGAAATGAACTAGCTTCAATAATGAGTAAAAAAATAAAAAAATAATCTTGCCTCTTGTCTCACAAAAGATGCCATGCAACTGATGCAAAATAGAGACAAGGCCTAGAAAACATGGGTCAAAAATAAAAGACAATAAAACTGGCAAATTTTTAGGCAACTTAGAATTCGTACTAAGCAAAAAATCAAATCTGACAAAACCAATCACTTTCAAAAGCTGTAAAACAGGCATCAACAAAAACAAACAATTCTGGTGAACTCTAAAAAGTCAGCTTTACCCCAGACAAACCAACACCCCATCACCAGCCACTAACAATAACACACTGACTGTATATTCACCCAATTCAATACCCATTTCACTCAATCTACACTCTCTTTACTCAATAATAAACTGCCTCTTCCCTCAATATGCCTATACCACACACTCAGAATCTGTCCACCTTCTCCCTGCAGCCAGTACCAGCATATCTCCCCTCTTACCTACTCCCCACTTACTCTACATCTTTCACTTATCTCCACTTCATTTTTGCTATGTCATTTCCCACTCCTACACTGCTGACATCTGACTCTCCTTTTACTTTCCTTCTTATAGGTTCATAGGTTCATAGGTTCATAAGTTGATACTAGACTATCGGCCGTAGGGCCTATACAAGCCTAGCCATAATAATTCCCTGGCTATTTCTTCTCACAATATTTACTTCCTTCCTTCGTTTACTTCTTATGCATCACTCCCATTTTTTATCATCATGCTCTTATTTTCTTAGCTATCATCCCTATAAATACTGTTATAATGTTTCTCAAACTACTTATATTAATCTAAAACTGTAAAGTCCTGCAATATGTAAATGTTTCTCTTTCTGAATCTATGAAAATGTGATATTGTAATTTTTTGTTCAAGGAGATTTTCTCCTTGGCCATCATCTGCAAGTGGGACTGCAAATCCAGACAGAGTCTCATGGTAAACAAATGGCAATCAGTAAGTAAAACAACACAGATGACACAGTGGTTCAGCGGTAGTGTTGTCACCTCACAGTAAGAGCTTTTCCAGTTCGATTCTTGGCTGTGGTGCCTTCTATGCAGAGTCTGCATGTCCTCCTCGCATTCACGTGGGTTTTCTCCGGGTGCTTTGGTTTCCTCCCATGTTGCAAAGACATGCATCTGGTGCCTTTCTCCCCTGATCTCTGCTGAAAATTGGCTTCATTCCCAGTTAACAAATGTAAAATAAAAGTACACATATTTGTAACTTTTTATCTAAATTTTCACACATCTGTCTTTATATTTCTCTTATTCTATCACCATATAATTTTATTTAATTTGCAAGTCTGTTTTCATTATTTTATTATATGCTATCTTTCATATGCCTTTGCTTCACTCTTTTTATCAAAATGAAAAGTATTTTTTTATAAGCACTGTCCCTTTTCATTATGCCCTCTCATTGTCATATACTCTTCCCATAAAATCTTTTGTTGCCTTTTCGTCTCATCTGTTTTAACAATCTCTCCGTTCTTTTTATTTCTTTCTCTTCTTTTATTGCTTCACTGTCAACTCTTATTTTTACCCATACTGCTCTGTGATCCGAAAACCCAGCACTTTCTACCCCACCTGTTATTTCTTAAACATCCTTTTTAAGTTCTGCAAGTCCCCCTTTTGCACGGCAATTCTTTATTTTTCCCTGTTTTCAATCTTTCATGCGTTATAACTTTTCCAATTACTTTAATATATTGCTCTATTTTTCTCCTCTCCTTTCTCAAACTGTATTTAAAATCTCCCATCATAATAACTGACATATCTAATAGGACAATGTATTTATGCTCCACAGACATCTTTTTCTCTCCGTCATATTGGTGTATATAAAAACTATAGCTATCCTTGCATATATTTCCCCTTTTCCTTATATTTTCCTTATCTTATATAGCATTAGTCTTCCAGGTACAACAACCATCACATCCAGTATCTCTATCACTTTAAAAATATATTGCTGAACATATACCACTCCCCACTGACCATATAACCTTTTTACCCCATATTGCCTTGAGTCTTATCTAACAACTTATAACCTCCACACTCATTGCTAACACCCTCCAGTCACTACTACACCTCTAATATCATTTAAATGCTGTTTACATTTAATGAGAGTATTCATAAGTGATCCATTTCCTTTTTGCATCTTTCTTATTTCCAGTTTTATTTTATATTTTCTTACTCTTCAACATCCCCCAAATGATCAGGCAGTATGTTTTTCTCCTGTCTCAAATTGCTCCTCTCTCCCTTTTACATGCCTAATGCTACATATCTATTTTTATCTAGCAAAATAATAGTTTCTGTTTGTAAAACATTTCCTTTCTCATTCCCATCGTCTTTCCCATATTAGGCCATTTTCCTTCTCAATTATAACCCCATAATACTTTTTCCACCAGTATCTTCTATTATCCTCAGACTTTCTTTCTTCTGAGATATTCTCTTCTTCTTCATCCAATATTTCCTTTTGTAGTAAAGGACAAAAATGTCCACATTCATTGCATTTTTACACTTAGGCCTACATTTTTTATGGCATGTACCCTTTCCCCACATTGACCACATCTTTTATTACAAGCTTGCAACATGTTTTTCTCATCGCCAAAAAAATGCTTTAGGTTGACCCAGTACTTCACTGTTCCCAGTTTCCCATTCAGTTATATTTGAAATATGTTGCATTTTTCGTTTGTGCACATCTAGTGTCTCCTTTTCCTGATTCATCTGGAAACACCTTATCTGTTACTTCTCCCAGCATGCCATGCACCATACTACTCCAGCTTACACAGTAATCTTTCCTTTGATTCTAACCACTAGTCTTCTCTTCTCTTCTCTTCTTGTTCATGTCATCTCATCTCAATCCATCATCTCCAGCAATTTAGAAGTTTTCAGACCTCCTTCCTCCAAGTGTATAACAACTATTTCTTCTCTTACAGAGTCTTTTTGTGAGATTTCGGTACTCTGTAGCTTTCACTCTTAGCCTTTCTCCTTTCCTTCTCCATTTTGGAAGACTATGGCTTTCCAGCTCTAAGTAAAAGACCCTATGCCTGCTTCCTGTTATGTTTAGCCCAACCAACAGATTTAATCAGGGCACAAGCCATCCAGGTCACCAAGATAGCAGCACCGACTGTGCACTAAGGTGCTGCCCTTCTTCTCTCTTTCTCTTGCACTTCCTTACTGAAATGCTATTAATATTTTCATAATATAACTCCCTTTTTTGAAAATATCTGATCTACCTCTTCTGTTCTACTCTTATCTCAGGACTGCTCTGCCGTCTAACAGACTTCTTTTCTTAATCTGCTCCTGTTCCCCTCCCGTACCCTAATTCCCATTCTCCCTACCTCTTCTACAATTAAACTGTATAACTTGTATTCGCATTACTGCCCAAACCTCTTTACACAACCAAAGTGATTTCCATATCACTGTCCTAATACACCTCATATCCTCTCTTGATCCTGTCTTCTCTATACCTCAGATATATTCCAGTCTCCAACACCACTATCTTAATTATGTCTCTGATGATGTTTTCCCCTATGATCACTCAGACAGTATACCACTATCCATTTCTAACTCCTGCTCTATTCTGCATACCTTCTTTACTTACAAAGCTCTAAAACACCCACTTGAGCTAATCATCTTACCCACCATCGTACCTATCACTCATTCTAGAAGCTTTTGGTAGGTAGTAGATAATACAAAAAAATTGTTAAAATTAACAGCTCTATATCGATGAACAGTTCAGTTCAGTGCATTTGATTTAATTCTGTCCCAAACAACCTCTTCCCAAGCAAGCCATCCAGCTACTCTTACTAATAGCTCTTGCATTGCTAACTCACTCCACATCTTTTCAACATTATGTTCAACAAACCTCTAACCATCTTTCAGTACACAGCAGTAATCCATAACAACTTCCAGTGCCACTTTCCCATAGCAACTAACCTATTTAATACTATGTTTATCCTCATCACCAGAAAAGCCATCCCAGCTCCAGAACAACTACTCCTGAAGCAAACTACCCACAGCAAGATAACACTCAAGTATCTATCTCACTATCCTCAAGTTCCATCACTTTCCAAAACCTTGTGATGATATCAATCCAAAACTTTGGCCATCACACCATGCTCAAGTTAACCAAGTAACTTCTGCCAGTGCCATCTTTACATCCACAAACTTATCAACCTCAGCAGGTGTACATCAATTCCAAGTAAATCTATATAATTCGTAATAAGACTGCAGAATTCCATGCCTGGATGGCTCATCACACACCTCTGATATAATTTTTAGCTGCTGAAAATAACTAAAACAAGATTTAAAACATAAAGAAATCATACCTCCAGGATATAGCATACTCAGGCAAGATAGATTAAAGAAAAAGGTGGGTAGTGTGGTGATGTGCCTAAATGCCAATGGCCTCTCTCTTCTTCTTACAAGGCCTCCCTATCTAACAAATGCTGAATATTCTCATCTCAGCAATGGTACTTAATAATCATAAGGATCTATGCATTATAGAATTACACTTGCCCCCAGGCAGCAACATTAAGACTACCATAAATGTCTTTCACTGGGCCTTTGAAACATTTATAATTTGAAACTTTAATACTGACTGGCTAACACTTAAAAGTAACCACTCTAACAATGTCAGGAACCTATGTGGCTTCAGCCACCACATCTCCAGCCCAACCTGGCACAACAAAAGCTCCAGTATAAACTCAGCCATTGATTGCACACTTTCTAATGCCAAAAACAAAATAATTGCCAGTAGTTACTTCCCAGTCCACCTGCCAATCTCTATTATCAGAAACATACTAACATAATAAAACAGTATCACTATAACCGAGAGCTCAAAACCTATTCATTTTCAATAAGGACATATTCATACCATGCCTAAAGCTCTTCAACTGGAATCCCTTATATGGTCTTCCGTTACATGATGCTGTATCTTTATTTAACGCTACCTTCTTAAACACCCTGAATTAACTAACTCCAATCAGAACAAAAAGGGTCAAAGTAATTCCTACCGCCTGGCTATCCAAAAATAACCAAACACCTTAGAAAACAGAGACATACAGCCAAGAAAACATGGGTAAAAATAACCAAACTTTCAAACACATCAGGAATACCACAAAAATCAAAGAAGAAAAGAAAACCTATTATATGCACACAAAAAGCATAACTAATCATATTAATCCAAAATTTTTCTGGTCCTCTACAAACCACCCAAACTTCTCTGGTCCGCTTTAAACCAACTCCTACAATAACCTTCCAGCTGAATACTTAAAAGTAGCTGCAAACACCATAGCATATCTCATGTTTCATCCTAATAAACTCCTCCATAAAGCAAACCTGTATACCATTGCATGTAAAAATCATATACATTACCCCTGTATAAAGGTGACCCAACAAAGACCTCACTAAGCACAGGCCCATACCCACTTTATCATCATTATCTGAAGTACTTGAAAAATGTTGTCACTTCCAGCTACTTAAATACATCTCAGATTACAACATTTTGTCCCATACACAACATGTTTTCCATTAAAACCATAGTACCAATACTGCTCCACTCAGATTCATTACAACTGTAAATAAAAACAGAAACATGGACAGCTTAGTATCTGCTGTATTGCTTTATTTTTCTAAACCCTTTGGCATGTTCACATACAAATCTGATATGAACACTTTCATTCTTTGGTCATGCTCCACCATCTCTTCCCTGGTTTGAAATCTGTCTAGCAGATCACAGGCTCTAAAATATAAAAATTCCTTTTCTACCATTCTCCCTGTAACTGTTGGTGTCCCACAAGGTTCAGTTATCAATCCATTATTATTTAGCATTTTTATAAATAAGGTACAAACAGCCAGTAAACATGCCACTATAGTGCAATATGATGATGAATGTATGCTTATCTGGTCTGTCAAAAGACATAATAAACTACAGTGACTAACCCAAGTCCCCCTCACTTCTATTGAAAAATGGCTTTCAGACTGCCATTTACTCCTAAACCCTAAAAAGAAAAGGAAATATTATTCACTCGAACGTAACACCTTGAACACAAAGCTCTTTTTACCATAACTCCCTCAAACAGCACCAACATTTAGTTAGTTATTAATACAAAGGTCGTAGGAGTTACTATAGATGAAACTCTGAAACTGGCATTCAAACAGCTCCCTTGGGTAGAGCTATTCCAGGCCTTATCCCTTTCACAACTTGTTACCACATGCAAACGTACCTATAAACCAGAGGAATGCCCCATACAATTATGCATGCTATCACTATGTTACCCAAACAGAGCACATCACTCTCCTGACCAACTACTTCTCCAAATAACAAAGACTAACAACACAGCTGGAGAAACTCTCTGCACATGTGTTATCAGATTGTGGGAGTCCTTACCACTTCCATTCAAACAAACTGCCAGCTGGATATCCTTTTAAACACTGAATCAAATAACACGTCCAAGACCCATGACCTGACTCCTGCTCTACACTGGGCTAGCCTCGGTACTTGTCTACTCTGGACCCTGTCAGCTCTCACTCTCTTGCGTTTCTCTCTCATTCTCTCTCTTATACTGTGCTACGGCTTCTCCCTTAGAATATATTGTACATAAAAAGGACTTGTGTTGAAGAGCTTGTTGCCACACTGCACTGCACTTACTTTGGCCACTGTCCTCTGTCACTCACCTTCATATCATTTCCCTTCATCCCTCCAACCAACCATCCAAGAATCCACAACCCCTTTTCCCATTTTTTCACATGGGCCTGGGTGTCACCTCAACAGTGACAATCATCTAAAGGCAAGGTTCACACCGACAGGTGGCTAACCCTGACGCAGGTTATCACCCCCATATCTTTTCATTCCTCTGAAGACACCCATTTGTCTTAACACTTATTGGAATTGCCAAGTATTTCTTGCACTTTACTGTCACTTTCTTTTCCATACTTATGTGTTCTGTTTTATCTCATATGTCATATATATATATACCTTTTATAAAACTGATGAGTGTTTTAGAGTATATGCAGCCTTACTGTTTTGTATGTATCTAAAATGTTACGTGCTACATGTTCTACCATGTACAACACTGTTATATAGACTGTATGGAGCTTTTTTTCCCAGTGACCCCACTCTGTGTGCCCAGTTAGACCTTCCCAGTAAACAATTACAAAGAATAAATAAAGAACTAAACACTACTAAAGCTATTGGCATCCTGTAGTTTTTGCAACAGCATTTTGAACTGGTTCATCTTTTCAACAGGATCTTTTGCATCTATTCAGTCTTTAAGGAAGGAGTTCCACCCACAATGGAGGAATTCCTATCATCACTGAAGAAATGCATACTAATGGAGAAAAGAACTAAAGAGTTAAGAACTTTTCCTAAGCCATTGGTTAATAATCCGTGGAGGAAAGTTTTGAATTTGATTGATACCCTACAGATGGAACCAAACTCTAACTATCATAGTTTATATATTAACTTATAATTTAACTACAAATGTTTTTATCTGAATCCGTTTTGTTAGGCTGAATGTAAATACTGTAAATAGTTATTGAATGTTATGAATGTATTAAATTATTGTGTTATTTCATCAAAATTAAAATCATTTGAGTAAAAAAAAGGAAGGAGTTTCACAAGGGTTAATACTTGGACTTCTGTATTTCACTGTTTTGTTTTAATAAATTGCCCTCAAATCTCATTTTGGTGAAGGTAACACTTTACTGATAACACAGATGTTTTAAGAGGTTCCCTATCAGAAGCCTGAAACACTATAAGCCTGAAAATCAAAATCCTGAAACCAAAAGCCTGAAAATTCAAAATCCCGAAAACCCAAAATCCTGAAACTCAAAATCCTGAAAACACAAAATGGACATACTGGCGTCATTGTGGCTTTGCTATTGTTAGCCCTGTGGTGTTAGGTCATGCGTTGGGTTCAGGTAAGTGTGCGGTTGGTTTTATGTTAGGGTTAGGGGCGGTTTAAGTGAGTTAGGGTTAGGGTGCAGGTTAGGCATGTATGCAATAGTGACAAATATTGGGGTTAGGGGTGGTTTAAGTGAGTTAGGGTTAGGGCGCGGGTCAGGTGAGTGTGTGATAGTGACGGACCTTAGGGTTAGGGTTAGGGTCAGGGTCAGTTGGTAGATATTAGTGTCTTTATAGTGACATATTAGCATTATTTGTGTTTTCAGGATTTTGAGTTTCAGGATTTTGGGTTTTCGGGATTTTGAATTTTCAGGCTTTTGGTTTCAGGATTTTGATTTTCAGGCTTATAGTGTTTCAGGCTTCTGATAGGGAACCGTTTTAAGAACACGGTCCTTTTCCAATATATTGTAAAATCAACCATGTAGATTTCAACCTAGTTTGGAACACATTTATTAAAAACAAGTTACTAATTAACCTGAACAAATAAAATATAATGGTTTTCAACACACCAAGAAACTACCCACAATGCGAATGCCACTGTTTTTGACTGGGATTGTATCTCACTTCAGCAGGCAGACTGACAAAAATATATTGGAGCATAGCTCAGACAGCCACTTTTCTTTAAACTGTACATGAAAGGGACAGTTCAGAGGAGCCTGAATCAGCTTAAAGTTGCACAGAGATTATCAAGTTCCCCATTTAGGCATGCTCTGCTAGGCATTAGATTTGCATGTACTTATATCTGAGTTTAAATGCAACCCTCCCTTTATTGTACTCAGCTCACACCACAAAAGGTTATGGACTCAGACAATGGAAAGTAAGATTTCTTCTTTCATTTCCACATGACTAGAACAAGAACATTATTATTTGTCCATCTCCAAGACCAACCAGCCTCCAGTCGCTGCAAGGGCTCTGTTAGTTTTAAACTCTCTCACATTTATTCTTTGATTTATTGATATATTTATTTAATATTATTTATTTTATTTAACTTTGTTGACAGGGTAGAGTACAGATCCACAAGGATCTATTTCTGGTTCATCCGGGTGTAAAACATAAGACAGTAAAATAATACAATAAAATTTAAAGATATGGTATTTAAGATAGGAAGAAGTGAAGGAAGAAAGTCTAACAGGTTACTTTTGAGGAAGCATTTTCTTTTATATTAATTTCTACTGGGGCTCTACAAACTACAGTTACACTTGAGAGTTTTTTCTGAATTCAAGGAGATTGGAGGAGTTCCTAACGGAGGGAGGATTGCAAGGATTGTCAGGGCACAGAGCCTAGAGCAGAGAAGCTTTGATCGCTGCATGTTTTGGTGTGATGAGGTAGATAGGAATAGAGGGTAATGGTTAGTGTGAGACCTGAGGTTATACATTCTTTCTCATATAGCAAATCAGTTAGCAAGGCAGGTAAAGGTATTTTATTCCACAGCTTAAACAAGAGACTTGAGAAGATGTCAGGCCTTCTGTTGAACAGGGAGACAGTTATATTTTTTAATGACTGACCAGTGGTACTAAATTCTAGATACTAGGAAATCAAGTGGAATATTTTTGTTGGCAGCAATTTGTAGAGCTGTAATATGTTTTTAGAGGCAGGCAAAATAATTACTGGAAGGGCCTGTTCAGCTGAGTGAGGAGCATGCCTTTCCCAATGATTTCACTTCCTGCAGGGGGTAAAAAGTGAGAGATCTTCCTGGCCCCAAAACAGTCCTTGAGGTATCTTAGCTTTTGTTTTATGGATGTGGAATTTAAATTTTTGGTTATAGAGTGGCCAAATCCCTAAGTATTTGAATGGGGAGGTATACTGGGATTTTGTCATGGTGAGGAATTGCTAAGAGTGAGGAAGCAAATTCCAGTTTTTGTGAGGTCCAAAAATGATAGCATTTGTTTTATTTGTGTTAAAGAGAAGCTTTTTTTGAATTTATTAATGTGGTAAGGGACAGTAGATCGTGCTGAAGCTGGGTATTAATGTTGTTCCAGGAAGAGCATGATCTATAGATGACCATTTCAATGACATGTTCTCTGCACACGGTAGAATAGGGAGCTGAAGATATTTAAGTGGAAGCTTGTTAACGTACGAGTGGAGAAGGAACCCAGTCCTGAAGGACCCTGTTGAGAAGTGTAGCTTTAGCTGAATTTGAAGACCCAATTTTACCACTGAATACTCAGCCTGTGAGAAAGTTCCTGGACCAGTGCGTATCGTTACTGCTGACGCAATGTTGTAGTAGAACACTGCTAAGCAGGGAGCGATTGTCAGTGTGAAATGCTTTGATTAGGTTTACAAAGGTGGCCTCTGTAAGTTGGCCCTTGTGCACAGCAACTGGGATGTTATCCAGTAGGATCAAGGTGTCTGTCAATTTGCTGCAATTATTTATTTATTTTATTTTATTTTACGTTTGTTGACTGGGATAGTCCGACTGGATGCATGTCCATTTTCAGCGGAGGCCCGGGGAGAAAAGCTCCAAGGGTAAGCAGATACAGCATTACATAATACCAGCATTACATATTACAAACAGACTATTTACAGTGATTACATAAGTAAGCAAGTTAAACACGTTCCACAGGTTAGAGTTAATCCTGAGCGTAAATCAGGATTAAATTAAATTACACAGTAAGCTGGTTAACAGATCAATGCTGATTAGCTCATAGATGTTCACTATATAGGTTAAAAGTTGGTTGCATGTTAATTTTTCAGTGATCTTGCCAACTGCATGGAGTACAGTTTTAGGTTTAAAGTCTGAACAGGGAAGGAATGTTTACTTTTCAGAATTGGTCTAATTTGCGTTTTTCCATATTTTGAGGCAGATGTTATGACACAGACAGAGATTGTAAAAGTGTGTCATCAGGTGAGTTATATATTCTGCACAGGTCTTTATAACCCATTGGTGCAGACTATCTGTTCCTGAGGGAGTGCCATCTTGGATTTTGTTGATGATGTTTTCAATTTCAGTTGGTTTAACTGCTTTGATGTAGAAAGAGTACAAAATTCTGATAGGTGTGAATCTAGCAATGAGGAGTTTGTAGGTTAGAGGGAGGATACTTGTGTGAACTGAGATAGAGAAAGTTATGTGGTGACAGCAGGCAACTCTTAGTTATGTAGCTGTTGTTGCAGTTAGTGCTGTTATGTAGCTGTTGTTGCAGTTAGTGCTGTTATGTAGCTGTTGTTGCAGTTAGTGCTGTTATGTAGCTGTTGTTGCAGTTAGTGCTGTTCTTGTATCTAATTGTCTGATTTGGTCAGGGGCATACATTTTTGGTAATGGTTGTAGTAGCTGGACTGATACTTTTGTAGGTGTATTGACATATGACACCTAATGCTCTTTTTGGCCATCTTTTGTAGGTTAATAACTCTAACTTCACAGATGGTTTGTTTATAACCTCTAAAGGCTTATTCTTTTAGTTTGAGGAGGGATTTAAATACCTTTATTGTCCATCTTGTGTAGTTTGGTTTCTGTACAAAGTAGAAGATAAGGAAAGTCTTATTTGAATAACTGAGGGGCAGTGGCAATGCCATTAGCTGTTGCATCTGGTCTCGGATGGTATGAATATATATCCAATCATGTTGTGAAAGTACTATTGTTGGTTTGATAAGTATTTTAGGATACTTGGGTCTAAATGGTATTAATCTAGGAGACTGATGGGTTGTGAACATTATGGACAGTGGTCACTTAGTGATGATAGATTATGATAATGTATGAAATTTAGAAGGGAATGTTAGTAATAACTAGGTTGAGGAGGGAATACTTGCTACTTTTAACATTGGATCTTACTGGCTGTGTGATGATTTGGCTTATGCCATTGTCTGCTAGACGATCATAAATGTATAGGCTATTGCTGAGTAATAGCTTAAGGTTGAAATCTCCCATAATTATTAGGTTCATAGATAAAGCGATGGTTTCCATGATGGAGCTGACTAACTGTAGTGTTCTGGCTAGGGAAAGAGGGTGGACAGAGGTAGGCTGCTGTTATGTAGAAATCTGGGCCTGTAACTTGGGGGGGGTTATGTAGCAGTTAACTGGTTTGGACCATATTCTGAGAAGTGACTGTCCTGTTGCTGTATTTGTAAGTATGGTCTCTATCAAATCAAGGGGCAACCCCCAAGACCTTTGTGGTCTATTATTTAGGGCATATTGTTAGCCAGGGATGTAAAAATTGGTGAGGTATCATAGTTGATCCACAATTAGGTGATGGCAATAACATTGGGGACTAGGTAGCTATGAAGGTGACAAGGTGCTTCAATTTATTTTTGATGTTGTCTGCATTACATAGACACAATTTAAGTGTGGCATGTTTTGTAAAACAGTACTTTTGTACTAATGAGATTGGTCCTGGGTTTGGGGTCAATGTTTCCTTGCAGAAATAAGAGAATTATGATGGAAAAACGTTTAAATAGGAATTTGGGCCATGTACACAGATATGCATTTCTTGTTGTTTGATGTAGGTTGTGTGTGGTTTTATGTGAATTTGGAATTTAATGTGG
Organism: Protopterus annectens; assembly: GCF_019279795.1. Classification (NCBI taxonomy): domain Eukaryota; kingdom Metazoa; phylum Chordata; order Ceratodontiformes; family Protopteridae; genus Protopterus; species Protopterus annectens. The sequence continues at coordinate 1,673,767,187 of NC_056732.1, read as the reverse complement.
TACAAAAGAGATAGGGTTTGTGGGGGATTAGGGTTTGGAGTTGGTGTGGGAAATGTGTCCATGGGAGAAATGATACTTTGTGGAGTGGTACAGGTGCAATGGGTTTATAGTTAAGGAGCTAAGGTTGTAGCTGCTGGTTACATTCTTGTTTTTCCTTGTTAAAAGGGAGAAGATGCTTAACAGGAAAAGTGTATGTAAATTTGGGAGGTGGTTGGCATAATGGTTAAGGTATTTATCTCACAAATGCAAGGTACAGTGTTTGATTTTGACCTCTAGTAATTACCTAGATGCGTAAAAATCTGCAGACTGATAGCCTAAGATTTGCCAGTGGCTATCCAGGTTTCTATGCCATACACAGTCATTGATTGTACCACTGTTTTACCCAGTCCCATTTGGCTTCATCAAGGGCAGATCATGTCTACTCATCCTGGTGGACTTCTTTGAGAAGGTCACCAAAGCAATTGATGAAGTCAAAAGAGTTCACACTGCCTACCTTTTTCCTGGCCAAGGCAGTTGACACAATGCCCCACTCATGTATTGTTGACAAACTTAAGAGATTAGGTATAAACCCTTATGTCACCCAGTGAATAGCCAGCTGGCTCAACTACAGGGCCCAGGAAGTTAGAATTGAGGAGTCCCTCAGGGATCAATTCTGAGACTGCTCCTTGTTGTCATTTACTTCTTTGAAGTCTACGTCAATGTCAAGGTCCTCAGACTAACTAAATTTGCAGATGATTGCAAATTAGGAGCAGACATAGAATCCCCCACTGACACTAAAGTTCTCCATGAAGGGTTGTCACAGACAAATAATTTGTGTCAGAGCTATGGTCAAAAAGGGGTTCATATTACCAGATCAAAAGACCGTAGTCGTGAATACGAAAAGAGCGACACGTATTGTGCGAAATACGGAAATGTCCAAAATAGCGAAAATTCAAATGTCGAAGTGCAATGGTTGGCCTGTCTGCGGTATAGCTCTGTAAAGTAAGTGTGCGATAGATAAGACTTTAGAGTTAGGATGTGGGTTAAGGTAAGTTAATAGATAGGTAATGTATGTAAGTTTTAGTGTAGTGTTAGAAGTAGGGTTTTATTTAACTACATGTATGTGTATTATTTATTTTTTTTGGGTGTATGTCTGTAGGGGAAGTGTGAGGTAGTTACGGACCTTAGGGTTAGGGAGGGATTAAGGATAGTGCATAGATAGTTGTGTATGTGGGGGTTTAGTGTAGTGTTGGAAGTAAGGTTTTGTTAAATGTATGTAGGTGTATTATTTATTTTTTGGGGTGTATGTCTGTAGGGGACGTGTGCGGTAGTTATGGACCTTAGGGTTAGGGAGGAGTTAAGGATAGTGCATAGTAAGTTGTGTATGTGGGGTTTAGTGTAGGGTTACAAGTAGGGTTTTGGTGCTTTACTTTAGGTTAGAAGTAGTGTTTGGTTAGTGTATGTATGTGGTTTATTTATTTTGTTTGGGTAGGCAGTATATAGCGGGTGGTGGGGATTGCCGACTATGACAGTTCAGTATTTTATTTTTCTCTGTTTAGTGCATTCGGGATTTTTGCGGTTCGCATTATAGGTGTCGACGTTTAGGTATTCGCATAAATGTTTTTTTGATTTGCTAATATAGACCTTCTAAAAGTATATGCCAAGAAATACATAACAGTATCTTTTAAAAAGTCATCCACCCTTGGAAACTCTCATATTGACAATACAATCCTAAGAGCTGACCCAGTAGTGAGGGACTTGGGGACACACATAGAAAGTAATCTTGCCTTTGACCATCATGTGTCTGCAGTAGTGAGAAAATCATTCTATGCTGTGCAATTTATAAACAAATATACGGCACCTAGGTCCAAGGAGGTCATTGTTCCACTGTATTCAGCATTCATCGGATTTATCATTGAGTACAGTGCCGTCTTTGGTATGTACCTAACCAAACACATCCAAAAATTTGAAAAATCCACAGAGTTTTCCCACTTAAAGAATACACCTATGCAGACTGCCTCAAGGCCCTATCCCTGTATTCTGTCTCCTACAGGCTGTTGAGGGAAGATCTATGCCTGGCATGCAAGGCATTGTCAGAGTCTACTCTAATAGAACTCCTGCATATCCACAAAACAAACAGCACCAGAATTACCCATTCTAAAGTCTTAAACCTTGGTTGTGATATAAATATGACCTGCTGGAGAGACAGGTATGTATCCCAGTGACTACACCATCTCTAGGCCGGGCTCCCTATCTTTATGAAGCAGAGTTTCTCCATAACACAATTTAAGTGCAACTTAGACAATTGGACTGGGAACAGGAAACTGATCCTTGGTTTGGCACATATGTCTGTAATGATACAGGCAGCCTGTACGTGGTTCATCTCCTAGGCCCCTGCTTGTAAACTTTTCATCTCCCAAGCCCCTGCTTACACCTATCAACAAGGGTATCAGAACTTGTTAGAGATCGGAGATGCATGGCTAGGCTTAAAATGGCCCTTGTGGTTGTTAGCCTGGTACACACCTATGAACCTATGGGAGTGGAGCTGGTGAGGTGGCACTGACATTCAGTGAGGTAGTGATACTGGACTGAAAGCACTGGGAAAGATGTGCTGTTAAGGTTTGTAAATTACTCAGAACACAGAATGAGGGAGATAGGCTAAGTAGGAAGGGATCATAGAGGAGATAGGCTAAGTAGGAAGGGATCATAGAGGAGACAGGCTAAGTAATAAGGGATCACAGAGGAGATAGGCTAAGTAGAAAGGGATCATAGAGGAGACAGGCTAAGTAGAAAGGGATCATAGAGGAGATAGGCTAAGTAGGAAGGGATCATAGAGCAGATAGGCTAAGTAGGAAGGGATCATAGAGCAGATAGGCTAAGTAGGAAGGGATCATAGAGGAGATAGGCTAAGTAGGAAGGGATCATAGAGCAGATAGGCTAAGTAGGAAGGGATCATAGAGGAGATAGGCTAAGTAGGAAGGGATCATAGAGGAAAGCTAATTAGAAGTGACTGATAAAAGAGCAGAACTGTTTGTCAGCAGAGGTAGCTTTTGTAAGAGTAGTTAGTTTGAGGATGCACAGTGTGATTTAGGGTATAGACAGGGAAAGTTTACGCAATGATGAATTTAATTGTTTTGACCAAACAGTGTTGGTAAATTGAGTGGAGGGGTGCAGTTAAGTAAGAATAAAAGTAAGACCATGGGGGTGTTTGAGGAATGTAAGCAGAGCAGACCAAACTGGACGCATTCTGAAACAGCAGTAGCCAATTAGTGTGCACATGAGCACTGAGGCTATGAGATGAACATAATGCAGGACGCAGATTACAATAAAATGCTTATTGTTTAAGTTGGAGTATATAAAATGCTTAAAAGAATAAGGAAAGCATTGGAGATATATCCTCTGCTTTGGCCTAAAGTGAAAATGAGAAGACATGTCAAATATGGTAATGGTCAAAAACATTAGATATGGATGTTGCTCTAAACTTTTCCACTGATGTTGACTCTGGCAGAATAGAAGGACTAATCATGGGATGGGGTGTTGTGAGACTGCAGCCAGCTAAAGTCATTGTCTGTAGATGCACCTGTACACACTGCCAGGATGTAGGTTGAGATAGGTATTCTGAAGTGGTACTTATGGGGTCATCCCGTCTAAGGTGTGTTACTGTACTACATGATATATGTAATGCCAAGTGGTCTAATTGCTAAATGAAAACACTAGCTTCAGTGAATCTGTCTTTGCTATCTATGTGAGGCAGGTGTCAGGTGAATAAATGTTCTTATAAAAAGCAAAAGGCTCTTTGGGGCATTCTGAAAATCCTTCCACAAAACAGAGAGTGAGGAGAGCTTTGGGATAGCTAGAGGGTCACACTGGGGTAGGTGCACTTAATAAAATAGTAACAATGGATAGAGTATACTTAAAAATAATTAGTTGACTGCAAGGCGTGTAGGTGGTTCACAATATAAATGAGGTGGGGTCCCATTCTCTAGATGTTCAAAGTGGCCTGCAACCAGCAAGGTGCACTTTTATGTTGTCTTCATCCTTTACAGGAAGGGGTAAGATGGAGCTGGGAATGCATAAAAAGTTAACCGTCTGTAAAGTTTTGTAGGTGCAATATAAGAATAAGTGTGGCCCTGTTCTCTTATTTGTGAAAGCAGCCTGCATTCAGCAGGGTACTGTTTAATACTGGATACACCCTTTACAGGTGGACAAGATGAAGCTGGTATAAATGGTACTGGAGTAGCTCCTTGCTCTTGCTGCAGCCTGTAAGGATCATAGGTTCATACTAAGCTAACTGCCCTTGCAAGCCATTTTAAGCCTAGCCAATTATCCCTTGTGAGAATCAAACTATGCACCTTGTGTTTGCAAGGCAAACAGCTTAACCATTAGGCCACCCTCCTTTGCCAGTGGATTTCTATAATGGTCTAAACAAGGGACTGAGTGGAGATACTGTGTTGCTCGATTACTACCGTCTCCTGGACATAATACTTCACCTAAAAGAACTTCTTATTCTCAGGGTTGAGTTATCTTTGAACCATATTTTGATGACATCTTGTTATTTTTACAGCAAACTTTTGAACATGTTCAAATTATACCTTTCCAAAAGGATTTTTTGCATCTATTTTTCAGTCTCGCATTTGGGGAGACATGGTTGTACAAATCTGCACCAGACTCAGGGAAAAGACAACCTGATGAAGTTATGATCATCTCAGACTATTTCAGAAGTCAGAGAACACCTCAGGGAAGCATAAAACATGATTTTAGCTAGTGTTCTGAAGTTCTTGAATCAGACATGTGTTTGTTTGATACTGGACTTATTTACAGGGATTGGCTCACAGTTTATATCTATGACATAACAATGGCATGTCATATCACCACAGAATAGTTGCCACATTGGGATAAGGGATCTAACGATACTCTACTTCTCTAGCTGTTTGATCAATTATTGATTTTATTTTTTATTTTTTTTTACACTTTTGTTGTATTATATTTACATTCTTACTGTTAAGTTATTGTTGCCATTTTGCCTCAGGTCATGGCTGAACTGAGTCCATGAACGAGTCTTACTTACCTGCTTAGTTTTTGGTCTTTTAATTTTCAAATGTTTTCAAATGTTTAAAATTTTAATTTTCAAATGTTTTCAAATGTTTAAAATTTTAATTTTCAAATGTTTTCAAATGCTTCAGTGATAAATGTTATATATTTTCATGGAACACTTAGTGAAAAGTTTGCCAGAGCTGTCGAGTTTCTTCATTCCTCTTTGGCATTAATAAGTTAAAACAGTTGTCAATGTATTTCCTCATGGAGAAAATAAATATATTCCCCTGTCTTTATCTGACCTATTGGACAACAATTTTGTCTTTCAGGTACGAGTGAATGCATGAGGTGCCCTGAACATCTCTGGTCAGATGATAAACGAGAGAAATGCATTGCTAAAACCACTGATTTCCTCGCCTTTGAAGATTCATTGGGTTTATCTTTAACCATTGCATCAATTGCCGCTTCATACATTACTGTATCTGTCCTTGGTATCTTTGTTAAGTTCCATGACACCCCAATAGTTAGAGCCAACAACCAAGAGGTCAGCTATATTGTGCTTGTCTCACTTACTCTGTGCTTTCTCTGTTCTTTGATATTCATTGGCCGTCCTATGAAAATTAACTGCCTCGTCCGCCAAACAGCTTTTGGTGTAATATTTTCTGTTTGCATTTCCTCTGTCCTGGCAAAGACTGTTACTGTCATCATTGCCTTTAATGCTACTAAACCATCCAGTAAACTAAAAAGGTGGGTGGGATCGAGGTGGATACCCTGCTATATTGTTTCCTTTAGTTCCTTGCTGCAGATTATTATATGTGTAATCTGGTTGTGTACTGCTGCTCCATTCCCACAGCATAATATGAAGTCTGAAACTGGAAAAATAATAATCGAATGCCATGAAGGTTCTACCATTATGTTCTACTGCATGCTGGGTTATTTGGGATTCTTAGCCAGCACTTGTTTTATTGTCGCTTTCTTTGCAAGAAATTTGCCTGATAGGTTTAATGAAGCTAAACATATTACATTCAGCATGCTTGTGTTTATTAGTGTATGGCTATCATTTATCCCAGCCTACCTGAGCACCAAAGGAAAGAACATGGTTGCTGTGGAGGTGTTTGCCATCCTGTCTTCAAGTGTGGCCTTACTTGTTTGTATATTCATCCCCAAATGTTACATTATTTTACTTAAACCTTACAAGAACACGAGAGAAAAATTAACAGGGAAATAAATTTGTACCATATAACTAATACAAGTTGTACTGTTTCTTACAGTGTCATTTTAAGTGCTGTTATTTTAAACAAAATTTCTCATGTGTTTATTTTTCTGTTAATGTATTGGAATATGTAATTTATCTAATATCAGTTTTTGATGTCAGTTTGTACTTAAAGCTAATCTCAGCTGATATTACATCTTCTGCAGGAATGGCTAGCCTGTGGCATCATGAGTGCTGGAACCATCAACACCAATTTATGTGTTAAAATATATTAAACTGGAGAATGGGTGAATGCATTGAATGAACTATAAGTTTCAGATGCATATAGGTTAAATATCAAATACCCAGTGCATGTTTGGAAGTATTGGGGTAAAAAGGTTTTTATCCAGTGTATAATCAAAGTAAAATAGTTTGCCATAATGTTCTGGGTCAATTTTTTTCAGAGGCTACAGTCAAGAGATGAATATTCTTCTCCTATTATTGTCTTATTGCTGTACAGCATAAAACATCAGTTTCCCTTCTAGTAACTAAAGCTTATCAAAAGTGTTTGTTACCTAATCAGCTTGATTTATTTGTTAATTTCTCTGTGTAACTAAAATAATAATAAACATGCACAATTTCCTTGATTTATTTACTAATTTCAGTCGTTAATTCAGCCAGGACTTCATAAAAATAAAAAATAAAAATAAAAAAATAATTATCAAGGCACAACCTTTACAAAGCAATTAAAAACATGCAATAATCACCAGTTCACCAATCACAGTCTAGCTCTCCTTGATATTATTAATGTAAACACGGGGGCATTTGAAATGTTATCATTTAACACTAGAAAAATACCCAATGTCAATCTAATGTCAAAGCAGTTCCCTGTGTTCCAGAGTGTATTTACAGTTTCCCCTCACTCACTCCTTTCTACTTTTTCCACAATAAAATCTGACTTTTTATTGTCATCTCTGTTAGCCATATTGTATACGTTAATAAATATGCAACTGAATTTTCCTTTCTGTTTTTTTCCATATAGAATGTGTCACGTTGTGTATACATAGGAACATAACATACTGTAACATTTGTACTGTCTTAGAGATGGGATCACCCTTGGATACCCAGGAATGATACTGCTGGGAGAAGAATCAATAAATCTACATTGATTGCAGGCTCCACATTTAGTTATTCTCATAGACTTGGGACTATTACTGTTCTTTCTCTCAAACAAACATTTTTAAGTTATTCGTTGACTTGTAGGAAAACCTTGGGCCATCACCAAATTTGTCAATCAAAGGTTCAGTATTAAAGCTATGTCAAACCCAGAGCTGTTGGACATGCTACACCTAAAGAAATCCCAATCTCTCCAAGCTACACACTCTAGGGACCTAAACCTTGTCACCCACAATAAACAGAACATGCTGGAGGGATAGATTCCTGTCCCAGAGACATCCTATACTCTGGAACAGGCTACCCATCTATGTCAAGCAAAGTTCTTCATTAGCACTCTTCAAGAAAAGTCTTGATGAGTGGATGGGAAATAGGAAATACACCCCGGGGATCACTTCTGTGTGTCTGCTCATCAGTGGCACAGGAAAATAACTTTCTTGGGTGGCGTAAGCCAGGGAACCTTGTTGGCTAGGCTTGTGTAGGCCATTAGACTGATAGCCTAGTACCTACCTATGAACCTATGAAAAGCAGTTTTCTAGTTTTTCACTAAAATTTGCTTTTTAGGTTTGGTATCCACTGAATAGTGGTGTACCATATTGTAAAGGCTGGTTGTCAGCCCCTTTGAGAATTAGTCCCTGTTAGTTTATTTAAATGGGTGCATATGTATTCCCGCTACCACTCAGAATTTGTTTGTGAATAGTATCAACAAAGTCACTGGTGTAATCCCTGTCCATGTGACAAAAAGCTGGGACTTGCAATGTATGAATGAAATGTACTTGCAGTTTGCAAAAGAAGAACTACATAAGAAGTAAAGTTTAATAAAAAGGGTGGAGCTTTAAGTGCAGGGAGTGCAAACAGGGACAACTGCCCTTGGCAGAAGCTGTTAAGGGATATCATTAATAGGTGCTGATGGCAAGGAAATGCAGCACCAACATTCATTCATTTATGAAGCTGTGAAGATATTGGGGCTTTATATCCTCTCTGTAATACATTGCAAGAGTAGATCACAAAGAGGATATGAAATTTACTCTTGCAGTTGGTTGTTACATGATTTCATTACATGGCACTTAATTTTACAGCATCTCAGTGCACAGGTCACTCCAGCTGAATATACAACCATTGTGCAAGGCAGAGGCCGGTAGAGGTCAGTGAAACAGGTGATACAGAAGATTACTGGACCTACCCTGTTAGTTGCAAATGGTATTCTTGCATAATATAATTCTTGGGAAAAATGCTTAGAATCAGTCTGGCACATACATATATGCTATTCTATTCTATTAAAGGGGTAGGGCTGCCCCTAAAATCTACTTAATGTTTGTTTGTTTTTTAAGGTTGTTAGATTGTGTCCTAAATGCCATAAAAGCACACTGCTATGCTGTTTTCATGATTTCAGTACATGGGTTACAGCAGCATTTGGTCAAACTGAAACAAAACCATAAGGAAGAAGAAGAACGTTAGCATTTGTATTAAAGGCAGTCTATTTATTTTAGACTGCAGATTAGTTACTATTAGTCCTCCATTTACAACAAAAATTATACAACAGACAACCAGGAAGAGCAAGTATAAACAGAGTCTGTCCTGTCAAATTTATACTGATGTCACAGATTCTTGCAAAAATCAGGAGTGGCCATGGGGTCTCCCTGTGGTGGTAGTTTTGCCAATATGGTCATGGCCCATTGGGAGCATACCCGCTTGTTCAAAATTCCACTTTTTCAGAGTAACATATCTTGGTACACTAGGTACCAAGATGATATGTTCTGTTTGTGGAAAGGTGATCCTGTAGATATCCCATTGTTTATTGATGCCATATCAAAATCAACTTCTTTTCTAGAGTTTACCATACTAGTTGTCATCCAACTCATCAAAAGCGTGCTGTAATCAAAGGTCAAATGGTTTGGGCAGCACGTATGATTTCTGACAACTCTGATTTTGAACATGAATGTAATTTGTTGCAAAGTATGTTTTTGAATAGGGGTTAATGTTGTTTACTCTTGGCTCCATCCCTACCCCTTTAGCTGACTTTGTTTCTCTCAGTGTGCATGTTCACACTTTCGACTCATATCTTAGTTTTCAAATTAATTTCTTTTTTCCTTTAACATCTCACTCAAAATCTTCAAACTGGAAAATGAGCACTCTCAATTTTGTTGCCTTATCTAAAGACCTCACCTGCTTTCTGATCATTTGGCCTAAATCTTCCAGATTCAGCTCCTTCAAAACATAAACCATCTTCCTTCTTGCACTGTTGTCAGGATCCCCCCAGTACTGTGAATTATTCATTTTTCTTCCATTATAGGATCATAGGAAGTTACTAGGCTAATGGCCATGAAGCCCTTATAAGCCTATCCAAGAGTTTAGCCCATGTTTAGACAAGTCAGCACTCAAAGCCCCAGACCAGCAGTGACACAGGTGGAATCGCAGGGGTTTATTTTCTGTTTCCCATCCAGTTATGCAGGTTGCGCTTAAAAAGGGATAATGAGGTAATCTGCTTGACATGGAGAGGGAGTCTATTCCATAGATGGGGAGTCTCTGGGACACAAATTTGTCCCACCAACAAGTCCTATTGATGTCACAGACCAGGTTGGGGTTGCACGTGCGGGTTACTACAGTGGAGCAGTCCCATCAAGGTTGGGGTCTGAGATTGCTTTATATGCCAACCAGAGGTCATCTCTGAGGAGTCTGTATGGAAATGAGTAGAGGGACAGTGCTTTCAGCCTATCTGTATATGGTAGATGTTTGAGGCCCTGGACTCTCCTGGTGAGGAATGTCTGTGGTCTCTCCAGCTGCTGCATGTGGTTTGCAAGGTACATGCCAAAGTGGGCATTTTACTCAATAATTGGCCTTATAAGGGAAGAATGCAGGGATGTTATGACCTCCTTGTCCCTGGATGAGATACCCTTACTTATGCGGTGGGCTATGTAGAAAGTGTTCCATATAAATGGAAGCAACATGGTGGTCAAAAGTCAGGCTGCTATCAACCTGGGTACCCAAATCCCTCACAACTGATTGCATGCTTAGGACGTTGTTATTAATGTGATAATATGTGGGGGCATCGCTCTCCCCAAAGGGGATGATAATGCATTTTTGGCATTCAGCTTGAGGCCATGTTTCTGGCACTAGTCATTTGTTTGGGTGAGACCCTCCTGGAGGACTTCCACATCACTTCGGGAATTCATGACTGCACCCAGCTTGCAGTCATCTGCAAACCTAGTCAGCGATAGCCCACTGGTTTTGGCCTGTACTTCAGAGAAGTATATCCCAAATAACCCTTATTTTGATTAGTTGGGTTCTATCAGTGAGCCAGTTTGCTACCCATCTGTTAACATATGGATTGATGCCTAGCTGAGAGAGTTTATCTATTATGCCCGAGTGGGTAATAGTGCCGAAAGCTTTGGCCAGGTCAAGGTAGACGATGTGCACCATCTTCCCCTTGTCCATGGCTTTGGTGACTGTCTCAAAGAAGTCAACCAGGTTAAACAGACATGACCTCCCCTTGACAAAGCCAAACTGTGTGGGTTTGAGTATTTAGAGGTTGCCAATGCCTGTTAAAGAGTTCCATGATAATCTATTCAATGGCCTTGCAGATCAGGCTAGTTAGGATGATAGGTCTATAATTTCCCAGATCGGTGGATGCTCCACCTTTGTGTAAAGGGATGACAGTGTCTGTCCTCCACTCAGCTAGGACAAAGTCAGCACTCAGGCTTTGGTTGAATACAATGCCTAAGGGTGCTGCAAGTTCATGCCTGAGTTCATGTAGGATGCAGCCTAGAATGTTATCAGGTCCTACGGAGGCTGTATTTATCTATATAAATGCTCGTATAGTACTTTGGTGTAGATTTGGACATTGGTGCCAGTTCCTACAGAGGGGGAGGGGGCTGTGAAGCTGTTTATACCATCCCTCAGGAGGTTGTAATCAGCTCTGGAGAAGTTTTTTTGTTTGACCCTAGCTAGAGGGGAGTCAGAGGAGATGGTGACTTTGAAAGTGACCGCTTTATGGTTGGATCTTACCAGGGAGGATGATACTGTAGGGGATGCTGCAGTAATTACTCATGTTGGTTAATACCATGTCCAAGATATTAGCACCTTTTATGGGAGTATTGACTAGCTGTTCCAGGGCATTTGCATTGATAAAATCAAAGAATCTCTGGGCATTTGTGTTCTGGTATGAACAGTTTTTCAAATCTATAAAAAAAGGAAAAAAGAACTCCAACAGCAACCAGATAACCAAACCAGGAGTTTGGAAAAAGCAGTCGCCAGCCACAAAGTAGTAATCCACAAAGTTTTATTAACGCTGACAACACACAATACATTTTCATCCTCAGACTTCATCAGATAACACAATCCACAAAAATACACATGCTTATATAACTCCTCACATTAAATAATTAACTAATTAACCAATAAAACCTTTGCATCAATTAATGGAATAAATATGTAAGGACAAATACAACTTAAAAACATAATATAAAAAACACATTAAAAAAAAACTATTTAACAATAAATATCAAATTAATAAATATGTATGTGTATAATATATGATAAATGTATGTAAAAAAATATACATATAAATGTATTGTAAAAAAATCACCTTTTAACACAGTTAAAAGAATAAATATGTAAAATCTTGTGCAATGCTATCCTCTAGTGGCTGATAACAGGAAAAACCTTTATAATTTGGCTGCTCTTAGTTTTAATAATGGTGCAAGTGAAGCACTTTCATTCAGACCAGGGGTGCCTTCCTGCATCCAAAAACACCTGCCAATCTAGCTCCCTATATTCAAGATGGGTTTCCCACAAACCCCCCTAATGTCTTTGGGAACAACCTCCAGTACAAAAAACAAAAAAAGTTGCTTTGGCACATTCCTGTGTATGTTTATACAGGGCATTCTTATCATTATTTGTACTTATATCATAAAAATGTTCATAAATCTGCCTTTTCAGGCGTCTTTGAGTCTTCCCTGTATAAAAGGTACAACATGCCTCACAGGATACCAGATATACCAGCCCACTGGAGTTACAATTACTGTGACATGTACTATGAACATATTTATTCCTACTTTTGATACACACCTTGTCAGTATTTCTTATCTGTATACACTGTGCACATGCCCCACGTTTGTAGGTACCCGGCCTCCTGGCCTTTTGAACAGGCATCCTTTTTTCCATTAATTCCTTTAAATTAGTTCCTTTTTTAAAAACAATATTTAAAGGCTTATGTTGCATGCCCTTTAAATCATTGAGAGAGGTGAATCTGTCCCATTCCTTTTTAACCAACTATATTACCCGATGGGAGTCACTATTATATCCCAAGGTGAATACCCTAAGAAACTTATCATCCTTAATATTAACATTGTTAGAGTTTGACTCAATACTTTTACCCAACAAGGGCCTAAATCTTGACTCCCTCTGACTTTTAATGTATAAAATGGCATCATTCAATAATTCATCTGGGTAACCCTTTTCTAGAAAAAGTTTTCTTAGAAAAAGACATTCTTCATCAAAGTCATCATCCAGAGAGGTGAGCCTACTAGCCCTAACCAATTGCCCTTTGAAAATACTTTTTCTCTGTGAAAAAGAGTGGGCACTCTCAAAATGAAGATATGAATTGGAGAATGTCTCTTTTCGGAAGACTTTTGACTTAATACCACCAGTAATTTTAATAATACTCACATCCAAAAAGTCAACCTTATCAAAGGAGACATTACTAGTAAAATGTAAAAAAGATGTGGTGGTATTAAGATACTCCAAAAATTCTTCTAGTTTTTCCTTGGAATCATTCCAGAAAATACAAATACCCAAAAAGCGCCTGTATAAAACCCAACAATCAGAGAATCTAGAATTAAAGATGCATTGTTTCTCCCACCAGGCTAAAATGACGTTAGCATAGGTTGGTGCACAATTAGCGCCCATGGCTACCCCCCTTATCTGGTGAAAATATTCGCCACTGTAATAAATGAAATTATTTTTCAAAACCATGTCCATCAGGTTTAAAATAACCTGCAAGTCATCACTAGAAATTCTAGTTTTATCCACCAAAGTGGCTTCAAGCCACGCTAACCCCTCTTCTTGAGGAATAACGGTGAATAGATCTTTAATATCCACTGTTACGAAAATTATATTGTCATAAATCATGTTCATATCTATACCCTGAAGGAATTCCCACGAATCCTTCAGGATAGTTTTCTCTGTATTCCAAAGTTTTTTCAATTTTACATCCAAGAATTTTGCTAAAGGCATAGTTTTTGAGCCCTCAGCTGACACTATGGGTCTAAGAGGGGGTTTTAACTGTTTTTTATGGACCTTGGCAATCCCAAACATAGTAGGTATCCTAGGTTGAGAAACATGTAAAAAATCTGAAGGTGTCTATATTAATTAGTCCTTCCAACAACATATTGTTTAGGGCTACCTCTACTTTCTTATATGTCACATGGATCTCGTTCTTAGAAATCCTAATGGAGGTAAAGTGGTCTCCCAAAATTTAATTCCTTTTCCCTTCATAAATTACCTGGTCCATAAGTACTGTACCCCCTCCCTTATCAGGTTTCATAACCCTGATCTGCGAGTTTTCCTGTAGTTCACTTAAAATATTTCTCTCATTTTCATTTAGGTTGTATTTTTTAGATTTACCTACAACCTTTCATAATTCATTCTCCACTATAACCTCAAAATTCTTCAGTTGAGGGTGTATAGGAGGATTATATTCACTTTTACGTTTTAAGCAGGCCAATGTATCTGTTTTGGTTTGTCCCTGAAACATAACTTCAAAATTAAGTTGTCTGATGAACATTTTGAAATCCAATAACAGCTTAGTAATATCACATTTTTTATACGGCACGAATTTAAAACCCCTGGAAAGTAAACTACAATGATCAACAGTTAATTCAATGCCAATGTGGTTAAAATGTTGTAATTCCTATAAGTAAATATATTGTTTTCACTAGTAATTCCATCAAAAACCCTCACAGGGTGATCCTTTTCCAAAGGTGTATCGACCCCTTGGTCCTGAGTTAATACCTCTGATGTCAATGGAAATATTGCTGTTTCATCATTCCATGGTGTTCCCCTCCCCTCCCTCCCCTCTGAGGTGGATAGTAATACTGAGGGGCCCTCTGGTTCATTAATCTTTCTGAACGCCGGGGAGGGGGATACTCTAAAGGGTCTAATTGACTGGCGGCATCACCCACCTCTTCTTCATCAACAATATCTAAACACTCAACATTTACTTCGTTCCTCTCCCAACCCTTAATATTATTGCTATTTTTCCTATAGGTGCAGGACAGCATTACATTTCTTTATACTCCAAAATGTACCTGTTCAGTTTTTTAATCTTCCTGTTAATATTAACTGAACATGATTCATCTATCTTATCCATCATAGCAAAATATTTATTTCTCTCCGCTTCAACAGTATGTAACAAATCATTTGTAATACAGTTGTTTAAATGTTCTATAACAGTAGTAAGTTCATCCATTCTAGTTTCATTACATTTAATAACAATTTTGACCACATCAAGCCCACATCTATTAAAAATCTCCACAAGGTCATTGTAGAAAACAGAACTATTATCAATGTTGTTGGGGAATTTAAACACTCTCAAACCTTTGGGGACAATTCCCCTTCTCAAACACTCCCCTAGGTACCCATTATCAATTTTGAGAGCCTTAAACTTCCCCAGCACGTCGGCTAGTTTATTAATGCTATTTCTGTATGTGTCATTGTTTGCTTGGACATTAGTGACACTATTATTTGCACCCGACTAAATTTAATGTTAAAATTAGTTTTAAGCCACTCAGAGAAATTTCTTCTCTGTTGAGTCCCAGATGCCACTTTTAAATTATTAAAGTCACCTTTATTTCTTGAATTGGAAACATTTCCGCCAGTACCATTACTGCCGTTTGTATCAATCCTGCTAGCGCCATTCTCTTTAGAAGCGAATAAGTGAGGAGTGTCTAAAATTTTAAACGAGTCTTTTTCCTTAACTTTAGTAAATCCATTATCATCACTCTTGCCAGAAACAGTTCCAACCGCTCCAACCAAGCGTTCGCCATCACATAACTCTTCCTGGTTACCCGGAAGAGCAGAACTCAGAACTGTAACCAGTTTAGTACTGATAGGTGTCAGTAAATCCACAAGTTGTGTAGCTGCCCAATAAGCTTTCGGGTTTCGCCAAGGTCATCCCTCCGGTCCCTTAGCAATCGTGGTGTGGAAACTAAATTTTCAATTTCCCAATGAAATGACCAAAAACCAAGAAAAAAGGGAAAAAATAACCAACAGCAACCAGATAACCAAACCAGGAGTTTGGAAAAAGCAGTCGCCAACGACGAAGTAGTAATCCACAAAGTTTATTAACTCTGACAACACACAATGCGTTTTCATCCTCAGACTTCATCAGAAAACATGCTGTTCCAAGGCATTTGCATTGATAAAATCAAGGAATCTCTGGGCATTTGTGTTCTGGTATGAGCAGTTTTTCAAATCTATGGTTGGGTAGTTAAAGTCACCCAGGATCAGGGAAAAGGGTTGAATCTTGATAGATTCAATGAGGTCCAGATAGCTAGAGTGGGCATCTTGAGTCAAATTTGGGGGCCTGTAGCTAGTGATGATTTGAATAGGGGTCTTGTCAATGGTTAACTGTATCTGGAGTGTTTCCTGTGCATCATACTGTTTGACCAGCCTGGAGGTGTATATGTCTTTCATCTATATTCCAACTCCATCTCCTTTGATTTTGCTGCCCACAGTTTGGGGTTTAATCCTAGTTGTCAGTGTCACCAGCTCAGCAGAAAAGACACTCATCTTTGATGCAGCAAACACCAGAAGGCTGTGTGTTCTATGCCTGTATCACTTGCTTGTATTTATGTTTTGTAATTATATAGTAGTACAGCACAGAAGTGCTGTATTGCTGAGATGTTGACCTTCACTAGGTATTAAATTCATTACCCATCTACATGAGTTTATGGTTGCTCAGGTGGATAAAAACATCTTGTGGCATTTATCAAAAAGTTTTGTCCTGTATCCTGATCAAATTACCCTAACACCATGAGAATAGGTCATGCCTAGTTGGACTACTTCCAGGAATAAAACTAAATAAGAATATACATTAAAATATGTTATTACCCCAAGCATTCCAAGCTCATCTTAATATCCATCACTTTCACCACAGCTTGCACCCTTCTGTCTATCAGCACTGCCATCATTTATTTCCTGCCTACACTCACCTCCCTCTATAGCCTGCCAAGTGTTCCTTCTGCCTTTGTATCATATTTTGGTGGATCCATTCTTCAATAAACTGATGCTCTGCCATCATTGCTATTACATTGTGTTACTGCAGATTGCATTTTCATTGTCTAGTCACTTTTTGCCTTACCTGTACAGTAGTAAATACCATGGTTATGCATCAA
>NC_056732.1:1673585414-1673745414 GCF_019279795.1 Protopterus annectens | reverse complement strand
TATTCAACCAACTAAAGTAATCAATTTATATGTGGCAACAGAGAAATTTCAACTACAGTTTCATTTTTTTAAGAAAGCTATAGAAAACACCAAAAGTACAAAAATCTTTAATGTTGTTCCATGAAACCGCTTGGCATACTGATAGTGATCTCATATCGTAAACACATTTAAGGATATTGCTGTAGAAGAGCTATTCCATAAAGATTTACATTTTTTAAAATGAGTCTGCCTGGTAAGTAAACATTCCAATGTATCTCTTCTACATGTTCCTTCATGTCAGAATATGACTGAGCTATTTCCACTATAACGAAAAGATGTTTCCGACAGTAGGTATTTTATTCTTGGTAGCAGGTCAGCATACATTAAATTACAAATGCTAAAAAAGATTACAGGTCATGTTTTCTTCCTGCAATTTTCCATACAAAGATAGATTTCATGCAAACAGTTTAGTCTTAAAAAGAGATTCACTGTGAGGTATCATGAGAAACCTGACAAATAAAATCCTATGTGCCCAACAGCATCAAATAATAACCTACCAAACTTGGCTAGCAAATCTTTCTTGGACATACCTCTGTACTATCCAGATTTTTGCCTCATATTTTTGTCTGTACTTATATAAGTTATTTTCTGGCAAATTACTGAAGACTGAAATCATGAAATAATGATAGACATTTGAGTTTCTGACTTCATATCCTTCAGAAAAATGCACGCTAACACACAACCTGTTATTCAAGCAAATTTCTAAGTTTATAAGAGCAATACATAAAATCTGTTCCTATTTTTTTGGGCCTTTGTCCTCCAATTATTTTTGGCTTTCTCCAGATTTGTTGTGCCAAGAGGCTGCGAGGTATGGCTTGTTTCACTTTGTAGAGCTTAATTCTTCCTGCAACCCCATGCAGGGATTCTGATTCCACATCCAGTGACTAACTGCACAGCTGCATGGCTGTGGGGATAAGAAAAGGATTCTGGGCAGGAAAAACACTAGGTATATTAAATGTAATCTCACAATCACTACATTTAATAGTTAATATCATCAGGAAACATATCATAGAGAAATTGGGACAGGATTGAAGAGATTACCACATGCCTGTTGACTACAAGTAAAGTTTCCTTAAAAATGTCTTTAAATTAATGTATTTAAAGTACATTGAATACCTAAACTGCATACAAAACTGTGGAGAAAGACAGAAAAAAGGTTTTCAAAACCCAGAAAGCTTCTAGAGTTATGGGTACTGACAAACAAATGGTTCATTAAACATTAATACAAGACATGTAGTTCACAAATAATACTTTGATAAACTTTGGTCATTATTTTAAGTGTTACCTTTCACACACTCAGATTGTTTATGAAAGACTGAAACTAGAACTATTCTAACAGCAAACCATCGCAGTAAAAGTGCACCTGCTGTTTGCTTGTGAAAGTCTGTCATACATCCATGTTGCTATACTAATTAGTGAGGTGACCTTTTCAAGGGTTATTTGGATTATTTGAGTAAGTAGTGAAGCTGCTTTTCTTAATTAAAGATTTAAAAGTCTAGGATCCATGGGACAATAAAGTGAAGTAATATTTATATTTTTTCCAATGACTGTCACAAAAGTGAGGGCGACAAGGAATTTGTCAATGCTGCTGGCAATCTGGGTTCATCAAACATACTGGAAGCCAAAGTATAATCTAGGGAGAACAGAATAAATGTTTAACTGCTAAATTATACTTTTATTGGAGTTAGAAAGTAGTACGGAACAATTTAATGAGAGAATTGTGGTGGGCAAGACAAGAAATCTTTTTCAAGCCTTCAGCAGTGTGGCGACATGGCATTTGCCAATACACTGGTTATCTGTGTTCAGCAAACATACTGAACAGAGAAATATAATCTATGGGAGAGCAGAATGGGTGATTCACTGTTGGATTTCTTTTCTTGGGATTGGAAATAATTGTGGAACAATGTAATAAGTGGAGAACTGTGGTGGACGGGAAGGGAATATCTTTCAAACATTCTTGTTATTATTATGGGATAGAAACATGTATGAGACTAATCCACATCTATGCCTGTGTTCCACTGCTGAACCCAGTGCTTGTTGTTATCTCATGAAATGGGTTTCATATATAAAACTATGTCTGCCAACAGTGTGTTGAGTACACCTTCGCTCAGCATTACAGCCGTGCCAGGTAATGATTCAGAACTGATATAAAACAAATCTTTCTCCTGGAGAGGGAGGAGCCATCTGAAGACAGGTCGTTTTCAGGTAGCATTACTACGGTAAGCGCAGAGGGAAACAAATGGGTCAGATGTACCCAGAGGTCATCAGGGCAATGGCAAAAAGCAATAATTTAGGGTGACATAGCAGCTGACTTCTTAGTGAGATGCTCATGTCTGTTGAGCTTTATCAGTAACTGTAGTGTTGAATTAATTATATTCACCATAGAGTTTAAAGCTGAAAATGAAAAATTCTGCATTAGCCAAAATATAGCAATAAGAAATTAAATTAAATATTTATAAAATCAAAGCATAATATTTCTTAAATGTAAAATTATGTGATAATAATAAATGACAATGATGATGATAGTCATAATAATGATAATAAATAAATAAATATATATATATATATATATATATATATATATATATATATATATATATAATACCCCTAGGCCTAATAGTAATAATGCAAAGCCTCCAAACTAACACAAACATTACCATGTAAGATACAAGGCCTCAAAAATCATTTTTAAGTGTCTTAAGGATGCACAGTATCTTAAAGTAAGATTTTTAATATGAGTTGTCATTTAAATAAAAGTTAGCAGCAACAGTGAGAAATGATATATGGAACATAATTTCTGTGTACTGCAAATACAAATTGTATACATGTCCTGCTATGTAAGTACTTAGATAACTCACTCAGCTATCAGGAAATGAGCAGTGATAGAATGATTACCAAAAATTCACAACACAGAAATATCGATAGTTAAAAATAAATAAATAAAAGTGGACAGGCTGTTCATCACTGAAATGGTTTTGGTGCTCTATACCACCAGAAAAGACAATAATCAAGCAAGAGCATGTCAGAAGAGAATTCTGCATCTACCTTCCAAATCTTTAGTGTAATCATAGGCTGCCTGTCATCCTTAAGTGGTGTCAGTTAAGATGGCGCCATGCCTCATTCTATGCATTTTTTCACTATATTTATTAACATTTAGGAAACAATCTTACAATCTTTAAAAAATAGCCCAACTAGAATTAAGAAATTCAACGCTGTGATAAGAAAAAGAATAACCTAGGGAATGGTAGTACATTGCAGTGAGTGGAAAATGTATGAATAGTTTGATTTTGTGTGGTAAAAAAGTAAGGGATATGATTCACATTGCTTTCCTGCAGTAAGTTATTTTACAGCATGACAGAACATCTACTATCCAGAGTGTTGGGTTTAAAAAAATCAAAATTAAATGGGGGAATGAAGGCTGCCCTTCTCTTGACTGAACACTTACATTATGCACTGCTGTATGCAATGTTTCTATCATCCATTTGAGGTAGTATAATTCCAAGGTTGAGTTTTTACTTGTTACCTATGTCTTTCCTAGTATATGAATCTTTAAATAACAGTCATTGTACACCAAACATTGATTTCTACTTCAGAGTTTTATTAACTATTTGGCTATCTCCTGCTTTCAGACACGTAGATTTTATTACAACAGGTGTTAGATCAGCACATCTGTTTCTTTGTTTTAATTTTTCCCCAAATCAGACACATAGGTTCATAGATTAGTACTAAGCAAACTGCCCTTGCGAGCCATTTTAAGCCTAGCTAATTATCCCTTGTGAGACTCAAACCCTGCAGCTTGTGCTTGTAAGGAAACACCTTAACCATTAAGCCACCCTCTCAATTTGTACTAAGCTACTCTTTCTCTCTCTTTCTGTCTCTCTTTCATTTCTAATACCTGGCTGAAACATTAAGGGTTACAGGGCAGCAAGTGACTATCGTGACAACACAGCTATCACAGAATGCATGAATGCTTCCACACAGACCCACAAACCTATCATCAAGTTAGGGGATCCCCAGTTAGTTTATAAAAAAAGCCCCAATAAACTCACACATGCAGATAGAACATGTGCAAATTCTAAAAAGAAAGCAGCCCAGCTGGAAATCAAACCTAGAAACAAAGTGCTTTAAGGTAGTAACACTGATAGCTTTGCCATTCTTCCATCCATCCTTCTAGTGAATTTATTTTTGCACTATGTGCACTACAGATAGTGGAGGGCCATACATATCAGCACATGCATTCCTACAGTAAATAAATGTGCTGTGCATGTCTAAAACCATTTATGCCAAGATATAAGCCCTGGCCTTCTCCAGATGATGATCTTGTGGCAGCATTTCCATTTCTAGCTTTCCCTCCTGCCCGCTCATAAATGCGTAATACGAAACTTTAATAGCGTAGTGGTAAGAGAGCTCACCTAACATGCAGTCAGGGTAAATTGGAATTAACTTCTCACCCTTTTGCAATACTGTCTGACTACTTATTCACTACACTGTGCAACAAGCTATATGACAACCTAGCAATTATAGGAAGGTGTGAGAAACTGACAGACTTTACTTTGTTGTTAGTATAATTAATTATTAGAACAGCTTACTGTCAGTAATATCAATACAAAGCTGGGTGAGACAAGTATGTGCCATAGAATCATGGGAACTAAACAGGAAGGCTAATAAATGAAACACTGGCATGTCAAATTACAGCACAGAAAAATAATTCCTCACAGTTATGCTGCTAAAAGGAAAACATGACTCTGGTGGGGTTCATTATTTTGTTTGATGTCAGTTAAATTTGTTTGCCTTATTAAGAGTTTTAAACTAAGCAGCACTGCTTAACACACATATCACTCTATTATGAGCAGTTGGGGCACACAAATGTGCAAAGTCACTGTTATAATCTTGATAATCTGTTTGCCAGAATCTGAACACGCATTGGGGACTGCTTTATTCTACTGCATGTCTTCTCTGATTTAGCCTGTAATTTGTATAGGCCTTGTTTGTTTTTAGGGTAATCCCGTATTGAATATATTAATGAAAACTATATAATTCTTCATATTTATTTCTTTATTTTTACTGTAATTTTATACCAAATTGTTCTATTTGCTCCAAAGTCAGATGACCATATTGCCCATCATAATAACGTTCTAGTCACTGAGATACAGTTATAGCATGTTCAATTCTGTAGTACAGATGTTTCTCAAGACTTCATAGAAAATTGGGAACAAATGCAAATAAGTAAATAAATGAAAATGCTTTCTTTTCATTCCTAAATACATCCTTGCAGTCAAATCATTTAATTGCTACTCATCAAAGTTCAAAGTAATATTCTGTCCCCATGATGCAGACTGATGAAGCTGAAACTGCACCCAGAAAAGCTCTATTCAGTTAGCGACACAGGCACTGGAGAGAAATGTCCAAGGAGAATGGGAGTGAGTAGATGTTGCTGACTCACCACTCTGGAGGGGGGTGTTCTGGTTCATTTCTTGAATGACAACTAGTGGGAGCACTTGATGCTTCATCTGTGGAGCACAGATCATGAATCTGCACAGCACACACTGAAAAATGATGCAGTGCATTGAGTGGCTTTGGAAGTAAGGTGTGTGTGTGTGTGTGTGTGTGTGTGTGTGTGTGTGTGTGTGTGTGTGTGTGTGTGTGTGTGTGTGTGTGTGTGTGTGCGTGCGTGCGTGTGCGTGTGTGCGTGTGTGTGTGTGCATGTGTTTGTGTGTGCGCACACATGCATGTGTGTGTGTGTACTTGTGTATGTATGTGCTTGTGTGTGTGTGTGTGTGTGTGTGTGTGTGTGTGTGTGTGTGTGTGTGTGTGTGTGTGTGTGTGTGTGAGCATGCATATGTGTGTGTGTGTGTGTGTGTGTGTGTGTGTGTGTGTGTGTGTGTGTGTGTGTGTGTGCGGACGTGCGTGCACTCATGTATGAGCATACCTGTGTGAGCATGCGTATATGTATTTGTGTGCACGTGTGTGTATGTCTGTGTGCGCTCACATGTGTGTACACACACACACATACACACACACACACACACACACACACACACACACACACACACACACACATACACACATATACACACACACACTCACATCCACACATGCACTGCTTCCTGAGGTCAGGCATCATTTATGGAGCTCCAGGGGTAGATCACTCTGTAAGACTATCACCTGACCCTAACCATTAGAGGAAAGATTGGACCAATTTGGTGTCCTAGGCAGAAGGTAACTGAAGAAGAAACTGGAGGTAAAGCTCTCTCCAATCAAGACTGAACTTGACAGTCAAGAGGAGAAGGTAAACACTTGCACCACACCACACTCATCACATAGTCTCACTAAATCTACACCACCAAAATCCACACATAGAAGCACAAAAACATTCGTGAAGGCTCTCAATAATAATCTGCTCAAGCAACAGAGACCTCCAAAGCAGAAATACAAGCAACCTCCACCCCCCCAACACAACCCAAATGTCACATAGCCCGTAGACTCAGTGTGCCACTCAACCACAGCCAATAAGACCAAACAACGTACCCAACACACTTGTCATAGGTGACTCTATAGTCAGGCACACTGATGTCCCACTCACCAGGCTAAACAAGGAGAAGGTTACTGTCAGCTGCCTGTCGGGTGCCAGGATCTGCCACATAACCCACACACTCAGGTCACTCCACAACAAGTACAAATATGACTCTGTCATTGTCCATGTTGGTGTGAACGACCTGAGACGTACCTCCTTGGACTACATGAAAAGAGACATGGAAGAGCTCTCTGATCTTGCAGCCCAGGCAGGTATGACCCTAGCCCTGAGTAGCATTCTGCCATTACCCAGAATGATGCCACAGTACAATGACAAAATGATTGACTTCAACAATTGGCTAAGCTACTGGTGCCATTCTAAAGGGATCCAGTATCTGTCTGCCTGGGATGACATGGTCGACAGACCACAATGCTTTGCCAGAGATGGCCTGCACCTGTCACCCCTGGGATTCTGGATACTGGAGATGGATCTTGCTGCCCCTATAGTGCCTTTTTTAGTCAAGGTTCAAATGACAAATTCACCACCATAACAGGAACAGGCAAGCAAAAACTGAGGGTGATGATACTCAATGCTAGAAGTCTAAATCTCAAAATGCACTCACTCGAGGCACTCCTTAAAATGGAGAACATCGATATCTGTGCAGTGACTGAGACCTGGTTCAAGGCTCCAGAGAGCACCCCTGCACTACCAGGCTATAACTCATACCACACTTTTCGGCCATGTGACCTGGACCGGAACACCAAAGGTGGAGGTGTGTCCATATTCATTAAGGTTATCCACACCTCCAGGCTAGTTGCTCAGCATAATGCAGCCGAGGTTATCCAAGTGCAACTAACTCTGGGCAAAACTGCAATCCAAATTGTAGCTTGCTACAGATCACCCACCATGCCCCAGGATTCCCACTCCTCTTTTCTTGATGTACTGGAAAATATTAGGGTTCAACCAAACACCCTAATAATGGGCGATTTCAACTACCCCACCATTAACTGGGAAAACTACTCGTGTACCAACTCCTTCAATCAATGCTTTCTGGAATTCATAAACTCCAGTGCCCTGGATAAACTTATCCACACCCCCACCAGGGGCAACAATATCCTAAATCTAGTCATTACCAACATGAGTGACTGGTGTTCCACACCTGAAGTCAATGCCTCATTGGTCCGATCCGACCATGATCTAATTACCCTAGATATCCACACCCTGCCCCCACCTCCCCATTAAGGAAACCATGGTAAAAAATTTCTCCAAAGCCAACTTCATGCTTCTTAAGACAGAAATGGTGAACTTCATGACATCCATGCAGATGGACAATACAGTGACAACTACTGAATCCTACAGAATTGCACTTTATAAGCACTTACATGAGTGCATGGATCGTGCTATCCCAAACAGAGCCAAGACGCTATCCTCCAAAAAAGGAAGCCAATCTGGTGGTCCCCTGCCATAAACAACTGTACAACAGGAGGAAGAAACTGTTGCAAAAGAGAGTAAAATCCCATGAGTGGAGGAGCTCCCTGGTCAGCCTCAGTAAGAAGCTGTGATCCCTGATAAAATCCTCCAAAGCTAGTTACAAAAACAAAATTGCCACTGATTCTAAAGACAACCACAAAGCATTCTATAGCTATGTCAAGAATCTCAATGGCAACACTCAGATCTGCTCTGAGTTACAGCACAATGGCACTAAATATACAGATATACATCCTGGCAGATAGGTTCAGTGCTAACTTTACCCCCCTCTCACCCCCTAATGAGCCCTTCTCTATACCGGAAGAATGCAAAGTTCCTGTAATCACAGTTGCACAGATAAAAACAACACTCTCCAAAGCCAAGAACACAACATCCATGGGACCAGACAACATCTCAGGCTGCATTCTACATGAACTAGAAAATGAACTGGCACCCCACCTAAGTACCATGTTCAATCATAGCCTCACCTCAGGCTTTGTGCCTGCTAAATGGCGCACAGCAACGGTTATCCCACTCCACAAGGGGGGAGCCACCACGGACCCCGGGAACTACCGCCCCATTAGCTTGACGAGCCTGGTCTGCAAGGCCATGGAACGTATCATCATGGAACTTATAAACAAAGACATTGGTAATCTCCATACTCTGGACCCCACCCAGTTCAGGTTTGTAAAAGGCAGAGCATGTCTCCTAAACCTGATAGACTTCTTTGAAGCAGTCACCAAAGCTGTAGACAAGGGTAAGGTGGTTCACACAGCCTATCTAGATCTTGCCAAGGCTTTCAACACCATCCCCCACTCTGGAATTATAGATAAACTCACTAAACTAGGTATAAATCCCTATGTCACAGGATGGGTTGCCAACTGGCTCACTGACAGAACCCACACTGTGAAAGTAGCAGACTCCAAATCCGACTTCAGACCAGTGACAAGTGGAGTACCACAGGGTTCAGTGATGGGTCCTCTCCTGTTTGGTATCTACTTCTCTGAAGTACAGGCTAACACAGAAGGTCTTTGGCTAATGAAGTTCGAAGATGACTGCAAACTAGGAGACATAATCGAAACTCCTAACAATGTGGACATCCTACAAAAGGGTCTCACTGAGACAGATGCCTGGTGTCAAAGCCATGGCCTCAAGCTCAATGCCAAAAAGTGCATTGTCATCCCCTTTGGTAAAAACTCTGTACCCATGAACTACAACATAGGCGGTAGTATACTTAACACCAAAAGTGTGATAAGAGACCTTGGGGCACAGGTGGACAGTAGTCTCTCCTTTCATAATCACATCTCCACAGTAGTCAGAAAATCCTTCTACATGGCACACCTCATCACAAAAAATTTTTCATCCAGAAAAAAAGAGGTCATTGTTCCCCTCTACTCATCACTCATTAGACCCATTATAGAGTACAATGCCCTTTTTGGTATGTACCTCACAAGACATCTACAACAACTGGAAAGGCCGCAGAAATACCTCACAAAGAGGATTACCAGCCTCAAACAGATGCCCTACACAGACCGTCTCAAAAAACTCCAGCTTTACTCTGTCGCATATTGCCTACTCAGAGGTGATCTTTGCCTAACATACAAAGCTATGTCATACCCAGAGCTGTTGGGCATGCTCCACGTAAAGAAATCTCAATCCCTCTGAGCTACACGCTCTAGGGGCCTAAACCTTGTCAACACAATAAACAGAACATGCAGGAGGGATAGATTCCTGTCCCAGAGACTTCCCATACTCTGGAATAAACTACCTATCTATATCAAACAAAGCTCCTCATTAGCACTCTTCAAGAAAAATCTTGATGAGTGGATGGGAAATAGGAAATTCACCCCGGGGATCACCTCTATGGCTCTGCTCAACAGTGGCACAGGAAAATAATTTCTTGGGTGGCAAAAGCCAGGGTAACTTTTTGGCTGGGCTTGTATAGGCCCCAGGGCCGATAGCATAGTACCTACCTATGAACCTATGAACCTCTGAATGGGCAGTAGGCTTTCCTCTAGTTCAAGGGCTCCCACCTCTCACCCTCATGGAACAAGTGAGACAAATGAGTAACGTTAATGGAGTAATCAGGTATTTAATTCATTTAAATCCAGGGGCTTTATGGGACAGATTATATGATTTTTTCTCATTATAGCAGGTGTTTAATCTGTAACTTTTATAAGATGTTTAGTGAATGTTTATGTCAATCACTGAGTAAAGGTTAGCTGAAGCAATATGGCAATATCTGGCCTCACTGCAACAATATGCCTTAATATGGAGGATCGATTAGCTCTTTTTTCTGGATAAGGTGATAGCTTGCTTTACCTTGCTTTTGTATTGCTAGCAGGACTGGCTTTTCATTTTTTTTAATAATAAAAAGTCCCCCACTATGGCTGTTTTCTCCCAAGTTTTGGACTTGTTTTTATCTGGTTTACCAGACGGACTCAGATGCCCAAATCAGTGGCTGGTAGATAATCACTAGCATAGGATGCAGTGTGATGAAAGACAATGGCACCTGCAGGAGGCTGATGGAAATTGTTGGAGACTTTCCACTGCAGTGACAGCCCCATGCTGTGGCACCCTTCTCTTCAAATTTGGTATTTCCCAGACTTAGCTTATAAGAGTAACCTAGGTGTCATACCTGTGCATACCTCTCATATGTCCAGATTTTCATGGAATGTCCAGATTAATGCCTCATATTTTTGGTCTGTTCTTCATAAAATTGTTGTTTTTCTTGCAAATCCCTAAGTATTGAAGTCACCTAAAGATGGCATACACTTGAGTTTCAGATTTCATATCTTTCAGAAAATACATGCAAGCACATTCTATTAATCTAGCAACATTCTAAGTTTATAAGAGCAATGTTTAAAATCTGTCCCTGTTTTTTGAATCTTTGTGCCCTCATTATTATAGAGTTTGTCCAGATTTCTTGTGCTAAGTGGCTGAGGGTATATATATATATATATATATATATATATATATATATATATATATATATATATATATATATATATATATATATATATATATATATATATATATATATATATATATATATATATATATATATATATATATATATATACATATATATATATATATATATATACATCTATAGATAGATATATGTGTGTGCGTGTGTGTGTGTGTGTGTGTGTGTGTGTGTGTGTGTGTGTGTGTGTGTGTGTGTGTGTGTGCCTGCTTGCACTGTCTTGATTCTTTACACAGGCTGAAAGAAGATTGAAGGGATCCTGCGGAAATGCGCAAGGCTGTTGGGGATTTTTGGAGACTGCCTACACTCATGGCAATGCCTGTTGTGACACTCTTCCCTTGGAGTTTGCAGCTTTGTCAGATTTGTCTTGTGAGATTGATTTAGGCATCCTGTATTTGCTGTCTGGGTAGTACATACACACATTTTTATTATAGATTAAGTTAAGACCAAAAAGGTCACAAAGGACATTTAAAGGGTATTCACATCCTTGTTTACCTGGTATACTACAATGTCTTGGGCTAATGCGTAGAAGGTATTTTATTTTATTTTATGGACTTTTATACTTAGTCAGTTGTTGTTGATACACAGCCAAATATGGCACAGTGGAATGCTTGTAATGTTGAACTCTTTGAGATATTAATTTATGCTTTTGAGTTTTACCAGTGAGTCATTATTGTACAGTATTTCTTTTTTCATTACAAAATAGATATTGTCCCAGAATAAGTATTTGTTTGGTCCTGTGTGGGTCTTTTTTGATTTTAAGGCTCATTAATAGGTTCATAGGTTCATACTAGGCTATCTGCCCTAGGGCATTTATAAGCCTAGCCAGAGTGTGTTTGGCTTTCGCCACCCATTTTAAATTAATTTTGCTGTGCCCTTTTTCAAGGTTAGTATACTGTGCCTTTGTCTAACAGTGACACAGAAGTGATAGCCGGGGTAAACCTACGATCTCCCATCCACTCATCAGGATTCCTCTTGAAGAGAGTCAATGAGGGACTCTGCCTAACCTGGACTGGGATTTTATTCCAGAGTGAAGGGAGCCTCTGGGTTATGAATCTGTCCCTCCAGCATGTCCTATTTATTTCAGTGCTGAGGTTCAAGTCTCGAGCGTAGCTCGATGGGATTTGGATTTTCTGAGGTGCAGCATGTCCATTAATTCTGGGTTGGACATGGCTTTATACGTCAGGCACAGATCGCCTCTGAGCAGGCGGTATGCCACTGAGTAGAGCTGGAGTTTCTTTAACCGGGCAGCATATGGCATCTGTTTGAGCCCTTTGATCCTCTTGGTGAGGTACTTTTGGGGTCTTTCCAGTTGCTGCAGGTGTCTGGTAAGGTATATCCCAAAAGGGGCATTGTACTCAATTATGGGCCTGATGAGGGATGAGTAAAGAGGCACGATGACCTCCCTGATCTAGATGTGAATCCCTTCATGATTAGGTGGGCTATATAAAATGTTTTTCTAACCACTTTGGCCACGGTTGTCAAATGAGAGATTGCTATCAACTTGGGTCCCCAGGTCCCTAATGACTTCTTCTGTACTTAATGGATTACCACCTATGTGGTAATTTGTGGGCACTTTGTTTTTGCCAAAGGGGATGACTATACACTTTTTGGTGTTTAGCTTGAGGCCATGGCTCTGGCACCAGTTGTCTGTTTCTATGAGGCCCTTTTGGAGGATGCTTGTGTCAGCTGGAGAGTTGATTATGGTGCCCAGTTTGCAGTCATCTGCGAACTTGGTCAGCCACAGTCCTTCCGTGTTGGCCTGTACCGCCGAAAAATATATACCGAACAAGAGAGGTCCCAGGACTGAGCCTTGTGGGATGCCACTTGTAACTGGTTTGGAGTCTGAAATGACTCCAGCAATTCTAACCATGTGGGTTCTGTCCTTGAGCCAGTTTGCAACCCATCTAGTGACATAGGGGTTTATATTTAAACTGGTGAGCTTATCTATAATGCCCGAGTGGGGTATTGTATCGAAGGCTTTTGCGAGGTCCAGGTAGGCTGTGTGGACCACCTTCCCCTCGTCAATGGCCTTGGTGACTGTTTCAAAGAAATTGACCAGGTTTAAGAGGCAGGATCTGCCCTTAACAAAGCCAAACTGGGTAGGATCCAGTGTCTGTAGGTCCCCAATATCTTTATTTATGGGGTCCATGATGATCCTTTCCATAGCTTTGCAGACCAAGCTAGTCAGGCTTATGGGGCGATAGTTTCCAGGATCCGTTGAGGCGCCACCTTTGTGGAGAGGGACCACTATTTCTGTACGCCACTCTTTGGGTACATATCCTGTAGTAAGGCTGAGATTGAACAGTAGTTTTATGTTTGGGTTTAGCTCTTCTTGGAGTTCGTGTAGGACACAGCCCGGGACATTGTCTGGTCCCATTGATGCTGTGTTTTTTTTGCTTTGGAGAGGGCGGCTCTTACCTGAGCATCAGGGGGGGCAGCACTCTGTTGGGATAGATATTTGCCCTTTTGGTGAGGCGGGGGGGAGAAGTTTGCACTGAACCTGTCAGCTAGGATGTTGGCAATGTCTGTGGGCTCGGTGTATTTTTTGTCATTTTGGACTAATTCTGAGCATATCTGGGAATTCCCACCCAGGTTCCTAACATAACTAAAGAAAGCCTTGTGATTATCCTTAGTGTCCTGTGCAATTTTTCTCTCGAAGCTGGCCTTAGACGATTTTATGAGTGCCCGTAGTTTTTTGCTAATACTGATCTGAGATGCCTTCCCTTTTTGGGATTTTGCTCTATCATGTAGTAGCTTCCTCCTTCTATTGTATAGTTTGTTTATGGCTGGGGTCCACAAGACAGGATGTCTGCCGTTGGAGGATTGGGTCTTGGTTTTATTTGGGATTGCATGATCCATGCATTCCTGAAGGTGTTCATAGAATGCGTTTATAAAGGATTCTGCGGTCTGGGCCGTATTTTCCACAGGCCCGGGGGCTTTGAAGGATTTCGCCTTGGTTTTGAGGCATGTGAAATTTGCTTTAGAGAAGTTTTTCACTGTGGTTTTCTGGGCAGGGGGTGGGGTCGGGATGTGAATATCCAGTGAGATTAGTTTATGGTCTGATCTTACCAGTGAGGGATACACTTCTTGTCTGGAGCATAGTGTCCCCATGTTGGTGATGATCAGGTCCAGTATGTTTTCCCCTCTTGTAGGAGTGGTAACAAGTTGTTCTATAGCATTTGAGTTTATAAATTCTAGGAACCTTTGGGCTAGGGTGTTGGAGCTAGAGTAATGCTCCCAGTCTATGTTTGGGTAGTTGAAGTCGCCCAATATAATGGTGTTTGGAGAAACCTTCATATTTTCCAGTATTCTCAGGAAGGCCGAGTGGGGTTCCTGTGTTTGGGAGGGTGATCTGTA
Source organism: Protopterus annectens (assembly GCF_019279795.1). NCBI lineage: Eukaryota > Metazoa > Chordata > Ceratodontiformes > Protopteridae > Protopterus > Protopterus annectens. The sequence goes on along the minus strand of NC_056732.1, from coordinate 1,673,731,045 downwards.
GCAGGCTATAAACTGGAAGGCAGTTTTACCCACAGTTACTTGCACATGGATAGCCTCTGATGCTTCGTGCTGTGCCACCAACCTGGAGGTGTGGGTATCTTTGATGAATATTGATACTCCCCCTCCTTTTGTGGTTCGGTCCAAGTTTTGGGGCCAAAAAGCATGGTATGAGGTATAACCTGGTAGTGCTGGGGTGCTCTCGGGAGCCTTGAACCAGGTTTCTGTTACTGCACAGATATCGATGTTCTCCATGCTAAGGAGAGTTTTGAGTGCATGCATCTTGAGGTTTAGACTTCTGGCATTGAGTAACATTACTCTTAGTTTCTTATCCCTTGTGATACCTATGGAGGTGGGTTTGTCTTTTGGGCCTTGCCTAAAAAAGGCACTATGGGGGTAGCAAGAGCCTTTGCCAATATCCAAAAGCCCAGGGGTGACAGGTGCAAGCCGTCCCTAGCGAAGCATCGTGGCTTGTCGAGCATGTCATTCCAGGCTGACCGGCATTGGATCCCCTATGAATGACACCAACACTTGAGCCAATTGTTGAAATTGATCATCTTGTCTTCATATTGTGGCATCATTCTTGGTGAGGGTAAGATGCTACTTAAGGTCAGGGTCATACCAGCCTGGGCTACATGCTCAGAGAGCTCCTCTATGTCTCTTTTCATGTAGTCCAGGGAGGTACGTCTCAGGTCATTCACACCAGCATGGACAATGACTGAGTCATATTTGTACTTGCCTTGGAGTGACCTGAGTGCTTGTGTTATGTGGCGGATCCTAGCGCCGACAGGCAGCTCACCGTGACCTTCTCCTTGTTCAGCCTGGTGAGCGGGACGTCAGTGTGCCTGACGATAGAGTCACCTATTACAAGTGTATCAGGTGTGTTGTTTAGCCTTAAGGGCTGTGACTGTTCGGCACACTGGCTTTGTGAGCTATGTGTTGCACGTGTTTTGTTTTGGGGTAGCGGTTGCTTGGGTGTCTGCTTTGGAGGTCTCTGCTGCTTTGGCAGATTTTTATTTAAAGCCTCCGAGTATGTTTTTGTGTGTTTATGTGTTTGGTTTGTTGTCGTGGTAGGTCTATGTGAGACTGGAATTGTAGTGAGTGTGGTTTCCTTCTCCTCCTGACTGGTTACGCCAGTACTGAGTTGAGGGAGCTTAGCCTCCAGTTTGGCTATATGGTTGCATCTCTCACATGTGTTGGAATTTGTTGGGAGGAGGAGAGGGTTGTCTGTGTACATGAGGCAGTTGTAACATTGCCTCAAGATTCCCAGATTCACCAGCTGGACCGGAGAGGAGATTGACAACTGACCTTTGGACATGCTAGAAAAGTATTGGGAATTCCTTTATAATTGAAAAAAGGGCCAATGGGGAACAAGGTACTCAAGGGGAGTTTGTGAGGGTGTAGTGCTTTTAATTTTTTAGAGCTGACTTATATAATTGCTTTAGTGAGCAAGTGCCAGGTAACTTAAATGCAATGTGTTACAGGTAACTTAAATGCAAAAACGACAAACAGTAACTTTCTTTCAAGTGAAACAAGGAAATAAGTACAGTAAGCAATGCAGATATCACTAGGGATTCACAGAAGTGCTAAAAGGCCGCGTTTTAGGTGGAATTAGCGTTTCCGGGAAATAAACAAACAACAAGCATACAAATAAAGCTAGATTCAGCAGGCTTGGATCTAGTCTATGCTACAGCAAACAATATGTACCAATTTCAGTAAGAAACAGTTAGAATATGCAGGCACTATAAGCCTTTAACCAGAAATTAATGGCAGCATATTTATAAATACATTTATACTGTTCCTGGGAGGTCTGATTGCTTTGCTTCATTGAAAATCGTATGTGGTCTCTACTTCACCTGATTTTTCCAGGATTTGTTCTTTCATGTGGTTGTTTGCAGTTTGTAATGCATTTTATATGTGACATTGTACGTCATCCTTATTATAGTCAATATTCTGACGGCTTCCTGTTGGCAGTTTCAGCTGGTGAAATGCTATTCCTGACCTTGTCAAGTTTAAATATGTATAGCTGCTATAGCTGATTTAAATTTGTACTTTATCCAGTTTTCTTTAAATTACTGTTTCCCTGCTTTTGAGATGTATTTGAATGCTACCTGACAGTTTTTTTCCTTTCTGAGTTTCTCCTGTATTAGGAGGCAACTTTTCAGCCTCTGCCGATTTCATTCCGTCTTCATTGACACCTTCCTGTATTTGACTTGAAGGAGGCTTGAGAATTAAGAACCATTCAGCAAGGAATGGGAGGTTATGTTCATCACAGATCCCAAACTTGGGAGAGCAGAAGTTGTAGAGGAAAAAGTTACTTGTTTTTGCAGAAAAGTTTCTAATTAAAGGGTAATTGTTAAATTGAAGTGGCTTTGCTGCCGATGCCTGATGTTAAAAGAATTTATGTTATATCCAGTAAAAAGCTTTATTAAATTCTATGAAAGTTGAATAATTGAAGACCGAAAATGAAATTATTGTGCTTCTCCCAAATAAGAATCCATGCTGGTATCTGGAGAAAACCTACACTTTTAATTTAACATCAGATTTGTGATTCAACAGATTTTTTTTTAACAATTTGTCTAAAACCACTTCTCCTCTTGTTTTGAAGTGATTTATCTTTTCAGTATATTTCTGAATTCTGAATATTTTACAGATTTAATATTTCTGCTGTAGATTGTTTGTGTGGTCAGACCTTGTTTGCATGGGATTGAGTCAATTTACCAAATGCACTAGAGCATCTGCCTTGGATTTTATTGTTTGGATTGTTTGCCCAAAGTACCTATCCATCCATCCTCAACCCGTTTTCCCATTTACAGTAGCTTATAATTACAGTTTCATGATAACCAATAGTACTGCAACAATTTTATCTTGTGCGTTATAACAACTGAAACTTGTGAGTATAACAGTGGAATTAGGTGGGAGATTCATTAACATTATTAAAATGCAAATACCCGAGTACTTAAAATGGTATTCTTTGCATGTTTTTGTTTTCTTTTTTGTTTATAAAACCTTTATTAAAAGAAACTTCTGCATACACAATTATAACCATTCGCTTCTTAATGTAATATGAAATGGCTCAATAAACAAATAAAGAAACACAAATTCTTCAATACTGTACATTATACATCATAAGAAATTGAGATTTACTACTGAAACAGAATTAGAACTTTATAAACCAACATACTGAAGATTGTCAACTTCATGTTGAGTTATTATATGAAGGTATCCTAGGCAAACACAAAGATGTACCATAGTTCATTAAGGGTTAGGTAACTTGGGTCAGAACATAAGACAATACACAGCCTGTGACTCTAGCAATGTCGTTCCATTCTTATATCATGAATAGGCCATTTTCCAATATTTAAACACCCTTGCATTAATAGTAAATTGAAGGTGGACTTTCGATTTGAGTTATAGAGGTGAGATTCTATAAGTCTTCCTGGACCTGCCCAATATCCAGAAACATTTATCATCCAGGAGTGGTACTGGTTTCCTTATAGCCCAGCATATTGCTGTAAAGATTCTTCCCCAGATCTGTTTAATACCTACACAATCCCACAGCATATGGATATGATCCACTTCTATTTCATCACATCTCCAGCAGTTCCTGTCTCCCCTTCCCCAGATCTGTGTGAGGTGTTATGTGCTAGAAATACATTTTTTTAAAAATGTGTAAACTGATGACTTGGTATTGTAACTTATTTTGTTGGTAAACTCTGGTAAGCGTACCAAGAAAAATTGTTAAATTTAGCTGTAATAAATCGGCCCATTTGTGTTTATCATCCCCAAAGCATCCAAGGCTATAATCATCCTGTAAGATGCAAATAAGTAAAAGTAATTCGGTAAAAGAATTGAGTTACAAGTTTCCACCGCAGAATTTGATTTAAAATATATTTATATCTTTTTTATGCCTTTACTAATACTGTTTGCATGTTTTACCATTGATGCATTTTAATTGTGCTTTATATTAAATCCTGTATCTCATTTTGAGAATGACACAAGGTGTTTAGCAAGTTTGGTGCTGTGATTATTTTTCTGTAGCTGGTTCTGACTATTGTCTGTGTTCGATAATCAGTTATTTCTTTCTTTTTTCTTTTTCCCTCTAAGACTCTACATAAAGTGCAACACTTAAAAAAAACAAACTGGTTATTACACAAGACAGGATAAAGTTAACAGGATCATGTCTCTGGCTTTCCTTACTGACCAAAATATAAAAAGAGGCTGTGTTTTGCAAAGTCCATTGCTGGAAGGATTTTCTCGATATGGAGATATTAACCTTGGAGGAATATTGCCAGTTCATACTGAAACATCATACTCAGACATTTTATTCACAGCTTCACCTGATGTAAAGCCTTGTCGAAAGTGAGTAGTAATTTTTATACTTAAAATATCTAAAATTAAATAGCTGTCCATGTAAACCTTGAATTATATAAGAATCATACCTATCTTCCAGCCATATCTTGCTAATAAAAATAAAAGCTATAACTAAAGCAGCCGTTAGTAAACTGTTTTTATTATTTATATATATATATATATATATATATATATATATATATATATATATATATATATATATATTGTACATTTATTACGTTTTTGTGATCTAAGTAAGTATCTCAACAGTAATGAAAGCACAGGTTTGTTAACTTTGGACATTACAACAGAGCATTGCACCCAACAAGTCTTACATACCAAACTGGATACTCCACAAATGTAAGTTGCCTGTCAATATTTTGTGTATGAAAATCATGAACAAGCGGTAAGACAAGACATTCCCTTGATGGAATCCTTTGCTCACTTTGAATGTACCTGACCTAATGCAGAGAATGCAGGCACAGCTTTGGTCATTGAAATACAGGGACTGAATAATATGTAGCAGCAACTGCAGTCCTGTGATCCCTTATTGTTGTATCACATCTCATAGGCAGTTTTGGGATATACCATCTCATGCCTCCTGTTTTGTACACAAAATGCATTGCACAGCCTAGAAGCTCCTCCAAAGATCTGATCCACTGTTCTATAGCCAAGTAGAATCCATGAATACTAGGCTATTGAATAACATTTTCCTCTCGTGACATATACTTTCCTATGTAAATTAAAGGCATAATGCCTCTATAAGTGGAACATACTTCCCTGTCAACCTTCTGAAAATGTGAACTATTGTCCTGATTTGTGAGTCTTTAGGTCCTGTTTCTGCCTTTAATATAACATAAAAAGGGTATGTTAACTCTAGAAACCTCCGAATATCTAGTGACTTCAACACTTCCAGGTGGACCCATCGACTTCTGTAGCCTTTCAGCAGAGAAACTACTTAATTACCACAGCGACTTCATTTACATTAAAGGACCCAATCCCACCACTTGCATCTGGCATGCCCACCAGGTTCAGGAGTTTAACAATGTGTTCCTTCAGCCTTCTGACAATTTTATCAGCTGAAGTCACTATTTCTTTCCTATCTTGAATTGTCAGGTGATTTCCTAGAACCTCTCAGAGGCCATGCAAAACTCATTCATGACCTCTTCAAACACATCCCTCACATGAGCCTTGATTTGCTAGAAACTGCAACTGTTGCCTGCCTCGACTTTGGGGTTATGGTTTGATATTCTGAACAGAAACACTTTAATTTAATATATTTATTTATTGACATTTGACTACCAGGGAAGTCCAACTGGGTAGGCCTCCACTTTCAGTACAGGCCCAGGGACAAAAGCTCCAAAGTATTATAAAAACATTTTAAGAACAATAATTTTACAAGCTGCAAAAATAATATAATATCTGCAGTTTAAATAATTATTCCAAATTTGACAAAATGTGACAACATTGGCTAAAACAGATGCAAATTATTTAACAATAATTTAATATTTAACTTAGGGAGCCTATTACAAGGAAAATAACCATAGATCCTGTAGAGGTATTAGAAATATCTCAGACATTTTATGAAAATCTGTATAAAGCATAGAAATATGGAAATTAACAAAAAGTACAAATGGAAATATTTATGACAGAATTAAATATGTCAAGGTTAGAGGTAGATGAGGCTCAATTACTAACGGTTAGGATAGGAGGAAAGGAGATAAAAATGATATTGTAAAACCAATCGATAGGAAAGCCCCCAGGAGTAGATGGCATTCTTGTGAACGTTTTGAAGGTAGGAGGGAAGAATGTGATAAAGATCTGGAAGGTTTTGCTTAACAGTATTTTAATAGCAGGAGAAGCACCAACAAACTGTAAGAAAGCTGTGGTGGCTGTAATACCTAAAGATGTTAAATACCCATCAGACCCAGCTTGATATAGGCCCATTTCTATACTAAACCATGATAATAAAGTGTTCAGGTCTGTAATGGCTAAAAGAATGACAAAGGCGATGCCAAAATTGATAGGTATGCATCGACATGGTTTTGTGGGGGGGGGGGGGGCAAACGTTTGATAACTTTAATAGAACAGTGATGATCCAGACGGAAGCAGAATATAACAAAATATCACTGTTGTTGGTGGGTCTTGAAGCAGAGAAAGCTTTTGACAGACTCAGCTGAAATTTTATAAGTAGGGTAATGGAAGCATTTGCATTCAGTGATGAAATAAGATTAATTAGGAGGATATATGAGGGATCTGAGGTGAAAATTAAAGTGGGGGGGTCCACACTGATAAGTTCTACTTAAACAGAGAAACGAGGCAGGGGTTTCATCTTTCTCCTTTGTTATTTCTATTATATTTAGAAACACTGGCAAAGAAAATAAGGGACTCAAAAAATTCAAGGATATAGTTGGTACAGTAATCAAGAAAAGTTGGCTTTATTGGCAGATGATGTTATTTTGCACCTGACAAAATCAGAAAACGACATTTCATTGTTGTGGAACATTCTGAAACAGTTTCTAGTCTTTTTGGGTTACAAAATTAATGAAGATAAAACAAAGGCAATAGCTGTAAACTATGTACCCAGACACAAATTGGTTTAGCAATACCCATACTTTTGAGGACATGATAAAATGAAGGACTTAGGAATATGGGGTAAAAAGTACTCTGGTACTGCAGCTAAGGATATGTCGGCAGAGACTAAAAAAAGGTAATACAAAAACTGAGAAACTGGAAGCTCTGTTTCATAGATATGAATAGCAATATACAAGCAGTGACCATGTTTTTAATCCCTTTAGTTTTATACATAGCTGAGGCATATTTTTATCAACAATAGGTGAAGTTGTGGATAACAATTAATAAAGAGTTGAATGATTTTATCTGAGAAGGAGAAGAGGGCAAGAGTCAAGTGGGATAAGCTGATCCTTCCAATAGAACAAAGTGGTTTGGGATTACCTGATTTATAGCGGTATTTCAGAGCATCACAGTTAAGGCTCCTGTACACAGCACAACCAGAAGGCCATATTTCAAAATGGAAGGAGATGATGATGTTGAAGTAGGGGTAAGCTCCAGTAATAATGAGACACTAGGTTTTTGGAGACAGATCCTTAAGGAGAATAACAATAACCACACAGAATATTATATTCATAATATAGCAGAAAAGTATTGCAAGAACTAAGCCAACACAGGAATGGATAAAGGAGATTCTGCCAATAGAGATGACTGCAAATAGGGATACAGATAAGGCAAGAGGAATTTACTGGAGAAAACTGGAAAATGAACCAAGGTATTGGGAGGAAATAGTTAGACATGGGAAGGTAATAGAATGGAAAGAAGTCATTCTATTAGCAGGCTAAACATTGCCTTCACTATCAAGGATTGATATCAGAGTATTGGCAAACAGAAAGGAATAGGGGGATCTTAAGCAAAAGCGTAGCACTGTTAAAGTGTTTAATAAAATCTAGAACAGAAGTTGCTGTTAAAAATGGATAATTAGCAGGGCATATAAAATACTGCATGATAACTACAGGAATAATATCAGACGAGGATAGAAAGGATTGGGAAGAGATATTGGATAAGCAATTCACAAATAAACAATGGAAAGATATCTGTACGGCTCCAAAATATGCACCATGTCCAGATGATTTAGGTCCTTTGCTTGGCAGTGTTTGCATAGAGCAGACTCTAAATAATGTTTCTTCAGTTAGATTGCAGATGTTGGAGGTATGATGGGAAAAAAGAGGTAATAGGGACCATATTTTTGAGAGTATAATGACTTGGCAAGCTTTAAAAATTCCCTGTAGATTACTCTATCAGAAATCCTGGGTGAGCAAATGGGAGTAGCTAAGGAAATTATTTTTATTTGCTATGATACAGAATTGGAATTGTCTAAACATAATAAGGCCTTACTCAGTTCAATTCTGGTGACTGAAAAAAGCAATTACTAAAAAATGGAAACCAAACTCTAAACAGACCATTCTAGAAGTAGTTAGTATAGTAATAGAGACAAAAGAACTGGAAGTGGTATCTTTAGAAAAGGGTAGGAGCAAATTACATAGAAAAACGGGAATTGTGGGAACAATGCTTGCAGGATATTTTTTGGAGGAGGAATGAGGTTTAAGGGATGGCAAGAATTGAATGTGCTATGTAATGTTCGACTGACAATGACAGTAGAGAAGATTTTATGTGATGTATTATGTTTGTAATTGAAAATATATCAATATGGTTTGTTTTCATTTATATAAATGTATGATATAAGTGATAATTCAGTAAAGATGTTTTTGTTTGAAAAATAATAATTTAATATGCAGAGAAATGTTACCCATTTTAGAGAAATTAGAGGTAAGTTAGTATAATACAAACAGGAAATGCAACATGAAGTGAGAGAAAAAAACACGGTTATGGCATGTATAGATAGAGATTCAGTGGAGAGAAAGTGATTAAAGTTAGGAAGTGAGTAAAAAGGCGGAAGTAATGAGGTGTAAGATATGAAAAGGCATTTCTTCATAATTGCGGATATAGTTTATCCTGAGGCTGAGTTAAGAACAGAGATAGATTTTGGCTAGGAAGTGTTGCAAAATGCTTTTAAAGGACTTGTGGGTAGGTATTGATCTGATGGAAACAGGTAAAAGAGTTACAGGCCTTAACAACATGGTATAAGTACAGACCATGCCAGGCAGATTTGATAGGTTTGTGGACAAGGAGAGGTTTTTGGTCATTGGAGCATAATGACTAATTGGAAACATAGTTGTGTAGGATGGTACTTAGTGCTAGACAACCATATGGATGCTGGATAGTTTTACAGGTGGTAAGAGGCTGGGTATATGTTAGTTCAGTGCATATATAAAATTATCTTTATGTTTAAGTGCAGTGTTTAGCAATAGCAGATGACTCCAAGTGAAACAGATCTAAGCATATCTTCTCTACATATTGCATAAAAAGAAACTGAAATGCACAAATAATTTAAATGTGTATTAAAATAATACTGGGTCAACATATTTATTTACAAATTTATGGTGGAAGCAACCTGTAGAACTAGGAATTTGGTATACAAAGCACAGTGCTTGATTTGTGGTACATTTTATATAGGAAAAACAAATCATGCACTGATGGAAAGAATGAGAGAACATGTCCGAGTTATAAAGCAGCACGATATGATAAATTCTTTGGAAACATCGGAGGAACACATTTTTTAATTTTCAAGTGGTTGAAAAAATTATTAGATGATAGTAGAATGGGAGATATTATTAGTAAGACAGAGGAAAGAGAGTTGTTTTGGATTTTAAACTTACAGGCAGACAAAGAAGGTGACCTAAATGACAAGGTCTCTTTAAGACTGAGATTAAAAAGAAGGAGGCCTTATGTATTAGATAATGATGCGTGATCATGTGACATGTTTTTTTTATTTCTATTGGAAGTTGAAATTGGGAGGTTGATATAAATGTTTGTGATGTGAGTATGTAACTTGAAATATAGTCTGAGGAAGTAGATTTGCTCTAAGAAAGTGCTTACCTGTTTTATTATTTTTACAATAAAGAATTCTGTGTTGTTTAAGCATTGTTTTATTTTAGTTATTTATTTATTTATTTATTTATGTATTTATTTACATACTTACTTATTTGCTTATTGCTTTTTTGAATGGGAAAGTCTGACTGGGTAAAAACCCTTTTTGAATGGAGGAGAAAAGTTTCACAAATGTAGACAGAAAGTAACATACATACATGCAGTGGATATAAAAAGTGTACACACCCCTGTTAAAATGCCAGGTTTTTGTGATATAAAAATGAGATCACAATAAATCATTTCAAAACTTTTACAACCTTTAATGTTACCTATAACTTGTAAAATTCAATTGAAAAACAAACAAATCTGTTAGGGGAAAAATATAAAAAATAAAAAACATACAATATGCTGGTTGCATAAGTGTGCACACCCTTAAACTAATACTTTGTTGTGTGTGCACAGCCTTAAACAAATACCTTGTTGAAGCATCTTTTGATTTAATTACATCATTCAGTCTTCTTGGGTACACACCTGCCATCAATTAAAGAGACCGATTAACCCCAAATAAAATTCAGCTGTTCTAGTAGGATTTTTCTGACATTTACTCAGTTGCTTGCTACAGCAAAAGCTATGGTTCGTAGAGAGCTTACAAAGCATCAAAGGGATCTCATTGTTGAATGGTATCAGTCCGGAGAAGGGTAGAAAAAAATTTCCACAGCATCAAATATACCATAGAACACAGTGAAGACAGTCATCAAAAAGTGGAGAAAATATGGGACAACAGTGATGTTGCAAAGAACTGGACATCCCTCGAAAATTGATGAAAAGAGCAGACAAAAACTAGTCAAGAAGGCTGCCAAGAGACCTACAGCAACACTGAAGGAGCTGCAGGAATTTCTGGTAAGTACTGGTTGTGTACTACATGTGACAACAATCTCCCTTATTCTCCATATGTCTGGGCTATGGGATAGGGTTGTAAGACGGAAGCATTTTCTTACACAAAAAAACATGCAGTCCTGGCTAAAATTTGCAAAATAATACATCAAGTCTCTCAAAAGCATATGGGAAAATGTGTTATGGTCTGATGAGACCAAGGGTGAACTTTTTGGCCACAATTCCAAAAGGTACGTTTGGTGCAAAAGCAACACTTTGCATCACCAAAACAACACCATCCCCACGGTGAAACATGGTGGTGGCAGCATCATGCTTTGGGGTTGCTTTTCTTCAGCTGGAACTGGGGCTTTCGTCAAGGTGGAGGAAATTATGAACAGTTCCAAGTACCAGTCATGTCTGGCTCAAAACCTTCAGGCATCTGCTAGAAAGCTGAAGATGAAGAGGAATTTCACCTTTCAACACAACAGTGATCCCAAGCATACATCCAAATCAACAAAGGAATGGCTTTACCAGAAGAAAATTAAAGTTTTTGAATGGCCCAGCCAGAACCCAGACCTAAATCCAATAGAAAATATGTGGGGTGACCTGAAGAGGGCTGTGCACAAGAGATCCCTTCATAATCTGACAGATTTGGAGCACTTTTGCAAGGAAGTGTAGGCAAATATTGCCAAGTCAAGATATGCCATACTGATAGACTCCTACCCAAGAAGACTGAATGCTGTAATTAAATCAAAAGGTGCTTCAACAAATTATTAGTTTAAGGGTGTGCACACTTATGCAACCAGCTTATTGTATTTTTTTTTATTTTTTATATTGTTTCCCCTAACAGATTTGTTTTTCAATTGAATTGTACAGGTTATAGGTCACATTAAAAGTGGGAAAAGTTTTTAAATGATTTATTGTGGTCTCATTTTTATATCACAAAAACCTGGCATTTTAGCAGGGGTGTGTACACTTTTTATACCCACTGTATGTGGTGTAATTAATCATTTCAGTATACTATAATGATAAGAAACAATGACTGAGCCCATGATAGTGAAAAAACAAAACCATAGTCAGCATTCAAACATATTACAATCGTGGTATGAGCAATACAATTATACGATAAGTCATTCAAACATAGATCAAAATGAGTGTTCAGACTAACAAAGTTTAGACAGCATTCAAACATATTACAATCGTGGTATGAGCAATACAATTATACGATAAGTCATTCGAACATAGATCAAAACGAGTGTCCAGACTAACAAAGTTTAGACAGCATTCAAACATATTACAATCGTGGTATGAGCAATACAATTATACGATAAGTCATTCGAACATAGATCAAAATGAGTGTTCAGACTAACAAAGTTTAGACAGCATTCAAACATATTACAATCGTGGTATGAGCAATACAATTATACGATAAGTCATTCGAACATAGATCAAAATGAGTGTTCAGACTAACAAAGTTTAGACAGCATTCAAACATATTACAATCGTGGTATGAGCAATACAATTATACGATAAGTCATTCGAACATAGATCAAAATGAGTGTTCAGACTAACAAAGTTTAGACAGCATTCAAACATATTACAATCGTGGTATGAGCAATACAATTATACGATAAGTCATTCAAACATAGATCAAAATGAGTGTTCAGACTAACAAAGTTTAGACCTATATTATTTTATAATAGTAAAACATTAGCAATGTTTTCATAACAATGTAAAGCTGAGGACAGTATGGTACAGTGTATCTGGCCACATAGACATAATAGTATAGGGTAAGGTAGAAAATCACTGGTCAAGTAGTGATTTTTGAGCAAGATAGGATAGTTGGGATAACAAAGCCCCTCCCAGCACCAGCTTACTCACGTGTGTCAACCCTAACTCTGTCCTTCACCCTACACATTACTTTACTAAAAAACCCTTTCCCTAACAGTACTACTACTACACAAGACAAAAGGACCCAGAACACACACACAACACAAAACATTTATAAGACCGACCCTATCCATTCCCTTACCTAACCCTAACCATAACCCTAACCCTACAAATTACATTACTAAAATCCCTTTCCCTAACTGTACCACTACCAAGACATCATTTGACCTAAGTTTTTTTATTTGGGGGTATATGATTTTGGCTTTCTTGAGCTGGATTAAGTTTTCCAGGATTTTGTAATTCAATATTTTGAGTGCTCAGTGTTTTGTGGTTTGATTAAATGAAGTACTGTTTTTTTTTTCACTAAAATGAGTATTCAGTCAAATGAACCATAATCATATCAATAGACAGCAATTTTTTATGGGTCATGAATAAAATCTAATATATGAGTACAGCAATAGCTCAAAACCAAGAAAGAAGGAAAGAAATGAAAACATTAATTTGCAAGAGCATATGAAAACGAGGTCTCAGGAAAAATGAAAGAAACGTGTTAGTTGAAGTGTTATACAATGTTGTGCAGGTGGAGTGTTATACAACGTTGTGCAGGAGGAGTGTTATACAACGTTGTGCAGGAGGAGTGTTATACAACGTTGTGCAGGAGGAGGAGTGAGGTAAAAAGACAAGTTTGAGAGGCAGTAACAGAGAAATAGGTAGAGTTGTCAGCAGAAGAAGGGGTTGGATCATGTACTGGATGTGTTAGAGGTTCAAACAGACAATTAGCAGATAAGCTAAATGACATGAAGGTTATAGAAGGTTGAATAAGAAAATGTAGGATTATTGTCATGAAGAGAGGATGCAGGGTGGCCGTATATGGCTTGCTAAAGGGGATGTAAGAATTCCAGGACCTGCCCTTGCCATGACCCCACCTAGTCTTCCTTCCCTTTATGTACCCTCAAAAGAACCATACTTAATATCTCATTACACCTCTCTCTCCAATGTGTCTGCTATGCATTTGCATAATTTTATGCAAACAAAAAAATATATTATTGACCTATTGAACTACGTCAATGTAAAATTATGTTACTTAGCTTCTTTTTAATGCAACTTTAACTTTATGCATGTAACCCTACATATGTGAATAGTTTTGCTATCACTGCTTTTATACCAATATTGTTTAAAATTGTACTTGTTTAAAAATGTACTACTGGAGGTTTTCTTCTCGGGTCTCCACTGAAAATGGGCCTCGAGCCCAGTTGGACAAACCCAGTTAACAAATGTCAATAAATAAATAAATAAAGGATGTGATGTGAAAGGTGACAAAAGAAGCGTGGAAAGAAAAATCAAGGTAACTAGCTGGGAGATACTGAATGGGAATAGCAGAGTGTAATAAATAAAATAACAAGATAATGGCAGATGTGAGGAGAAGAACAGAACACGTTAAGGAAAGGGAGAGGAAAATACGTGGTTTACGGTGAGAAATGATACGGACACATGCTATAAACACAATATATCAGTAAAGAGTCCATAGATAAGGTGAAGGATAGCAAAGCTTAGAACACACTGCATGGATGGATAGGGCTGTTTTATCTAACCAGAAAATGAGCAGGGACACAGCCATGTGCTTATTAGGTGTTGCTTTAATTGTGACCTGAAAGATTTCACCTGAAGTATTTGTTGAAGGGCAAGGGGATGTAGGAAGAAGACAGAGAGTTATCAGCAAAGTTCTTTGATTTAGTTATTAGGGGTATTTTTTTATATACTGAGCAAACTGTTTCATGAATAGTGTTGAAGGATGTGAATTAAGCTAGGATATTTTTCAGGTCTATGAATAAAGTTTGTGCAATAAGAAGTTGAAATATAGTCAGGGAGTAAAGCAGTTCTAGCCAGTGCAACTGCTGGTGAGATTTATATGTCACATTAGCGACAAATTAGCCTATTTTGTTGTAGCTCTGCTCAAGGAGATCAGTCTGGGATGCCTGAATATCAATAAAAAGATGGGCTGTATAGAGGAGGGTTAGAAGGAGCAAAGCTGAAGTAATATATTTTCTAATGTTAGCTATTAAATAAGGTTTTATCCAGGAGGGTGCCAAATTTATGCTGAGTTTTTATTACATCTTTTACATGGAACTCAAATTTCAAGACATCATTAGTTACTACATCTAGTTGCTTAGTGTGGGATATTACTTTGATTTTTATGTTGTGTGTGGAGGTTATAGTGAAGAGGGATTTCTGGGTAGACATATCAAATTTTCTCAAGAGGAAAAGTTTAATCACATCATTCCCACAACAATAAAAGCTGCCAATACATTATCCACAACTGTTTCCTTCCCTTGATGCCACCTTAGTGAGGCTTAGTGTTACATCTCCATGTCTTTTATATTTTGTTTGTTTTTTTTTTCAGCAAGTCTGGAGATACAATACATTTCAGACAACACTCCCTGATTTTTGTATTCAAAAAGACAAAAGTTACACATTCATAAGCTATGCGAACAAACTAATAGCAGATCTAAAAGTAAAAAAAGAAAGAAAAAGTAAATTACATTTTTCAATCAGTTTCATTTATCCTTGCATTAATGCTGGCATTGCAGACCCACACAAAGGAATTAAAGTAGTCTGTACCCTTTCGTGTTTGTTAAAAGCTTAGAGTTACAAACTACCCTGTCTATGCCTTTTCATTTTTTAACTTATTAATTTGTTAATTGAGTAATTGAGCTGGTAATCATGGACTGTTTTCAGCCACAACCACCCAGTAGCACAGCTAGGGTAGGGTAAAAGGGGCAGCTGCTCAAGGTGCAAAATACTAGGGGGCGCGATCTGCTGACACTAGTCAGTCTTCAGTGCAGTGCATTGTCTTCATTCATATGCCAGTGCTGCAGTTGTGGTCAGAACTGAAGTGCTTACCGCTCAGTGTGTGACATAAACTGTAAAAGCTGCTTACTTTACTGTAACAAGCAGTTTGCTACAGTTTAAAAGGAATTAAAAAAATGAAGCAGTTTAGTGCCCTATGTGGGGCTTAAACTATAGCAGCTGTTGCTCTTCAACTTAGAATTCGGGGAGCACAGCAAACTGGGGGATAGCATCAGGTGCCAGACTAGAGAGCTACACCACTGACCTCGACTACAAGGGCAAATGCAGTATATGGGCTCTTTAACTACTTAGTCAACAACTTACATGCTTTTTGAAAGAAGGAATGAAAGTGGAATGCTTAGATAAAATTCGGGTCTATATTAGATAAACAAAAGTTTATCTTACCGAACGCTGATATTATCGAAAATCCCAGAACTCGGAACTGCAATTGTGGGGGGCTGCATCCCCCACCACCCCCGCTAAATATATATTCCAACTCCGAGATCGCACTACAGTGAGGAAAGGGCAAATATTCCCATCTTCACTGTACTGTGATCTCACAATTCCGGTTTTGGTTTCTGGGATTTTCGCTCATGTTAGCATTCGGTAAGATAAACTTTCATTTATCTAATACAGACCCTAAAATTCATGAGGATAATATACAGACTCCACACAGGTTGTGGTCAGAGTTCAGGGCTGTACCCTGGAGCCTGCAGACATGAAGCAAAAATATAATGATATCTATTGTTACTCCAAGCATCAAAGATGTCAATCTGGTAAAACTCCACTGAGTTTTCTGACAAATGTAACTAGTAAAGGAAATAAAGTCACATTAGTTTATCTGTTGGCCTATCCAGCTATCCTTCTTTTTTTTTCACTATTATTTTATTTTTATGTCCAGGAGGTCTAAATGAGTAGATCCTATTTACATTGAATTCCACACACATAAAAGATTTAATAACAAAGAGTTTATAATATGGGTTTATATTATATGTTCGAAGTTTCAAAACTTCAAACCTCATATAATCAAACTCATATGAGTGAAGTTTTAAAACTTCGAACATGTAAAAAAAAAACTTACCTAAATGCTTTGAGCAGGGGGGAAAGCAACCCTGCACCCTCCACACCCCCCACTACTCAAATATATCAACTCTGAGATTGCACTGCAGTGAAGTAAAGGGAAATATTCCCTACAGCGATCTCACTTCAGTGAAGTTCGATCTCAGAGTTGGTATATTTAAGTAACGGGGGGTGTGGGGGGCTTGTTCACAGCGTTCAGGTAACTTTCTTTTTTTTTTTATTACATGTTCGAAGTTTTAAAACTTCACTCATATAAGTTCGATTATATGCGGTTCGAAGTTTTGAAACTGAATATATACTATAGACCTTATAATATAAGCACAATTCCAACAAACAGAGAAGAAGCAATATACTTATGTAAATATTATATGAAAGAAACAGCAATGCCTTTAATTTAAGGACTTCATGTGTGTCCTCTCTACTAGGATGAGAATATTGTCACCAGGAAGTATGTACAGACCAGTGATGGTCAGAGATTTGTGAGCATTCAGTTTGAGGAGTGAGATGAGAAGTTCATCATTGTTGAAAGTAAGATATATAAAGTGGAAAACAATATGGACCCCAGTGAATATTTAATTACGTTAAGTAACCTCACAGTTGTAGTACCATTCACTGGTTAATATACCTCTCAAATGTACTGTGTTATACAGAAAATACAGATTTTTGACTGTCATAAGCAGCCAGTCTGAAAACCACTTGACCCCTTTAATTCATAGTTTCCTTCCTGTGCAGAGAAAGAAAGTGAGGCATAGACTGACAGAGAGAGAGACAGACAGACAGACATGAGACAAAAAAAAGACAAAATCATGAACTGACTGCAGATGCACACACATCTGGGATATCCTTGTGCTCTTACTGCTCTGGTATAGTCACTTCCTTACATATGGCAGTATGCCTGCTGCTGCCCTGGTAACCTTTAATACCAGTATTTTAAGTTGCTTTGTTATGCTTTAACTGATCCCAACCAAGACCTCTCAAAATTCCAACAGAATAAAAATACTTAAAACAAAATAATTGCAATATTAAAAAAAAGGATCAAGCAATAGAATTAACAAAACCTTAAATGAAAAACTTCAATTCAAAATCAAATGCAGACAGAGATCAGCAATAGTCAAGTAGAAGCAAGTCAAATTGCTCCTATATATATATATATATATATATATATATATGCTTGAGGGAGGCACCAATGCTTTTTCAAGCTAAATGTGTGACACTTTTTTGATCATACTATCATTGGTCAAAGACCACTTCACCATACCTATGCAATATTCAGAAACATTTCAATGACAGAGTGCCATGTGTATTTTGAGACTGTATGATACTGCTCACACAATATGAATGAAGTAGTGCAAAAAACATTTACTGCCCCAGTCTGGCAGTTGGTGTACAGGGCTAAGGCTATAAGGTGTACTTCCTGTGGTGTGAGGTTTGATGTCCTCAGCTCTCATTCATCTATTGTGTAACCTTGAGGACGTCATTTATTCAGATAGTATTTGTATGCAGTTCAGAGTTTGGACTAGGCTCCTGAGCTGCAAACGTTGCAACTACCTATGGACCTAGAAACCTATTGTCATATGACACTTAGAACTAGGCAGACCAATGGTGCTAGCGATAATAAGTCAACATGACTGCTAAATGGGATGGTGAGGAAAAATGATGATTCTAGTGATGATTTGGGATGAAAGCAACAGAGGATGGGAAAGAATTGGTGCAACAAAAATTCCTAAACCGCCATGGTTTGAGCTTCCACTGGTGTGCACCTTAAATCCACATTAGAAATGCAGTTCATGCTTTGCATACATGTGAATACTCATGATCATGCATACCGAGGGCCAAATGCTAATTTTTCAAATTATAACAGATAAGAAAACATACAGAACAGGCAGATGTCAATTTTCCAAATTAGTATGATGTATCTGGGACCACACCCCACAGGACAGACCGTTATGTGCACCTGTAACAGAGGTCACCACTGGCCAGCACTGCTGAGGATGAATCAACATTTGTAGCTGTATACTATACTAGGTAGATTTGGTAATAGCCAAGAGTCCTAAGACAGAATGCCAAAGGGGAGGTGTAAATTGTGTTTGGGGGCAATACTGTGAAAATTAGCAGATCTATGCACATCAGACATTATTAGTTAAATACTTACATATAACATTCTAAGATCTCAATCACCCAGTGAACATGCAACTCTTGCGGGTCATTTGTCCAGCCTCTTTAAGAACTGCAGGTAGTGGGCAATGATATGTATGAAATCCAATTTCTAGTGCATGGATCCCTCAGACCACAAGATCTGAGATCATCAAAAGTGACTGCAAAACTAAGTTTGAAAAATTATCTTATTTTTGAAGTTACCCAAAACTAATCAATCTGAGTGAATTAAACTGAATCAAGTTAAAAACAGTGAGTTCTTGTTGGCATGTCTTTGCACTACCGTGTGAACAACAAACAAAAATAAATTTCTGAGCAACAATAGACTATCAGTGTGCTTCAATTTAATTTCACTTTGGACACCAAACAGTGAAGTCATTAAGGGTCAGGGTATCTCCCAAAAGATGACCACAGTTCTAGTCCAATCATGTTTCCAATATAAACATAACTTCATCAATGAGAATTGATCATCTGGCTAGAGATGATCCCTGGCAACCTTGCATTCTTATAGAACATTATATAGTAGGTTTACTGGTGACAGGTATAGTTACTGCCATGCACCAACATGAAGTACCCCAGGTTACCTGACAAAGGCAAGAATAATGCTTTTCAGTATGGCAGTAGATTGTAGATAGCCTTAAGCACAATTCAGGTGATCTTCTCTGGAACTATCACTTTGGGTCACATATAATCCACCCACTACCATCACACACCTAAGTGACATTATCATATATTTTCTACAAATGTAGAATACATGGTAAGTGAGTCAGGATAAAGGAAGCAATAGGAAGTGGAATGAAAGGAAGTCCCAGCTGTCCCACTTATAAATGAATCTAATGGTGGTGAAACAGAGGAAAAATAAAGTGTTACAACTTCATCTACAAAGTAAGATCAAGACATTTAAGTGAATTCATCAGTAATATAAAACAACAGAAGTCACAATTAAATACTTATAACCAGTAAAATGATTAACAATCACTGCATTTAAAAAATACTGAATTCCAGATAAAAAACTACTACTTGGATGAAAGCAGTAAGGCACTAGCTTTCTAGAATATGTTAGAACTACCATATATCCTAAGTGTAATTTTTCTAAGTTTCTGATCCTATAAGACCAAAACGACTGGCAAGTATCTGGAGCTTTTGGCAATAATCTAAAATTTCTAAAAGAAACAACCCATATACTCCACTAATTAGAGTTGGGATTAACCCATGAATGTAACAACCCATAACAAATAAAACTACAATGAATTTGTATGATATTTTATAAAAAATATCACTGACAACAATATCTGTATGTGATGCATGAACTTAAGAGTATATTTCAGATAAACATTGGTACTTTGGTGCTGTAACAAATACCAATCCACAGCCAAATAAGGTTCACATGGGCAGTTAAACAGCAAAATTCTGAAACCTGGCTTCTAAAAATTTCATCCATCTCACTCGCAATCAAGTGACTTCCCATGTAGCCTTACCAACCAAAAGTCTATACTGGCTAAAACAATTGGATTTGCACACTAAATATTTCTTTGTAGGAGATAAAATATCATTTTTAGTGCCACTACTCCCTCCTGGTTTTGCAGTAATACACTGTCACCAGCCAGAATAATCTGGCACATCAAGGTCAGTTACTCAACTATTTTATTAACTTCTGCTTGATATAACTAAGCAGTCTCTTCCTTCAAAATTAAAATGCCAACAGTTATAATTCACCAGTGAGCCCACCTCCATATATATATATATATATATATATATATATATATATATATATATATATATATATATGTAGCTATCCAAAAGCTGATGTGATAAAATAATAAAATAATTTCTTTAAAGAAAGTAGGCATTACATTTTATCAATTGCAACTATGACTAAATATATAATTGCACAAAAATCTAAAATAAGAAGTTTTGAATAAATAGGTGGTATAAGAAAAAATATTTCTAAAAGCTATCTGATTTTCTTACTACCACTATGAAAATAACTGGCTAGGCTTAAAAAGCCCCTTGCGGTCCTAGCCTAGTAATCACCTATAAACCTATGAACCTATGAACTGTAATCTAGCTACCTCTGACATTTATTACCACTTAGCAGTTGTAACAGACAGATACATACAATTTATAGACACAAGCTAACTTACACTGAGCAGCAGGATCTTTCTATTCACATCTGTAGTCAATGTAAAGATTTTTTTCACTGTTCTCAGGCTTGGTAGCAGTCCAACAAGTATTCCAAGAGGAAAGCATAAATTGACTGCATTAACTATTGAGCTGATTTTCAAAGAAAGAGACACTACTTGTAGAAACTCATGCCAGCTGTTCTATCATAAGGCAATACTGGGAAATCTTCAGTTAGTTAAACAAATTCTCCTTTCTGTATTGCGTAAAGAAGTCCAGGCCCTTCATTATTTCATGAGTCAAAATTTTCAATCCAAATAATTTCTCTCAAAGCAGAGGTTGTTTAGATAATCAAAAGTTATGACACCAAATAAAGCAGCACAGGTTTTGACAGGAGTTAGCTCTGTAAGTATCCCCAAGGCGTGTTAATGTGTGTGTGTGTGTGTGTGTGTGTGTGTGTGTGTGTGTGTGTGTGTGTGTGTGTGTGTGTGTGTGTGTGTGTGTGTGTGTGTGTGTGTGTTGTATATCTGTAAAAATATAAGTATGTGTATGTGTATGGGTCTACTTCATTTGCCCTAACTTCCATTTGCCCGACACCCATTTGCCCGAGACCAAATGACCAAAATCTCATTTGACCGACAATTCATTTGACCGACAAGTATTATTGGCAAGAAAATGGGATATGCCCCCTTCCCCACTGCAGTGCAACCCTGGAGTTAGAATATATAGTTAGAGGGGTGTGGGGGGCACAGCCCCCCACAATGGGGGTGTGGGGGCAAAGCCTCCCACTTAATTTCATATTATAATGTTTAGTTTTGCTTTAATATTGCTTAGTAACACAAATGTAAGTGGGGGCTTCGTCCCCACATCCCTCATTGTGGGGGGTTGTGCCCCCACACCCCCCAACTATATATTCTAACTCCAGAGTCGCACTGCAGTGGGGAAGGGGGCATATCCCATTTTCTTGTCAATAATACTTGTCGGTCAAATTAAGTGTCGGTCAAATGAAATTTAGGTCAAATGGGGTTGGGCAAATGGAAGTTTGGGCAAATAAAGTAGACCTGTATGTGTATACATGCATATGAACATCTGTATGCAAGTGTGTGTGTGTGAAACAGTTTCATATTTTAAAGATGGTCCGTATTGTTACAGAAAAAATCAGTAACTTGTTCTGTACAGCTCATGACATTTTATATCTTTGCAACATCTTTAATAATGAAATAGTTTTAGATTGTACATACTTTTTTCATATTGTACATCTTTGTTGTATCTTTACTAGAAAGCAATTGCAAGTATTTCAAGTTTTATACATATTTTTCATATTCAGTCCTCTTTCCAGATCTAAGGTGAGCTTTAATGAGACACTGGCATGAAATATAGTTTAAGTATATGTCCCTTTAGTTACCATAGTCAGTCCCCTATTATAACAGGCCATTTGCATTTGAATTACTGGTACCACTCATGCTGGATTTGTGAGAGTTGAAATATTCTGTTTTCAGTAATGAACAGGTTAAAAATGGCTTTCAGTAGATTTTTCTGAAAATGTAAAATAAATATTCTGCTTTTCAGTGTAGTACAGAGTGCACTTAGTTGGAACTTTTGGCAAAAGCATATAGCTTGGCATTCATTGTTATTAAAAGTCAGAAGTAAAATATTTTATCTTTTATAAACAATGCAGTTTGTGAAATTCTCTATCTACAAGCAGGTAAAGATGATCTCTTGTATGCAGCTGTGTTTCGTCATCAGGACGTGCAAGATAAGAGCAAGGCTGACGAGTTATTCTTCAGGAACAGAATGTTTGAGATATGGAAAACAAACTGTTAGCAAACCAGCTTCAAAGGAAAGACTCATTATTCTCTAAACTGCTGAGGCAGGCAGAAAAGACACTATAAAGACTGGGACTTCTTTTATATGAGAGACTTTGATTCTTACAGATCTGATGCTGTAAGCTGAAGTACAGGTTTGTTATTTGTGTATATCTTTGATTGTTAAACTAGATGTCTACTTCATATGCAGTAAAGAATGTCGTATCAGATGAATCATCTCATTGCTTTCAATGAGTAATGGTGCAGACTACCTTAGTTAGTGTAGTACCATAAATTTTACAGTGGCAAGACCAAACCAGTCAAAACAACTGGGGGGGACCTGTACAGATGCCTCTCAAAGTACGACATTCCTGCACAGTTCTTCTTTTGAGTCGACTCTTCTTTCCTAAAACTTTGTCCATTGACTGGAGGACAAACACTGCAGCCCAGTACAGGGCAGTATGGTAATTTTTCTTCAGACAATTGGTGAAATACGAAGAGTGGGTCCTACTGTCAGACCTGACTTCACCAGCATCTAGTAACTGACAGCAGAAAATTCTCCCACAACTGATCTTTGTGTCAAGACTGGCCACCTTGTCCTGAACATTTGTGGTAAATATTTTTTCCTGTTTTTCTATTAACAATGAATGGAATTCATGAAAATGCCAAGAAGTGCACAAAGTATTTTACTGTTAATGTATCTGAATCATATGTAGATGTGTGGAATTATTTAAATACATAGTATAATCAGCATAACTCTTTACTACATAAGACAAAATTGTCACAGATGTACAGTAATATGTTATTTAAATGTTGCTTTTTGCATGCCTTGTCATAAACGTATTATACATATTGTACAAAACCGGGAACACAACCAGCATAAAGTAAAGCTTGAAGCACAGATATTGGTTCCTGTTTCTATAAAATATTTATGAGAGGGTGATGTAGATATCAAAGTATGTACTTTACAGTCTGATTTGCAGGAGTTTAAAGACTGGATTGCTAAAACTAGCAACCAGAAAGATCTTGACCTCATCGGTCACTTTCAGATTTACTGTGATAAATGAAATGTGTCTGGTAAAATGCATGCTGACACTGCTAAATGTACAAAGAATTTTCTCAGTTTTTGAAAGTCTCACAGACTGAAATTAACACCTTTACACAAACTGTATTTGAAAAAGGCAATAAAGCTATTTGTATAATAAAAGTGTTAACTGTCCATTTGCAATAAACATATGACAGACAACTGGCTGACACACATCATGACGTAATTGTTGCAAGGGAGGAGACTAACACATTACGAGCTCAATTAGAGACACAGGAATCTGAGGCTGCTATAGCAGCACATTTAGCTAATGTTAAAAATTCTCCCTAAGTGGGATGAACAGAAGGGTATTTTTAATAACATGATTACATTTAAAGCTTGGGTTCTTAAAACTGTAGGCACTGTATGCAATGATACACTTGAGCATTGCTTCTGGAAATTTATTCCTCAGCATTTTGTGGCTTATATACAGCAAAAGTGGCATAAAACCACTGCACATAACAAAACAGATAAGGACAGAGACGAGGTTCATGGTGAACTGACAAAAAGATTTAATAAACTTCTGAGACACAGTCAGAGTGAGCTCAAAAAGTTCAGACAACATAACTGTGTCTGAAACAAAAGAACAGCATTTAGCTATAGTGATACAGGTTCTTCAAACACTGCAGGAGGCAGGGTTTAAGGTTAAAAGTGAAAAGGTACAATTCATCTCATGACATGCTTTCTAGCCAGAAAGGATTACCCTTTCTGGAGTGGAGACCAAAGAAAAATACAGCTTTTTGTAATTTAAAGGCAGCATTGGACAAGGCTACAGAATTAGTAGCTCCAAGTTTAACATGTCCCTTTGTGTTACAGGCAGCAGCTGGACCCAATACACTCTCTGTTGTGCTTT
This sequence comes from Protopterus annectens, assembly GCF_019279795.1. NCBI lineage: Eukaryota > Metazoa > Chordata > Ceratodontiformes > Protopteridae > Protopterus > Protopterus annectens. Next base: position 1,673,706,486 of record NC_056732.1, on the reverse strand, counting down.
TACAGGAGTGGCCTCATGGCTCTGATGCTAAAATGAAAAAGACTTTACATTCTTCAGTAAAAAAAATGACACATGTTAAGAGGGGATATCACCCGTGCATTCAGCAACTTTTGGACATTTACTGAGGTTTAAAACAAGCTGAGTACTTAACAGCTTTTTCCAAAGACATTATAGTACAGACACCACATTATGCCATACAAGCTTTGGTAAATGAGACTCAGTTAAATAAACTGATTGATGATGTCAGTCAAGCAGTGTTTGCAAAATGGTTGGCATTATTTAGTGTCAAGCAAGTTACAATAAAGGCAGGAGATAAGTATTACTTATCTAACTTCATGGAATATGAAGAAAAAAATTTCAGACAGTGCACACATAGGTAATTCTCTGCGGCTGTATATGTCAACATGGACAAGGAGAGGGTTTGTTGATAATATGGGCAAACCAGTCAAGCATGCTTCTGTGTTACAGACTATTTGTAATTTAGTTCATAGTCAGTCCCTTGTGGGTTAATACAGTATTTTAACGGTAAAAGCTCATCACAAATGAGATTTTTCAGTTAAATAACTGCAGATCAGATGGCAAAAAAGGCAGCCAGGGAAGGAATGCAATTGTATCCTACAGAACACCTTTCTGGTGTACCAGATAAAACCACTGCAGTATATGCCATACAGACATTTTCAGCTCAGAATTTGCAGCACGATTTGCTGCAGATCCAAACTAAGTTTGGACTGCAGAAAGAGTTAGAAAAATGTACTCTTGTAGGAGAAAGTCCAAAACAATATTATGCAAAATAAAATGCTTAGTATAATACTCTGCTAAGAGGCCTAGGCACAGGCATTGGAGCTATTAATGCAGCTGATGTTGAAATTCTAACTAATCGATTAAAAACAGTGGGGGGAGATATCTCTCAGACTGTACATTTACAAGCATCTTGGAATCCAGAGATATGGAAGGCACACCTGCATCATATAAACTACCAGCAGCAATTTTTAGACAATTATGATGCCATGCCGTTACATCAGTTGAAATTTCATGGTAACATGACAGTTTTTGTAAATTGGACAAAATGCACTATGCAATCTTTGTATGTACAAACTCAAAACAATAATGTACAAATTAAACTAATGTTACAGAATGAAAATGTTTGGCGACAATTGTTTCATAAATGGGTACCTCATACAGATTGGATTAAACTATATACTGAAGTAACATATTGTACTCCACAATACTGCACAGGACAGTTTTCACATTATAATTTTACTGATGCCACTGTTATGTGACAATTTATGGTATTACCTATGATATTTCTAGTTCCAGAAGAATAGGAGTATTGGTTGCCACAATTTGAAGGTAATAGTATAGATTTGAGAGGGAAAACACTTAAAACTGAGTATTGTACACAGACTCAAAATGGATTAATTTTTGGACAGCATTCGCCTATCTATGAACCATGCTTGTTGCAGCATTCTGTTAACTTATGTAAGTGAACCATTATGCCATCTTCTTTTCAAATGTTTATAGAAGTGGCCCCTCAACATGTTTGTCTGGTTACAAATCAAGATGTAGGTCATAATTTACAATTACCTTTTGTAGAATGTTTATCACATGTTTATTGAAACCATATAAGTAAATGCGTCCACAAGTTGGAATCATGACTTAATACAGCTTTCCAATATATTTGTATCTCTGGATAATTTAAAAAAACATAATTAATTATACTGAGATTCTCAGAGAGTACTTAGGAAAAAGAAATAAAAGTATTCTGTATTATGAGGCATTAAGCATCATTGCAAAAGATAAATTACTTAGTTTGGCTAAAAAGACCAAAAAAGAGACTGCTCACAATTGGTGGGATAGCTTTACTGGTTAGTCAAAATCAGGAAAAAAACTGTTAAATTGGTTGATACATCCTGTATTAATAGTGTTAGGCATTATAGTCATATTAACTGTCTGGAATTGCTATTTAAGTTGCCATTTGCGAAAAACATATAGAATTCAACAAATCATGATGGTTAAGCTAGATAAAATGGAAAAGGTTTCAATGTGTGCAACTGAAGTTGAAAATAAACAGTAATTTTCCCCCTTTTAAATTGAAAAGAGGGAATTGTGAGAGTTGAAATATTCTGTTTTCAGTAATGACCAGGTTAAAAAAATGGCTTTCAGTAGATTTTTCTGAAAATGTAAAATAAATATTCTGCTTTTCAGTGTAGTACAGAGTGCACTTAGCTGGAACTCTTGGAGAAAGCATATAGCTTGGCATTCATTGTTATTAAAAGTCAGAAGTAAAATATTTTATCTTTTATAAACTATGCAGTTTGTGAAATTCTCTATCTACAAGCAGGTAAAGATGAACTCTTGTATGCAGCTGTGTTTCATCAACAGGACATGCAAGATAAGAGCAAGGCCGAGGAGTTATTCCTCATGAACAGAATGTTTGAGATATGGAAAACAAACTGTTAGCAAACCAGCTTCAAAGGAAAGACTTATTATTCTCTAAACTGCTGAAGCTTTTTATATGAGAGACTTTGATTCTTACAGATCTGATGCTGTAAGCTGAAGTACAGGTTTGTTACTTGGTATATCTTTCATTGTTAAACTAGATGTCTACTTCATATGCAATAAAGAATGTTGTATCAGATAAACTGTCTCATTGCTTTCATTGAGTAATGGTGCAGACTACCTTAATTAGTGTATTAACTTAACTTTTACAGGATTGTCATGTTGTAGGACCATAATTCCAAGCTTCCCCTGAGAAGCTTACTATTTTTCCAGGTTGCCCTGCATATTCACTTCAAGGAATTGTGAACTGCAGTCACTATACATTTTTCTGCCACATTGGTAGGGCTGAAACTTTCAGAGATCCCAATAATCCCCAAATATTATTTCCCCACAGTTGCATAATTCTACATTAACTGTGGTCTGTGACTAAGATACCACTGCTATACACTCCTCACGATTTTATTTACTATTGTTTAACGTACCTGATAAATTGGATTCACAGCTTTCCAGGGAGGCACATATCACCAATAATCCTGCTTCTACAACATCCAAATAAAACAATTAAGGCAATTTATTAATTCATTAATAAACTAATTTATAAATACATTAAAACTAAATGTATTATTTTGTAAATTGTTTATAAATTGTAATATTGTCTCCATTTGTATTAAAGAATGAACAATAAATCATCAGTAAATCAATAATATACTATTATCTTAAAACCATCCATAGAAAATGTACTAATATTTTCACTTTCAAATTTCCCCATAACCAAATTTCAGAGAATATTGATGATATTAAACATGCAAGGAACTCTAGCCCTGTGGTAAGACATTTTGTGGAATATGGCCATACACGTTCAGATTTTAGTTTTATGATAGTATTATAGCATCCACTACATCTAAGGAAAACTGAAAATTTGGTTACAAGAAATATTTTATCATGAAATATCAATCGTATAGTCCAAAATGGCTGCATGTAGATATTGATTGACAGATATTTATTTAGATAATGTATTTACTAATGAATTAATTAATTGTTTTATTGGGATGTTATGCAAGCAGGATTATTGGAAATATGTGTGTTCTCCTGGAAGGCTGTAAAGAAGAGACATCAGGGACTTTTAACAATAGCCAATATACGTTTTCTTTTTTTTCCTTTCAGAGCCTGGGATCATTTCATTAGGCCCTGATACTGCTGAAGCTCTTTCACAAGCGTCAACTCCCAAACATTTTCACTGAGAATTTTGTCTTTGTACAATGTAAGCAATTTTAGCTTGAAGAACCTTGCTATATAATAACCTCATCTAGTCAAATACTTGCCTGCCTGTGCTGGAAATTAATTACCATCCACCCTGGCAGAATTGTCCTTGCACTCTAGAAACCATTTACTATGTTGGTTACTGTCCTTTCTCTACTGTATCTGCCAGATGCCCTTACATTCACTGCTGCAGTATTCATTACCACATGGGATTCCCTGCTGCAGAAACACGAATGTCTGGACAATCTACCAAAGACTACTTGCTGCTTATTTAAAAGGTATGCCAAATATCACCCAAATACTCCTTGTGTAGCATAGGGTATAAAGGTGATATTCAGGCCTAACATAAACAGAACTTCTTTACCGCCAGTTCCAAATGTATCTTTTCACTGTTGGTCTGTTTTCCTATGTCCATTTCTGCCAGTTGAACGCATTTTCATTCTCCAAGGACTACCTATCCCTGTTTGCTGATTTCTTTGCAGTTGCAGATAAGTGCCCTGTTGGGGGTTTTGTTTTTCTTGTTTTTTACTGCTCCTTGAGGTTAATGTCATCCAGGAAGAGTAAATGTCAGTGTGGGAGACAGATTCCCCAAAAAGACTCCCACAATAAATGTCTTTTTTGCCTAGGAGCCTCTCATGACCATACGTCTTGTTCTATTTGTTAGGCATCTGTTCTGAAAACCCTTCATAGTACACTTTCTTCCCTTCCTTTGTATCTTGAGAACCAGTGTCTTAAGCTTCTCGCTAAAGATACAATGGAAGGAATCTTCCACCCCAAGCATCAGCCTTTAGGGGAGAAGAAGGTGAAAAAGGTACAACCAGAATCTTCTGCTGTCCAGTCTCTGCCCAGTGTTACAAGACTGAGAGGGTTCCTAGGGAGCTTCACAGTTGGAAATTTCCTACCAGTCTTGTGCCTGGGTCCCATTTCCATCTTGTGTTGCTTGATTTGTTCAACAAACAGGCTATTGAACTGCTTGAGGTACTGAGGAAGCATAATCAGATTTTATAGACCAACTAATTAACGAAGCATCTAAACTGGATCATGTTATTAAGAATGATCTGTTGTTCACTGTTAACTATGGACAGTATAATAATATGTTTGACAAAATAGATACAATTGTGTGTGACACTGAAAAAAGAAAAGAAAAGAAGTTGGAAAGGGATTGTTTAGAGTACCAGGAAGGTAGACCCTATCCTAGACCAATCAGCTTTCCGGGAGGCAGAGTCAGTTTGAGAGAGAAGAAGCAAGCATGGCGGCCGATACAACAGAGTGAGAGAATGGAGAACATATCCCTTTAGACCAGGTTCCTCTAAGGTGGTCCAAAAAGATAAGAAATCAGAGGAACCAACGAGACTACAATTATCAGAGGCATCGGCTAAATCAGGAGAGATGGTAGAACACCAGGGTAATGTACAACAACAGGAGAACAAGTCACTAGTTGTATGCTGTTGTTCCCTGATTTTTTGCTTTTCCTAGAAAGTTGTCCACTCATTATTAGCAATAACACAGGCAATTTTAAAATTTATAACTATGCTATTAATGTTTACAGTAGTGCTTGTGTGGACTTATTAAGTAAAGGACAAACTTTTGTACCTAATTGCATTTCAAGATGGAAAATGTGTTGTTGGATTTAAAATTATTTCTCATGAAGCTAAACTTCAAAATGTTATTTAAGAATGTTAATACAGATTTAGAGATGAATGTTTTATGTAGAAGTAGTGTTTTCAGCCCAACATTAGCTCTACTGTTAATTATATTTGAAAAACAATGTGAATTTGATTTTAGAGCTTTTGCGAACAAAAAGAGGGGGTCAATTGTAAGTCATTTGAATGACATAGAAGTATTGTTATTAAAGGAATTAATTCAGGGCAAAAGCATTAGGGTAATAAAACCCAACAGGGAGGGGGATTGTAATCATGAGTAAGACTGATTATTTAAATAAAATGCAGTTATATTTGTATGATGATGATTACTATGATAAAACCTCCCTGAGTGACATTAATGTGTCATACAATGAAAATATTTTTTTTCTTTGGGATATGTTAGATCAGGGCCAAATATCAGAGGATGTGTATACCTTTTTGAATGTTAAGTTTCCAATCATCCCTTCTATATTTGGCATTTTGAAAATACATAAAAGTCTGACTGATTCCCCCATGAGGCCTACAGTCAATGCAAGAACTTCTATAATGCATCCTTTATCTAAATATATAGACGTCAGGGTGAAAAATTTATCAAAAGTGCAGTCACCTTTGCCGTGACTCATGGTGTTTTTTGACAAAACTACAAGATGTGAAATATACACAAAATTTTGCCTTTTTGACAGTGGATGTTGTGAATTTGTTTAATGTGATACCACATGCTTAAGGCATGAAAATGTTTCATGATATTTTGGCTGAATCAGGTTCCTTTGACAGTAAGGAAACAAATGGGTTAGATACCCTTTGGGAATTGGTGTAGAGAGTCAGTATTTTCAACAGAAAAAGGATGTGGTTATTGGGGCCTCCTGTGCCCCCTTATTTGCTAACATTGTAATGTTACAGTGGAAAACGAACATGTCTTCAGTGTGTTTAAGCCTTCACCCTGGCAGCTATATGAACAATTTTTGGATGACGTCTTTATAGTTTGGAAAGTAAGTGAGCAGGAAGTACTAGTATTTGTGGAATATTTGAGCTACACAACATCTTTTTTTAAAGTTTACCTGTGAGTATAATTGTAATAATATTAGTTATTTGGATGTATTAGTCAGTAAAGATGTCACCAAGAGAGTTATTGCAAGCAGTATTTACAGGAAGCCCACTTATTCTAATGGGTTATTACATTATGCTAGTTGCATTCACAGCACCATAAAAGGGGTATTGTCAAAGTACAATTTGTGAGAGTGGCTAGGATGGTTTCTTTTTTTTCAAAACAGGTTTATTGCTTTAACATATAAGAGAAATATCATAACAATTTTATACAAGTAATTAAAAATAGGTATTATTATAATATTCAACAAAACAACTAAAGTATTTACAAAGACATCCACTACAATCAGATCAATTAATTAAACTAAAATACCGTGCTATTGAAATTAGAATTTTTTTAACAAATTTTGTAAATTATCCCATACAATATAATATGATGTTTTTCTAGTTGTTCTCATTCTAATTGTGCTTATTTCCATATGGCACATTATATTCATAACATTTTTAAATTCATTGAATGAAGGAGGTGCTAGGATGGTTTCTGGCAACACAATATTTGATGTGAAAGGAAGTAAATTGTCAGAAATGTTTTACACCAGAGGGTATCTGACAGATTTGGTAACTGATGTTTACTCTGAGGTTACAAGGTAAAGGCATAGTGATGAATTGGTACCAATACTTATGGCAAGGCAGGCACAGAAAATTATGAATGGGAGAGCGCAACTTAAAGATGAATATATGTGTTCTTTTATTACCACTTATATACAAGAACATGCATTTATTTATGGGACCTTTCATAAAAGGAGATACTGCCAGCCCAGCTGTCTGGAATTTTGTAAATAATTATATGTCATTTGTGAATATCAACATGATGTATACAAGATGCTTATGTTACAAATGTACTAAGGGGGCACTTCTCCTCTTCACCCCCACCACTTGTACCTCCCCATTAAATTTCACCATCTTGTCAAACAACAACACTGTCATCTCTCCCGACTCTACAACTAAACTGCTAGGAATAACCATTGATAACAATCTCTCTTTTGATCAACACATCAACAACACCATCAAATCAGTTAACAGAAAAATAGGAGCCTTATACCGTATTAAACCATTTCTCACCCCATCTACTAGAGCTACTATTGCCCACTCCCATCTTATATCTACTCTCTTTTATGCCTCTCCTATCTTCACTAACCTCAAGAAAACTAACCTAAACAAACTAGCAACTTGCTACTATAACATTTCCCGCTTCGCCACTGGTAACCCTTTCAGAACCCATCACTGCCTTAATTTGAAACTTTTAGGCTGGCTAGAACTACAAAACTACCTTATAATCTCACAACTTACTATTGCCCACAAAATACTGTACCAACCTGATAACACCCCTATACTTTCACAACTTTTACTCCCTTATAACAATCTCACCTCCCTTCGTTCCTCTTGTAAATTCATGACCAAACCCATAAAGGCCCACAACTTAGCTGGTGACTCTTTATTCACTAATACTGTAGGCAGAGTATGGAATTTGCTACCTAGGGATATAACTCTGATCACATCCTTACCTCTCTTCAAACAACAAATCAAACTGTACTTCCAAAATCACTGGCTTTGTTCATGTAGTACACCAGACTAACTTCCCTCTCTTCCCCCCCTCTCTTGACCTTTAACCCTACTTTGTGCTTAATAGTTAGCAAATACCTTTTTCATCTCCCTTTGCAGTCCTTCTATGCTCTGACCTACTTCTCTCATCTCTCCCATCTCCTCTTGTTTGTCCTCTTTCTTTTCTTTTCTCACTTTTCGACTACTCTCTTTTCCCTCTTTTTTATCTTACATTACTCCTTCTACTTCTCTACCCACTTGTACTTTTACTTTTTTCTATATGGTAGAAGCTTTATGGCATAACCTGTATGTATTAAGTAAGATGCTTTGAAACTGATCTAACACTATTCATGACTACTATTGTTTGTGTGCCTTAATTTTTGTTGATTTTAGTACCAATTTTTTTTCTTATTTTTATTCTATGTCTTTATTAACAACATGTCTCTTTGTTATGTTTTGTGTGGAGCTTTTCTCCCCGGGCCTCTACTGAAAATGGAAATATATCCAGCTAGACTAGCCCGGTCAACAAATGTAAAATAAAATAAATAAAATAATAAATAAATAAATAGAACTGTATGTCATGTGTACATCAAACTGCTTGAAGATATTTGCAAAGTGCTTCAATTGTAACCACAACATGCCCAACTGGAATAGAACAGAAATGTACCTGCACCATTGTGACTGTTTAGATGTATATATTTTAACAGTGGAAACCAGAATGCAGAAGGTTAACTTCAGAAAAATAGCAAAAATTAAATTACGTTATGGCCAGGCCATAAAAAAGATGTTATATTTCAGTTTCAGTGCAGCAAGAGACACAATGAGCTTTCTGTATTGTCTTGGAAATGTTTTCTTGTTTTATGATTTCCACCATTTGCCAAAGATCTGAGGTCTATGTATTTTCACAGGTAGATGCTAAATGCTGCTAGCTTTCAGCAGTGGTGCTTTCACCTGGGATAGAGTCAGATGACAAGAAATGATGTAATTCTGCAAGCTATCCCAATAGTAATATTTGAGATATTTGAGAAATCTGAGAGAGAGAGAGAAACAGCAGTCTGTTTTCTGTTTTGGACCTGGCAACAATGAAGACCCATTCACCACACATCTGTCTTGCTCTACAGAAAGTAAGTTATTAGGGTATATTAATTATCTTAGATAGAGTCAGGAATATAGCAAAGCTCAATTTAGATGTTTTTCTTTATTTATTTGAGACTGTCCTGCAATGTTGTTTTAAATATCTCCAGTGGTTTTGAACATTGATATCACTGTAAATGTATACCAAATATTTTCTTGTTCTTTTATTATTTATTATTAAATATATTTAAATATAAGGCTGTGGTGGTGCAGTGGTTAGCATTGTCACCTCACAGCAAGAGGTTCTCCCATTTGATTCTCAGCTGGAGCACCTCCTTTGTGGAGTCTGCATGTCCTCCCCATGGTCAAAGTGACGTTAAAGACATGCAGGTAGGTGTGTGTGTGACTGGGTGTGCCTTCTTTGAAGGTTGGGCATTGGGCTGGCAACTCAGTACTGTAAAACTCCACTGACAATCATTAGCAGTCCAGAGTTCCACTGTGGTGACCCCTAACCAGGAAAAGCTGAAAGCCTTTTTTATTAAATATATTTAAACCTTTCATTGTGGCTGATCTGTCTAGAGATATTTAAGTTCTGAGAGTAATGGCATATTTATTTGGTGACACTGTATAGGCCGCTCCTAATAGCCTTTGTCTTAGTCAAACTACCATTTGTATTAATAGTAACATTACACCCTTTGTTAAGGGCCTTAAAGTAGCTGATAAGGGGTTCTGGTAGCAGTGATAACTACCTTATAGTCTGGGGAGAAGAGGGCATAGCTAGTAGACATGTGCCCTCCTTTCCCAGGGGGGTTTGTGTGTGTGGGTGTGGTTGTGGGTGAGTATATGTGTGTGTGTGTGTGTGTGTGTGTGTGTGTGTGTGTGTGTGTGTGTGTGTGTGTGTGTGTGTGTGTGTGTGTGTGTAAAACAAATCTCCAAGAGTGTGCATGTCAGCTACTTGGGCAGGGACATGAAGCACTGGTTGGACAGAGAGAGTGTTGGAGGACTTGGCTTGGAACCCTGGCTAACGATTCAACTCTATAGCTGTGCCAGTGGAGAGTCTTATTAGGGATCTGGAGAAAGAGGGAGAAACTAGCCCCGGACTGACTGTGGTCTCTGTATGCTCTTAAGGGAAACTGCACTTGATGCAGGGAGATGCATCTGGAAATACTGTGTGTGTGCACTTGTCATCCTCCCAGTGTACGTCTCCCACTGGTGCCAGTGGTGAGGATTATGGCTCCTTGATTACTGGTCCAGTGGTGGGGTATCACAGGTCTCTTGAGTAAAAAATGGAAGATATTTCGGTGCTTTGATGGTTTAATCAATCTTTTAGGGGAAAGGCCTAGAAGAGTATACAAAAAAGGTAGCTCCCTAAAAATTTATTAGAAGGTGGTACCCCAACCATGTGTATGTACCAGCAAGAGATAGGGTACCTTTAAATGTGGTTTCTGTAGCCAGTGTAAACATATCTTGGAGACTGATAAGGCTAAGGTCAACAGGCAGCTAGTATATATTTTGTTTAATTGTACATGTAATTCTATAGGAGTTATATACTTAGCTTTCTGTAAAAACTGTGACAGTTTCTATGTAGGTAAGACCCAACGCAGGTTTAAAGAACATATTTATGAACACATGTCAGATATAAGGAAGAAGCACACCAACAATTCATTGTATAAACATTTGAAAAAATACCCCGTGGATTGGTTTGCATTTTTTTGGAACTGATACAGCATCCATTGTCGAGGAAGGTGGACCATGGGTAGATTTGATAGAACATAAAGAGGCCCTGTGGCAGTTGAGATTAAATGCATGTGTGCCACTGGGTTTCAATGAACAGGTTTCCATAGCTTGTATTTTAAGACTTTATTCTTATAAACTGTAAAACAAATTAAAATTATTTTTTAGTAGTTTGTAGTTTTTAAGATTTTGAAGACATATTAATGCAATTTTTAAACATTTTTAGTTATGTTTTATTTATGTTACATTATTTATTTAATTGTTCAGTTTTCATTGGTATAGAAAGTCATATGATCCTTGGGAGGGAGATTTAAAAAGGGTGTAGTTTAACTTTGTAACTGATTCTGAAGAAGTCTGTGAATTAGTTGGCAAAAGCTCTTAAAGTGTTTGAATAAAGTTTTGTACTGGAGCGACCATGCTTTCAAGAAATGTGGTGGTTATTAGAGAAATTCCTACTCCTTTGGGCTGTGTATCAGAGGAGGAGGAATATTTTAGTCCTGATGTTCCTTTTGAGGACATTTCTTTTGGGGACACACTCTCAAGGATGATGTTTTTTTTTTAATTGGGATTGTACTCCGGTCTCTAATATCCATAAGAGGTACTGTGAGTTGCTACAGTTGGAATTTCCTAAACGTGTGGCTAGTTCTCCTGTTTTGGATGCTTTGCTGGATGCTTTTTCCAGTGCCTCTCATGCACCTGATTCTCTGCCCTCTGCTCCCAATAAGGTTTTATAGGGTGCCTGAGGATTGTCCTTTCCTGTATAAATGTCCTGCTGCTGACCCCTCTGTAGTGTCTATGGCCTCTGATAAGCCATCTCAATTGCTTTCTTTGCCCAAGTTATTGCCTTCTGACAAGGACAGCAGAACTATGGAAAGATTGGGTAAGAAAGTTTACACTTCTGCTACACTAGCTTTTTGGGCTGTTAGTTATCAGACCCCTATGTTTGGGTTTGTGTTGTGTCTTCTTTCTCAGGCCTATCAACTTATTTCTGATTTTACAGACTCTGAGGGTAAAACTTCTGTTCTTTCCTTGCTAGAGACTTCTTCTCAAGACATTCAACATTCTATTAAATGCAGTTATGATGCAAGTAGATGCCTCTTCTAGAGCTGCTGTTTTTGGTTCAGTGATGAAAAGGTATTTTGGGCTTAGGCTTCAACCTCTACCTGATGATATTAAAGCTAAATTGATGAATGCTCCTCTGGATTTTAAACTTTTGTTTGGGGAAGCTGTTTCTGGTTTAAGTCCCTTCAGGATAAGGGTAAGGCCTTAAGGAGCTTAAACATGTATTTGTCTCTCCTGTTTCTAAATTTCATAGAAATTGTCTCACTAAGCCTGCCTTTGTACCTCCAAAAATCAGCTGATGCCATTGCCTATCCTGTATCGATTCTAATTAATCAGACCATAACAGTGGCAAAAATTCCCACCTTATAGAAAACAGCCTATGTAATCCCATTACATAAAGGAGGATCCTCCACGGATTTCTCCAACTATAGACAATTGCTATACTTTCCCCACTGGCAAAAATAATGGAAAAATGTGTACACAAACAACTCATGCACCATCTAATCCAAAATCACCTCATGGCTAATACCCAACATGGATTCTGACCACACCACAGCACAACCTCGGCCCTCCTGGCTTTCACCAGTACCATAAACAACAACCTTAACAACAATGATATGTCTTCTGCCCTCTTCTTGGATCTCTCCAAGGCATTCGATTTGGTTCATCACCAACTTTTGTTATACACCCTGAAAACCTTCTATCTAGATTCCAAAGCCCTGCTGTAGTTTAAATCCAACCTCAATGCGAGGCAGCAGGCTGTTCGCTGGAAAGACAAGCTCTCTAACCTTCTACCAAACACCCTTGGAGTGCCACAAGGCTCAATATTAGGACCTCTACTGTTTTCCATCTTTATTAATGACTTATACACTGTCATCCCAAATGTCAGCTGTATCCAATATGCTGATGACTCCACCCTGATTTGCTCTGCTACATCCCCTTGGGCACTGAGGTCTGCTACCCAATCCACCTTTAATACCATAGAAAACTGGCTCTCTAAATGCTACCTGTTATTAAATCCCCCCCAAAAAAAACAAAATGCTGTTTTTCTCACCTACACAAAGGTCTGCTGCTTTTACCTTCAACATTAATGTGAAGGATGGCATTGTTATCTCCCACAACCCCTCTACAAAACTACTAGGAGTCATTATTCAATGTCACTGAAGCCTTCCTTTTCAGACAAACCTAGTGCTGTGTAACTATCCGTTTCTTCCCAGCCACATTCCTCTTTCTCTTTGCCTTTTTCTTTCTCTTCCTGCTTGGCTTCAGATCACTCAGGATTCTTAGGTTCTGTTGATCATTCGTCAGGGGTACTTCATGGTGTGGAAATTCCATCCTCCTTTCATAGGCATTCTTCAGCCTCCTTGGGAACAACTTCCCTTTTTCCCAGAGGTTCTTCAAAATCTCTTAACTCAAGGTACTATTCAAGAGGTGCCTGTGTTCCAAAGGTGGAAAGGGTTCAACTCTAGACTGTTTCTAGTGCCCAGAAAACAGGGAACTTGGAGACCTATTCTAGACCTCTCATCTAAACATTTTTCTAAAAGTGCCTTCCTTTCAGATGTTGTCCCTTCAGATTCTGTTTTTTCTCTTGCTCCCTCAGGCCTTTATGGTGTCTCTGGAACTCAGAGAGGCTTATCTCCATGTTCCGATCAATCCTCTTTTCAGGACGTTTTTGCATTTCTCTGTTGCTTCCTGGCATTTTCAGTTTTCTGCTTTGTCCTTTCACCTTTCTATTGCTCTATTGCTCCATAGGTGTTCACCAAATGCCTTGCTCCTGTGATTGCATTTTGCAGGCTTTGGAGGATCCAAATATTTCCCTACTTAGACAACCTGTTGATTAAGGGATCCTCCCCAGAGACCCTTTTGCAAAATTATCATTTTGCCATTTCCCTTCTTCAGAGTCTGGGGTTCACTATAAATTTCAAAAGGTCTTCTCTGACTCCTTCACAGTATCAGGATTCAGACAGTGCCAATGCTTGCATCCCAACCCCCTCCAAAGGCCTTAACTCTCATTTCTTTCTTTCACACTCTTCTTCCTCTGACTTTACTACTGTCAGGGAGTTTCTGACAGCTCTGGGTTTCATGGCATCCACTATTCCAATGCTCTCCCTGGCCAAACTTCACATGAGAAAGTTTCAGTGGTTTCTGCAGTCAGTGTGGCTCCAACATGCGCATCCGCTAGACTTTGAGGTTCCTCTTCTTTCATGTCTCAGACAGGAGCTTCACTGGTGGATTCAGCAGTTGTCTCTGAATCCAGGGATCCCTTTTCATCCTCATCTTCCCTCTCAGGAATTGTTCACAGATGCTTCAGACATGGGATGGGGGGCAACATTTGGCTCCCTGAAGGTACAGGGGGTGTGGTCGCCTCATCAGCAGAAGAAGTGCATCAATATCAAAGAGATGAGAGCTCTTCTGCTGGCTCTTCAGGCCTTTCATCCCCTTTTCTCTCCAGGGCCTCTCAAGGATTTCACAGACAGTATTACAGTGATGTGGTATATCAACAAACAGGGAGGAAAGAGATCTTATCTTCTTTGCCGGTCGGCACTTCTGGTATGGGATCTTGCTGTCAGGTATCAAGTGACTATTTAGGCAGTTTATATCCCTTCCAGTCAAAACATTGTGGCAGATATTCTGGCAGGTCCTTAACTCAGTCCCACAAATGGATGCTTCACAGGGATGCATTTCTGGACATTATCCACCAGCGGGGGTACTCCTCAAGCAGATCTTTTTGCCTCCCTCTGAATAGACACCTTTCCCTCTTTTGTACTAGATTCCCAGGTCCTCTGGCATGGAAGATGGACACCCTCTCATTTTCTTGGAAGGGGATGTTTCTTTAGGCACTACCTCCCCTTCCTCTCATTCTGAAAGTCCTGTTCAAAATTTAACAGGATGCTCCCAAAATCTTGTTGGTGACTCCCCAACCATGCCCCAAGACTCTCACTCCACATTTTTAAGCACCCTGGAAACTATTAGGGCCCAACCCAACACTCTCATACTAGGTGACTTCAACTACCCCTCCATCAGCTGGGAAAACTACTCATGCACCAGTACACTGGCCCAAAGCTTCCTGGAATTCATCATTTCCAATGCCCTGGACCAGCTCATTCTTACCCCCCCTAAAGGAAGCAACATCCTTGACCTGGTTATTATTAACATGGGCAAATGTTACTCTACACCAATAGTCAATTCCTCCCTGGTTAGATCTGACAACAAACTAATCACCATGGAAATTTGCATCTCAACCAAACCCCCTGCAAAGGTAACCAGCATGAAAAACTTCTCCAAAGCTGACTTTGTGCTCCTAAAAACAGAGGTAGCTAACTTCACAGCACCCATGTCAATGGAAAATAGATGCATGACTGTCGAATCATACTCCAATGCACTGTACGAACACATACATAAATGCATGGAACTAGCCATACCCAACAGTACCAAGACACTCTCCTCCAAAAAAAGGAAGCCAATATGGTAGTCCCCTGCCATTAATCAACTCTACAACAGAAGGAAAAAACTGTTGCAGAAAAAGGTGAAGTCCCAAGATTGGAAAAACTCCCTTATTAGCCTCAACAAAAAGTTGAGATCCCTCATCAAAACCTCTAAAGCCAGCTATGAACACAGAATTGTGGCAGACACTAAAATAACCACAAAGCATTCTATAGTTATATCAAGAATCTCCACAGCAATATTCAGTTTTGCTTTGAGTTACTGCACAATGGTACTTCCTATACTGAGCCAAGAGATATTGCCAACATACTGGCCAACAGATTCAGTGCCAACTTTACCCCTCTCTCCCCCCAAAGGACCAATCACAATACCAGAAGAATGCCAGGCACCCAGCATTACTGCAGCACAGGTTAAAGCTGCATTGTCCAAGGCCAAGAATACAGCTTCCATGGGACCTGACAATATCCCTGGATGTGTTCTACATGAACTACAAAGTGAACTGGCACCACATATGTGTGCCCTGTTCAGTCACAGCCTCACCTCAGGCTTTGTCCCTACTGAATGGTGCACTGCTACAGTCATCCCTCTCCATAAAGGGGGAGCGATTGCAGACCCTGGAATTATCACCCCCATTAGTCTGATGAGTCTGATATGTAAGGCTATGGAGCGCATCATCATGGACCTAATTAACAAGGATATAGGGAATCTCCAAACTCTAGATCCTACACAATTTGGTTTTGTGAAAGGTAGATCATGCCTGCTCAACCTGGTTGACTTCTTTGAGTCAGTCACCAGAGCTGTGGATGAGGGCACGGTAGTTCATACAGCCTACCTCAATTTGGCCAAGGCCTTTGATATCATTCCCCACTCAGGAATTATTGATAAACTCACCAAACTAGGCATCAACCCCTATATCACTAGGTGGGTTGCAAATTGGCTCACAGATAGAATCCACAGTGTGAAAGTAGTGGACTCCAAGTCAGACTGCTGACCAGTCATGAGTGGAGTCCCACAGGGATTGTTCAAGGGTCTTCTCCTGCATGCTCCTTCTACATAGGAAGTTAATCCTCTTACAAGGTTTCTTAAACAATCTAGATACCAACTGTTCATCCTACTCCCTAATAGTGGTCACATCAAAAAAATCTACACTGGTGGCAGAACAATGCATAGTGAAATGAAAAAAATCAGTACAGGTATTCAGAGCCCCTCGAAATCTAATAATTCAGAATGTTGTCCATACCATAAAATAAACAGATCATCGACAAACCATTTATAATGAATGATGGACTCAAAGAAGAGGCTCCTTCTCAAAACACAGGTGGTTTCCAAAGATGCTAAAATTATAGTGGCGTAGCTATTGGCACCCAAACTGACTATAGCTATGCCACACCTTTGTCAATAATAATGTTCATTAAACAAAACTAAAATCTCTTCCAAAAACAAACAAATCAGATACAATCATTGAAAAAAATCACCATACATCTATAGAAAGCTCTTTACATGTCCCAGATCCACATAATTCGGTATCACCGCAATAAGTGATATAACATCTAAAGTAGCCATCCAAATATCTTGGTCACTAGATATACCTTGACATCAAAAAGAGATTGCCAAAGATGTTTATTATCTTTGAGGATGGTAGGTGCTGTCTACTAAACATTCTTTTGCTGCTGTCTGTCTAAAACATAAAAATGCACCTGTATGGAGCCCAACAATATTCTTGGTTGCTTAATCAACAGTGCCAGATGCAGCATGTCTGAAATGCTCATAAAAACTGTTTAACTTAAGTATACCCATGGGGTATGTTCCAAAGTTATGGAAAATTACTGTTGTTATACCAAACAGTAAAGGGGGTTCCACACCTCATATCCTGTGAACTACAAATCTGTCAGCCTAACCAGTCTAATTTGCAAAGCTGTGAACATATTATATGTGATCTCATCACTTCCAAAATAAGTTACAAATATATTGCTCGAGATGCACAAGAATAGGATTTTTAAAGGGAGATCACATCTACTTAATTTAGCAACCTTCTTTCAGAAAGTCATAAAACTGTAAACAATATCATTGCAGCTCAGATAGTTTACTTATATCTGGCCAAGGCCTTTGACATGCAGGCAAGTTTAAAGGAATTAATGTAAACCCTTATGTTGTGAAATGGAAACTGGCTAACAGATCAAACCTACTTAGTTAAAGCAGCAAGTGCCACCTGTCAAAGTACAAACATGATTAATGCTATTCCTTAGGGTTCAGGGTTCAATACTGGGACCCCTTCTCTGCATTATCTATTTCTCAGATCTGCAAACCACTAACCTATGCATATGGATAAATAAATTTGCTGATGATTGCAAGCGGCATGTTGTCATTTACTTAGTGTCCAATATTGTGTGTGTTACTACAGCAATGGATAACCCATATAAATCAGTGGTGTATTAGAAACAGACTTAGTTAAATGCACATACGTGCTTTTCATTGTCACCTTCATTAAATAGATTTTAACAGCAGCTTACAGCAAAGGTAGCACCCAACTTCAGACTGATAAATCATCAGAGATCTCCATATCTTCATAGGCAATTTCATACTCTCAGACATCATGTTGTAACAGTAGTTAGGAAATCCTTATATTTAGTTCAGACAGTAACAAAGGTATTTCATGCATATCAAAAATAATTTATCATTCCCCTATACTCTGCCCTGATCAGACCAGTTATAGAACATAATGCTCATTTTAGTATGCACCTCTTCAAACATATTATGTATCTAGAATGGCCCCTGGTGCTTCTAAATAAAATGATCACCAGACTAAACACTCTGTGCTACTAAGACAGACTTGAAGCTCTCTCTATATATACTATTTCTCATATAGAGTCTTGCAAGTGCCATTAAGGATCTAGCTCACCCTCCATCCATTAACAAATAAATAATACACACTGAAGAGCCAGATTTATTATTCAGTGCTTCTCCATCTCTGGAATAATCTTCTGTGATATATAAACCAGAGTGAAACCCTCTTCATTTAAAGCAAACTTTTATAGTTGTATGGGTGCCCACTAATTCATCCTGGTCCTGACTTCTTTTGCCCTCCTGCAGGCAGGAGGTTCATGACGCCTGTGGTACTGACAAGGTGATTATGGTTCTGGATGGAATCGGCCTTGTAAACTCTATGACTACATGACTCTATGAATTGTTCTTCACAAGACAGATGTACTCAGTTATAATTCACCAATTTCCTGCAATTAACTTTATATACATTAATAAGCAGTTAGTTACATGGTTTTACAATAAAATAGTGCAGTTCCTTGAGAAATGAATTAAACAATACAGTTTGAAAAGTAATAGTATAAACAACTACACAAACAAAAATATATAAAAAGTTTTGAGCAGACATATGCTATAAGAAAAACATTGTCTAACAACAAGCTGGTTCTACCACTGTCACTACCTGAAGACTACTGTACTCTGTTTTTGACTTTTATGACAATTTAACAGTTGCAAAGGAAAAATAAGCAGATTTATGGCCGTGAGATCATTGACTCTGACTCTGAGGAGAAAAGTATCTCTATTTGCATCTGCAGTCCATAAAATACTTTTTTTCACTGTTCTCAAGCTTGTTAAAACTCCAACAAACATACCCAGAGGAAGCAGAATAGTATGACTAGATCAATTGTGGAACTGATTTTCAAAGAAACAATAAATTTGTTTGAAGATAGTCCAGAGAGGTGTCCTAGAACGAGGCAAAACAGATAAATATTTAGTTAGTATTGTTATTTTAGAGACATTCCATATTTCTTAATTAAATAAAAAAGCCCTAACTAATTTCTGCTAGTCAAAAATGTTATTCAGAGTAATTTCCCCTAGAGGAAGGTTTTGTAGATAAATAGAAATATCTAATATACATTACGTTAAAGTAGCTATTGAGAAGAAGTAGAAATTTAAGAATCCATAAGTTCTACAAATATGTCTACATGAAGCATTTTTTTCTTTTCAAAGCTCTGTTACATTTCTGCAGAAAAAACAAGTATTTGTTTTATATATCTTGTCTCAATACATATCTTTGTTTCAGATTTACTAAAACAAATTCAAGTTTTATACAGATTTTCACAATTTACATTTTCTGCCTCTTCAACTGAAAAAAACAATTTCAGATTTTATAGATTTTCTTACACATTGGTAAGTTCTAAGAAAGTCAGGTTGTAATGCTAAGATCACAGCAAGCAAAACAAGCCCTTCTATTCTAAACATGCAATTGTTAATCTGTAAAATAGAGATTAATAAACAGGTAAAAATATCACAGATATATTGATCATAGAACAATTAGGTAGCATGTCACCAACAGCCCAAACAAAAAACATTCAGTAAACAAACAGCCTACTGCACTAATGATAATACAGGTTGCTTAACCTTAAAGTGCCCCATGCAGATTTGATCTGCAAACTCCACTTGAGAAGGGCTAAGTTGAAAAATATTATAAATACTGGTGAGTGCTACTGTTTATAGACAAAGTACTGTGAAAAGTGGTCATTGATAACGAATCCATCAGTGATTAACAAAAAAAAAAAACTCACAGGATAAAATCAAGTGAATCAGCAAGTTTCTTTAAAATATGAGTGGCAACAAGATTAGCTTGTCATCCGATTACAGGGGGCACTGATGTCAAACAGGCTAGACACACACTCAGCAGGTACACAGAGCACAGTGGCCAGCTCTTGCTGCCACCCTTGTCTTCCTCCCATTTCAGGCAGATGTAAAGTTGTTTGAAATATCACAAAAATATCCTAATGTAAACACACTGATACACCAAAAGATATGAAACTTATTTATTTGTTTATTTATTTATTTATATTTGTTTATCGGGGTTGTGCATTAATCTCAAATGACCATTTGCAAGCATAGCCTAGCTGATCATTAAAACATATTGCAGATTAGCAACAACACTATTTACACAGATACACAAAGTACACACTAAAACAAACACATACAAGCACACACACATGCTAAATAAATGCTGTCAGCTTTTCTCTTAAACTAATATCTTAAGATGCTCCACTGATGTTTGACCATAGAAGATAAAGAATTTCCTCTGGACTGGTTTTACTTATGAATAGCCTCTAAAACATTATTGCATAGGCAGGCTATTTATAGTTCATATGTTAATGCTGCACGGTTCATCTGTGAACCATTAATATCCCAGCCAGAACATTCTAGATCATAACAGTCATCAACATAAATAGCTCCTAGTTTCATCCCTTTTCAATGAGAGCTTAAGAGGTCAGACCCCTATCCATCCATTCATCCAGGTTATGTTTAAAAATGGTCAGGGAGTTACTTTGCTTTACAAGGGTCTATATCACTTTGTCAAAGGTTAATTTTCATGAACCTTCATTCATCAACCCTAATTCAGTGAACGTTTACATCAGCAAACATTCACTTCAATGAACGTATACCCAGGGAAAGGAACGAGTTGGCCTTCATAACAAATTTGCCCTTTCCCCACTGTAGTGCGATCTCAGAGTTGGTATATATAGTTCGGGGGTGTGGGGCGCACAGACTCCCACATTGTGGGGTGTGGGGGGGTGAAGCCCCACACATGGGTGTGTTTGAAATACTATTCTTTGTGATGGTCAGAATGCTGGGCAACTCACTTCTTTCCCTGTGTAAGTCATTTGTTGAAGTGAAGTTCACTAATATGAATGTTTGCTGTGTTAGGGTCGATGAACAAAGGTTCTTGGAACCTTCAATGACCTGATATAGACCCACTTTACATCCAAAGGATGTCTGTTCCATAACAGTGGTTGCATAAGACTGAATTCTTCAAGGCTCTGTAGGCTTGACAGAAGTCCACAATCAAGAGTTTCTATGATACAGAAAAAGGAAACAGCACTTTAAGGTAATATTTGAAAGTTGCCTCTCAAGCTTAGTCATATGGTTAGAGAAATATATACCAAAGGGAGCATTATACTCTGTTATGAACCTGATGAGGAAGGAAGAGAAAAGGATGATAACTTCCTTAGACAGAGACATCATTATCAAAGAATAGCTCATTGCCAATAAAAGAATTCAGGTCCCTAATAAATGAGACGGTGGTATCACCTATGTGGTAGGTGCATGGGAGCCCATATTTACCAAAGGACACAGAGCTGAATTCCTTTATATTTAGTTTAAAGCCATAATTGAGGCACAATTTGTCGGTGTAATTTAGGCCATCCTGGATAATCTGGAGGTCAGATGGAGAGCTTATGACAGCTCTAACATTACAGTAAACTGGCAATGTGGTCACCAACAGACCTCTGATATTGGCTTTGACATCAAAGAAGTAAATAACAGAGAAGTAGTCCTAGAACTGATCCCTGGGGGGACACCACTGGCAACTATTCTTTTTGATGACAGCGTGCTTCCAACACTAACAGACTGGGTTTTACCAGTTTACTATCCAGTGGGTAAAATAGGGGTTAACATTTACTTTGTTTAGCTTATTAATAATAACAGAATGTGGGATGGTATCAAAAGCCTTGGCCAGATCCCAGTAAGCAGTTTGAACCAATTTGCATGAGTTTAATGCATAAGTGACTTAATCAAAGAAGTCCACTAGGTTTAGGAGGCAGGATATGCCTTCAACAAATGCAAAGTGGCTTGAGTCTAGGGCTAGTAGATTGCCTATGTCCTTGTTAATAAATTCCATAATGATGATGCATTCTACTGCTTTATAGATAAGGTGGTGAAGCTTATAGGTCCAGGCTACCAGGATTAGTACTGGGTCCTCCCTTATCGTGTGGGATGGCTATAGCAGTTCTCCCCACAAATGAGACTGACTAGACTTAGTACTGAGTCTACAGTACTCATGGAGTTATTGTTTTTGGCCTTGAAGAAATTACTCCAGATTTGCTTACAAGGGACTGGGATGATGTTAATATGATTGGGAAAGTTAAAGTCTGAAAGGTTTGAGCTGTATTTATTCACTGATATATTCACTATGTCCTCAAGAGATGCAGTTGTGTTGTTATTAAATATTAGATCCATGCACTGCTTTGGGAGCATTTGACTTTGCTTCTAAGTTCTTTGTTAATCGTTTTGAGTTCTCCATTAGATGATTGGGTATTAACTTTATGATCTGTGAGCTGCTTCCTCTTATTATATACTTTGTTCATGCTACAATTCCACCACAGGGGTTTATTCCAGCATTTGGCATTGCAGTTGTGTCATATAGGAATGGGAAATGACACCACAGTGCCTTCTTTGAGGTGGGTATAGACACTATCCACAAATGTGGCATTGTTAATATAGTGGATGTATTTCCATTTAAGAAGCGTTTGCTTTGTATTCAGGAAACTGTTTGGGTTACAGAGTACAAGGAAAAGAGAAAAGTTATTACAGTTAGGAGAGTCATCTCCTTCACTTTAGGGATTGTGGGAGAATGCACATCTTTTTTGAATAATTTATGTTGGAAATGTGAGATTCAGCAACTATGGAAGTAAAGAAGCTGTCACTATATGTATTATTTTTATAATGGATGATCACAACCATAGACCCTCTCCTTAGATTAATGTAGTTAACCAAGGAGCAGAAGCATCACTAGGGCAGGACAAGAGGAGCAACTGCCTTGGACACAGAGGGTTGGTGATGTGATTGCCCACACTTTATCAGGATCTCTCTCTCGCTTTAGTGCAATACTGGCTTTTAAAAGAGTGTTGTTTTTGTGGTGAAACCTGAGCACTGCAGCACTCCATGTGTGGTCTAAACTGTAGCAACTGTTTGCTACATTTGTAGCAAGCAGTTTGCTACAATTTAATAGAAAAAGTGTTTGTTTTTTTAACTAAGACATGAGTGCCATAACTCTTTATGCAGGCAGAACATAAACTGTAAATAGTGTTTGCTACATTTGTAGCAAGCAGTGTGCTACAGTTTAAAAGAATCTTTAAATAAGATATAGTTATATGTGCAGAGTGGAAGGAGGATCAGGAACAGGGCACAAAATCGGGACCTGAATGGTTGGGTCAGGAAGTTGGGGGGGGGGTCATGCACCTGGCTACCTGCGTAATGTGCCAGTAGAAGGAATGTCAAATTTTTTTTTGCTCTTGAAAGTTAAAGTCTGAAAGGTTTGAGCTGTATTTATTCACTGATATATTCACTATGTCCTCAAGAGATGCAGTTGTGTTGTTATTAAATATTAGCTCCATGCACTGCTTTGGGAGCATTTGACTTTGCTTCTAAGTTCTTTGTTAATCTTTTTGAGTTCTCCAGTAGATGATTGGGTATTATATGTGCAGAGTGGAAGGAGGATCAGGAACAGGGCACAGAATCGGGACCTGAATGGTTGGGTCAGGAAGTGGGGAGGGGGGGGTCATGCACCTGGCTACCTGCTTAATGTGCCAGTAGAAGGAATGTCAATTTTTTTTTGCTCTTGAATGGAAGAGTTAATTGGAGGTCACAGATCTAACTGTAATAAGCCGATCTTCAAAATATAGGGATCAGCTTAATACAGTGAAGTGTGTGTGTGTGTGTGTGTGTGTGTGTGTGTGTGTGTGTGTGTGTGTGTGTGTGTGTGCGTGCGCGTGTGTGTGTGTGTGTGTGTGTGTGTGTGTGTGTGTGTGTGTGTGTGTGTGTGTGTGTGTGTGTGTGTGTGTGTGTGTGTGTGTGTGTGTGTGTGTGTGTGTGTGTGTGTGTACATTTTTTTAACTGGGGGGTATATCTGACTGGCTTTTGTTTTTTTTTTTTTTTTTGCTCTTCTGAGTGGCTAGGGTGCTGGTTTATGGTACTGGCACAGGGCACTAGTAAAGCCAGGTATGCTTCTCCTGACTAGTATTACAGATACTGAAAATGGTGGGTGCTTGCTTAATGATGTTGCAGGTCCAATAAAGTGTATTCAGTGAGAGGTTAACAAAGTAAACTCTGTAATATAAAACATGTACAAGTGGTAGTGAGGGAGGACATTATAGTTGTGGGATATGAGATATGGTCAGAGCAGGGGCTGAAAATGTGAACCTAGAATAAGGTATGACAATGTCATTGCATTTGCATTTTTCACTCCTATGTGCATTCTAATGAAGGGGTGGTCCTTGCTGACACCTTATTAGTTGTTATGGTCTTTACAGTGAACTGAAGTGATCTAAGTACTTCTGTACACTTCCTGAGCTAAAAGTACAGCCATACCTCTGCCCTCAGTTACTTTGCCAATATAAATGACACACATTGTGCACTTCCAACTTCAGTTCCTTTTAGAAACAAAACATTAAGAAGTGAGACATAGCAGAAGAAAGGGGAATTATACAACATAGGAACACACTAAGCAAGAGATCACGAGGGCCATCATATGCCAAGTCATACACCTTAAGCAGACACACTTGAAAGTTCTTGCCACTATTTTCAAGCATTTAATAGTGCTGACCTCACATATCAAGCAGTATCACGTCTACCCATCCAGATTAAGAGCAACTGTTCTACTGTAGGCCAGACTCCCAGACACAGCTAAAGACTTTCACTTCCCAAGGAAAAGTAACCTCCCAAAACATCAAGAACCATTTGCAGTATCAAAGGCTGAAGCCTGGAGGAATTTAATTTACTCAGGGTTAGAGATGATGAGTATATACAGGAAGCACTAACCAAAGGCTATGAAATGTGCACAGCCTTCTTAACAGGTGCATGGAACTGTTACTGGGCCAGCAGTAGCAACAGCTTCACTTGCTAGTGTTTAAATAGTGTCAATCTGTTCAATCCACCTAGTCAGCTAAGAAACTGAAATAAATAAATACACTGTATCTAGTATTACATTTAGAATTGCAGAACTGCTGAGCTATTTGTTGCTCATGCTTGACCTCTCCCACACAACCATTGGACTGACTTCAGCTAGTAACAGCAGTGCTTAGGGTTGCTCTTCACTGTTGTATCGCCAGTTGTTGCTTCCTCTTACATAAGTAGATCGCTGACATGTGAATCATGACCATATCTCTGTTTCCTAATACTTACACATGTCCTTCACTGTCATCCTCTTCCTCTTTGACCACTGCTTACGTTACAATTTTTATCAATACATATAACAATCAGAACACTTCAGTTCAGCATGTTCCCTGAAGGCATCAGATCTCAGAAATTAAGAAGGGTGGGACATGGTTAGTATTTGAATGGGAGACTACTTTGCAATACCAGGTGCTGAGCACTTTTTATGAATATGACTGTTGACATAACGTTTATGTACAGATAGCTCAATGCTCCTGAAATTGTCAGCATAATTGGAGGATTTATTATAGTTGTTTCAAACAATGTTATTCTGATTTATGGATTCATAGAGTTTGCAAAGCAGAATTCATAAGTGGGCCATAATTACCATGCCACTTCCAGGCTTTATAGGGCACCTCTTCTGCCTCCATGTGGGCAAACAAGTCAGGCCTAAAATGAATTTATGAGCACCCATCCATTGATCAAGATTAACATTAAAGGAAGTGAGAATGTCACTCTATTGTATATGTAATGCAAGATTAGTCCACAGAGAGGGGAGACGTGATGAGTCTGAAATTTGTCCTTCCAGTGTGTCTTATTTATTTGATCGTTGACTTAAACATGACTGTTAGTAATTGGTAACACAGAATGGTATAATGGGAGGCATGTTAGAAAAATTTTTTTTCAGTCCATCCCATATTGCTTATTGAGACCTAGGCTCCAGACATTTTGGTAACCTGTTCATTCTCTAGGGTGAGAGCCCCATGGTCCATGCCCTTCAGTGAATGTTGAGGAATATGGAAGTGGTGCAATTATCCATGTGGTAAACAATGAGGTCTCCCCTTAAATCCCTTCCACCTGTAGCTTGTGAGTTCTACAAGGAGAGTGCAAGTTCACTATATACATACTGTACTTACCTCTGTCAATAAGTTGCACAGCTGTGCACTGCAGACATCACTAGACCTGTAGCTGCAAGGGACATGCCTGCAGTCCTGTAAGTTCTGCCACTGCAGTAAGTCAATCCATCACCCTCCCTCCCTCCTGCCAGGATGAGTGAGTCAGCAACAGCCAATTACTCTCATCTCTTTCATTTGGCTCCACCAATCTCCATGCTGCTAATCAAACATGGGCCATCTAGGTCATAGTCAGGTTCTGTGAGCTAGGTAGTACTTTAGGAAGTTTTATACTGTCTCTTAATCTGAAATAGATAATTAATAAAGCAATAAGAGACAGACCTGTGCTAGATGTAATTCTCTTAAACAGCATCCATGCAAAAAATAAGTATGATTTGTTTGTTCTACTGGCCCAATCATACCATAGCATTATACTTATAGACTGTGAAACTAGGTTGCCTAGGAACAGTCTAGACAGAGTACATTCTATTATTGTTATGACTTCTAAATTGATCTGCCGTGAGACAAGATGGCAGTCGATGAAGGAGGAAATGATTAGGTGGGACTGAAAAAAATGATACAGAAAGCTGAAATGTAGTCAGTCAAACAGATTAGTGATAATTAAATAAAAACTCTAAGTAATAAATGGGTCCCAAACAGGCTATTCAGATTTAATACTGGTAAGTAAAGGTTTACAGTTGTGTAAAATAATACCCGTTTATTAACCAGGTAGGCTGACTGGACACACAGTCCCTATTCAGGGGCAACATGGAAGGAATGTCTGGCTAAGGGACTTGCTCAATGTCACATAGTAATCAAATGAGGGTTAAGAGAATCAGACACTGTACCACAGGATGTACAGCTCAAAGACTTAATCCTCTGAACGAACCAGCTGATAACTGAAAACATGTATAAACCAACTGCCAGCTAGATAACAAAAAACATGGATAAACCAACTGCAAGCTAGATAACTGAAAACATGTATAAACTAACTGCCAGCTAGATAACTGAAAACATGTATAAACCAACTGTCAGTTAGATAACTGAAAACATGTATAAACCAACTGTCAGTTAGATAACTGAAAATATGTATAAACCAATTGCCAGCTAGAGAACTGAAAACATGTATAAACTAATTCCCAGCTAGATGACTGAAAACATGTATAAACTAACTGCCAGTTAGATAACTGAAAATATGTATAAACTATCTGCCAGCTAGATAACTGAAACATGTATAAACCAACTGCCAGCTAGATAAGTGAAAACATGTATAAACCAACTGCCGGCTAGATAACTGAAAACATATATAAACCAATTGCCAGCTAGAGAACTGAAAAAATGTATAAACTAATTCCCAGCTAGATGACTGAAAACATATATAAAATAACTGCCAGCTAGATAACTAAAAACATGTATAAACTAACTGCCAGCTAGATAACTGAAAACATGTATAAACCAATTGCCAGCTAGATAAGTGAAAACATTTATAAACCAACTGCCAGCTAGATAACTGAAAACATGCATAAACCAACTCCCAGCTAGATAACTGAAAACATGTATAAATCAATTGCCAGCTAGATATCTAAAAACTTGTGTAAACCAACTACCAGCTAGATAACTGAAAACATGGATAAAACAACTCCCAGCTAGATAACTGAAAAAAACATGTATAAAGGAAAAATAAGATGTATTCACATACACGGAGAAGAAGGATTCATTTTTCCAATTTGTGTGAGATATTAACAGCCTGTTACTGAATTAGAAAAAATGATGAGAAACTGCCCTTGCAAAGAATGTCAGAGTTCTAAAAGTCCCTAATGCAAGTACATAAAAATGTTTGAAGAAAGCAAAGCATAAGAAGACATTATACAAACACATAACAGCAGATGAAAATAATATGTTTCTTCATTCATGGAACATTTCAAACAATTGTTTTGTTCTAGTACAGTTAACAGTCAATGTCGGTGCCTCATCTAGAATCACACTTCCTTTTGGTGCTGGAAGATCTGAAGGCTGTGGGTTCTATTCCTACTTTGGTTAATTGGATTCATTTTCAGTTGGTGACACTGCAGTGTAGCACCAGGTATCCTGCACTCTTGAGTGTACTGCCCTTCAGAAGAGATGTTAAACTGAGGTCTCATCTGTCTGAGCTGGTGGTAGCATGCCTGAATGTGAAAGATCTCATGGCACTAACTGAAAAAGGGCAAAGGAAGTTACCCAGTGCCCTGGCCAAACTTCTGTTAGTCAGTGCAACTACCACTTTGGGTATCCCATGATAAGAGATCACTGACTTAGTGGGACTAATCTGGTCAACAAAGAATGAATGAATAAATAAATAAAACTTTGCAACAGACCACAAGAAGAAAAAGGTATGCTTCAAATGTCAGATGATAAGATCAAGAAAACCTTGATCTAGATACAGTTGAGTAATGTACCTGTTCCAGAGTCAGTGTCCAATAACATCATATGTCCATACTAGCTTATTGATCTCAGGACCACTTGTAGCCACATAACCCAACAATGAATTTTCCAAAACATGGAATTAATATTTTCTGGTCTATTCTGATCCTACCCCTCCCCACAAGAACAATTGCAGCCTAATCATGGCCAGCCCTTTTCATTATAATCTATAAGCCTACTGTTAGTCTTCCTTCATCTGTTGCCAGCTATGCTCCTCTCCCTTCCCCCAATTTCCACCCGCCCCCCAGTGGTCCTACCTTTATTACAAACAGTAAGCCCTCCCACCCTTCAACCTATAACATCACCACACCTATACTTCCTCCTACAACTTCTCACTACTATCCCTCCTACTCAGTTAATATGTACAAGCACACCATACCTATACTCACTGCATGCACACTCCTTGCATACATCACATTTTACCAAACATCCACCATTCCTGCACTCAACCACTACCACTGTACCACCACACATGACCACTCATATCCTACCTCTACTCTACTACTCTCTCATCAGGTCAACAACCTTTCCAATACACCCTCTATATAAACTACAGACCAAAATACTTAAACTAAAAACAACCCCACAACCTAACATAACCCTACCACCATACCTATTACCCACAGAACACAATCAAAAAACTTCCCTTATAAGCAAGCATATACAGAACTTGATAAAACTAATAATCTCATCCATATCCAATCTAGCACTCAGTGGAGACATACATCCTAATCCTGGTTCCTCTATCTCCAACCCCTCCCCTCACAATCAGACTACAAACCACATCTCCTAAATCACAGCCAATAGAAAGCCATCTGACCCCCTTCTGATAAGCCTAAATATTAGACGTATATGCAACAAGGTGCATGAATTTCATGCAACCATAGACTTCTACTCCCCTGATGTAGTGATCCTTACAGAAACATGGTTAAAACTACACATTACTAATGAGCAAATCCTCCCTACTGGTTACAATATACTAAGAGTAGACTGACTAAACAAAAAAGGAGGTGGCATAGCTATAATATTTAAGCAGCATCTAGACATCCAGATCTTAAAGTTAGCAGCTCCCCAAATAGGTAAGGAAGAAATAATATATACCAACCTTAAAATAAACCAAAATAAAGCCATAAACATAATAGGTTGTTACTTTCCACCTGACCACAACATCCCTCCACTTGAAAACCTCTTCAGCTGGACTACCCACCACCTACCCCAAGAAACTTTAATTCTAGGAGACTTCAACACTGACTCACAATCCTGTTCTAGCAACCACCCAACCCATCATGTAAATCTTCATGGCTTCACCCAACCAGTCCAGTCACCTGTTAGGATAAATAACTCCAACAAACACTCTACCCTTGATTGGATACTAGTCAATAAGAGCACCCAGTCATATATAGCAGGCTGCTGATCTGACAGCCTCAGCGATCACTTCCCAACCTTCCTACTAAGAAAACACCTTTATAAAGCAAAACCCATCATCTACCATCAAATACGCAAAAAAACTAGCGTCAACCCTCTCTTATTCAGCTCATCCCTAAAAGACTGTAACTGGCAACTTCTAAAATACCTCAGACTAGATGACAGAGTTGACTACTTTAATAAAACATTCCTAAGCATCCTTAATTACCATGCCCCCATAAGATGTTCCCAAACTAGAGCCCAACAATCCCCATGGCTGCAAAAAACACCAAGTCTGAAATGAAAAACAGGGATAAAGCATGGGACAACTGGCGCAAAACCAAAACCCCCTCTACTAGGCAAAAATTCCTAGAACTACGCAACAGAACCAAAAAGCTTATAAAACAGGACAAAATCCAATACTACCATCTGCCCTTACCTCCTCCCAACATAACCCCAAACAATTCTGGTCCTCAATAAACTCCATCCTCCACCCAGGTAAAGTAAGTACACCCACTCCTAACTTTTATTTATTTATTTTACATTTGTTGACTGGGCTAGTCTAGTTGGATACATGTCCATTTTCAGTAGAAGCCCAGGGAGATAAGCTCCGAGCAGGTAAAAAGAGAAAAAATACAATACTTAAACAAATACTAAACAAAAATACAATGCTTAGAAAGTATTTAAATTTCAATACATTGGAGAATTAAACATATTTGGAAAGAAAAAAAAAATTCTATTTAAGTAGAGTGGTATAGAGTCAAAGCATAGTTTAAGATGCAAATAAGTACAGGTACACACAAAGGTCTGAAGATATTAATATTAGACAAAAGAAGGAGAGAAGGAGACAAGAGAAAGGTTATAGAAAAGAAGAAAAAAAATGCACTGGCTAGTATATGGTTGGTTTGCCTAGAAAATTGTTGCAGAGGGGACAAGGTCCAGAAGTAAGGGTTAAAACAAGATGAGAAAGATAAGGGGAGGAAGTAGGGTTCAGTCTGGTTTAGAGCAGGGACAAAGCCAGAGAGTTTTCAGATGTTCTTTGAATTTTTTTTTTGAAGAGAGATGTAGATGAGAGAGATGTGAGTGTCCTAGGGAGCTGGTTCAAGATTTTGCCCACAACGTTAGTAAAAAGTGAGTCGCCTGCTTTATTATTAGATTTAACATTGGAAATTAGTGACTTATTGGCTGAGCTAAGTGTTTCCAGATTTTTATAAGGGGAGATCAGGTTAGTAAGGATAGGGGTATTATTTGAGTGGTAAAGAATTTTTTGTATGATCACTAGTTGATTATACAGAAGATGGTTTTGTAGTTCAGACCATCCGAGCTGTTTAAGATTATGACAGTGATGAGTTCTAAAAGGGGTGCCTGTGGCAAATCTGGCTATGTTGTTATAGCTGGTTTCAAGCTTGCTTAGATTGTTTCTTGATAGATTGGTGTATATAGTGGAAGCATAAAATAGGGTAGAAGTGAGGTGAGTCTGGGCAATGGAGGTTCTAGCTTGTGGAGTGAGGTAGGGTTTGATTCTATACAGGGAGCCTAGTTTTTTTATTAACAGTTTGAATAGTACTGTTGATATGGTCGTCAGAGCTGAGTTTATCATCGACGGTAATGCCAAGGAGACGTGTAGTAGTATCAGTGGAAATAGTAGTTCCATTATTAGCGGTAATTGTGAAGTAGATCTCTGGTGACTTTTGGGTAGGAGCAAAAAGCAGTAGTTTTGTTTTTGGGGGATTTAGGAGGAGGCAATGATGGGTAAACCAATTTTCAACAGTGTTAAATACTATTTGAGTGCGGGTTTGAGGAGAGGTTGATGACTTGGCAATACAGATCAAGGTCGAGTCATCGGCATATTGTATACAGGTGGCTTTAGGAAATACAGTGTTGAGATCATTTATAAAAATTGAGAAAAGAAGAGGGCCTAGGATAGATCCTTGAGGGACTCCAATGTTTACGGGTAGAGGTGTAGAGAGAGTATTGTCCCAGAGCACTGCTTGTTGTCTATTTTCAAGATAGGATGTAAACCAGCATATTGCTTATGGGTCAAGAGATTGGGCTTTTAGTACACTGATCAGTAAGTTGTGGTTCACCATATCAAAGGCTTTTGATAAGTCAATGAATAGTGCAGAAGATAGAGCGTTATTATTTTGATTCCTGTTAATACAGTCTGTAAAAGTTAGTAGGGCGGTAGTTGTACTATGAAAGGGCCTGAAGCCGTGCTGGCAGTTGGCTAGTAAATTATTATGGAGCAGATGTTGAAGTAGTTGATAGTGAATACATTTTTCCATTATTTTGGCCAGTGGGGAGAGTAATGCAATAGGTCACAAAATTAGAGATATCGGTGGAATTGCCTCCTTCATGTAAGGGGATAATGTGGCAGACTTTCCAAATGGATGGGATGTTTCCTTCTATGATTGTTCGGTTTATAAGGCTGGATATGGGATATGCAATAACTTTGGCTGCTATTTGAAGGTATTCAGCTGGGAGGTGGTCAGCAGAAGGGATACAAGGTCTACATTTTTGTAGGAGTTTGCAGATAAAGGATGTTGGTATGGGTTATATATGCAAGGAGGGCACTGAGCTGTTAGTGTTTTGGAAAGGGTGGGGGAAGTAGGAGATAGCTTATTAGCCAGTGTTTGAATAGTTTCAGTGAAGTAATTGTTGAAGGCATCCGCTATTTGTAAAGGATTATTATGCGGAATTGATGATGGGGCTGGAGTTTTGGTATGTCCTGGTTTGATTAGCTTATTAACGCCTGACCAGAACTTTTGAGAGTTTTTTGGTGTGATTGTTGAAGGAGGAAATAATATTTTTGTTTATCTAAGATGATGTATTTTTTGGTTGTATTTCTTAGCCGTGTATAGTGTAGGTGGTCTGCAGAGCTCTTAGTGGCTCTCCATTTGGTCCATATTTTGTTTCTTAGGAATATGTTTTCTCTGGTTTGTTTTGTGAGCCATGGGGCAACTTTGTTTCTAACTCGGGAAGAGTGAGGAGGGGCATAAAGATCTAGGATTTGTAAGAATTTAGTATTAAAGTAGGAAACAGCTTCATCTAGTTTGAGTTCTTTCAATGGTGACCAGTTGCAGGCCTTTAGTTCTCTTTGAAAGCTCTCTGCTTGAAAGTGTTTTTTTGAGCGATAGGATGTAAAAGTGTTATTATTAGGACTATGAGCCTTATGCTTTGTTATATAGGTTAGTACATGGTCACTAATGTCATCAGGAAGTGTTCCTGGTATATAGGTTTCAGGATGACTATTTATAAGGATCCAGTCAAGGATGGTTTCTTTATTACTGGGTTTGTGAATTCTTGTGGGGGTGTTTATTATTTGTGTGAAGCCATAAATATTAATGTGAGTGTTTGGTTTGGGGGAGCTACAGGTAGTCCAGTCAATGTTAAAATCACCAAGTACAATTGTTTCTTGAGGTAGATGGGTGGAAAGGGTACTAAGAATGTTTTCCAAAGTGTTAATATTGTTTCCTGGTGGAATATAGGTACAAATGATGTAAATAGATTTAGATTTGTTAAGCTGGAGTTTGATGGGGAATGTTTCTGCATTGTTATTAGAGGGAAATAGCACATTATAGGATGAGACTTGGAGTTCAGATCTATACAAGATGGCTACACCGCCACCCTTTTTGGAAGTACGGTCATATCTAAGGATGTTGTAACCAGGTGGGGTTATTTCTAAGTCATGAGTAGAGAGTTTCAGCCAAGTTTCAGTAAGGCAAAAGATATTTATTTATTTTATTTATTTTATTTTATTTCACATTTGTTGACCGGGAAAGTCCGACTGGATACATGTCCATTTTCAGCGGAGGCCCGGGGAGAAAAGCTCCACAGTGAATGAATATAATGCATTGAGATAATACATAGGACTCAGTAACAAAACAATACATAGAACTAAACAACAAACAAAACAAATTAGTTTCCTATACTAGAAAATGGTACAAAGGAGATGTAGTAAAAAAAATAAGTTGATCATAAACAATATCAGGGATACAAACATATTAATACTGCTTCTAGCATCCTGATTCTCCATGTAGTCTAACCATTTCAGTTTAGAGGAGAGAGAAAGAAGTAAGAGCGAGGGGGATGCATCTAGGAAAGTATCTATACTTGTGAGAGAGAGGATTAGTCAGGACTTGAGCATTGACAGAGCCAATATAACTTTAGATGTTGATTTAACCTTTTTTTGAAAACACATAGGGAGGAAGTGCAGGAAAGGCTGGGAGGAAGGGAGTTCCATATTTTGCCAATGGCATTGCTAAAAAGTGAGTCACCACCTACATTGTTTGCTTTGACTGTTTGAACTAGTAGCTTATTGGAGGAACGCAGACTACTGAGATTATTATAGGGCCTTATTAAGTTATTCAGCGCTGGAGTTTTGTCAGGTTGGTTCAGGATTTTAAATGCTTCCATAAGTTGGGTCTGCTGTAGCAGGTTAGTGAGTTCTAACCAACCTAAGTTTCTTAGGTTAACACAGTGGTGTGTTCTATAGGGCATTCCTGTTGCAAATCTAGCAATCTGATTATAACAGCGTGTTAGTTTTTTTTTTCCACTGTTTTAAGATTAGTGAGTATAGGGGAGGCATACAGGAGGGTAGAGAGAAGATGTGAGCGGGCCATGGTCACTTTCGCTATTGGGGTTAGAAAAGATTTGATCCGGTATAGAGACCCAAGTTTTTTATTAACGGTTTTGATGGTCTGATTAATATGGATATCAAATCTAAGTCTGTTATCTATGGAAACTCCTAATAGTTTGGTATAGAGGTCTGGAGAGATGACAGTCCCATTTTTGGATTGGATAGAAAAGGATAGAGGTGTGGTCTTTTGAGTGGGTTGGAAGAGTAGTAATTTGGTTTTGTTTGGGTTAAGGATCAATTTACGTCCTAATAGCCAGTTCTCTACTGCCCTGAAACATGTTTGGGTTTTGGATAATAGGTTGTCAGGAGTAGTGTCAGCACAGACTAATGTCGAGTCATCTGCATATTGAATGCAGGTTGCTTCAGGGATGGCTTTATACAGGTCATTTATAAAAATAGTAAACAGAAGAGGCCCCAGTATAGATCCTTGGGGTACTCCTATAGTATTGGGTAGGAGGTTGGAAAGTTTAGTATGCCAAAGTACGGCTTGTTTCCTATCAGAGAGATAGCCATGAAACCAATCTAGAACTTGTTTGTCTAGTTGGAGATTTTCTAGTGTATGATGTAGTAGCTGGTAGTTCACCATATCGAAGGCCTTCGATAGGTCAATAAATAATGCTGAGGATATTTTTTTGTCATTTTGATTGTGATTGATAGTGTCGGTGAAAGAGAGAAGAGCAGTGATTGTACTATGGTGGGGTCTAAAACCATGTTGTGTGTCTGTTAGTAATTTGTTCATGGTAAGATAGTGAAGGAGTTGTTTGTGTATACACTTCTCCATGATTTTGGCCAATGGTGACAGTATTGCTATGGGCCTATAATTTGATAGCTCAGTAGATAGGCCTCCTTTGTGGAGAGGGATGACATGGGATACTTTCCATATTGATGGGATTGTGGATTCTGCTATGGTTCTATTGATTAGTATTGAGATGGGGTACGCTATGACATCTGCTGCTATTTGTAAGTATTCAGCTGGGAGAAGGTCTGCAGAGAGAGTAGTTGGTTTTAGTTTCTTCAGTAAGGAACATATATATGCAGTAGGGACAGGTTGGAATTTAAAGGTCGATTCGACTTTTTAAGTTTTCTGTTTTAATGGAGTTGGTGGATGGTAGTTGGTTAGCTAAGGATTGTATAGTATCAGTAAAGAAATTGTTAAAGGAATTTGCTACGTCTTCAGGTGTTTTGTCACTTAGTGTCTTTGGGGTAGGGGTAGAGGATTTCCCTGGGTGGAGAAG
This sequence comes from Protopterus annectens, assembly GCF_019279795.1. Classification (NCBI taxonomy): domain Eukaryota; kingdom Metazoa; phylum Chordata; order Ceratodontiformes; family Protopteridae; genus Protopterus; species Protopterus annectens. The sequence goes on along the minus strand of NC_056732.1, from coordinate 1,673,670,563 downwards.
ATTATTTAATCCAGTCCAGAATTTTTGAGGGTTGTTTTGGTGTTTATTTTGGAGTTGGCAATAGTAATTTTTCTTATCAGATAATGTTGCTTTTTTGGTCTCATTTCTTAGTTGTTGAAATTTTATGCGGTCTGGGGTTGATTTGGTTGTACGCCAGGTGTTCCAGGTTTTGTTTCTACTTTTGATTAGTGATATGGTGTTTTTTGTTAACCAGGGTGCAATATTTGTTTTTATTCTAATTGATCTTATTGGGGCATGGGACTCAAGTATAGCTAGGAATGTCCTATTAAAAAGATATACTGCCTCCTCTAGTGGGAGATGCTTAAGGGATGCCCAGTTAAAGGATTTAAGTTCCATCAGGAATTTAGTGAGGTCTAAATGCTTCTTATTTCTGACTGGCCTATACATAGGCTGGGTGGAGTTTATTACCTTCTTTTTCATAATATAGGTGATGAGATGGTCGCTTAGATTGTTTGGAAGGGTTCCGGCCATATATGTTTGGGGATGACTGTTGATGAGGATCCAGTCTAGGATACTCTCTCTTTGATTATTATTACCTATTCTGGTGGGGGAAGATAATAACTGACAGAATCCTTGTAAGTTGATGTGGGTAGGGTTGACTTCTGAGGAGCATTGCTTCCAGTCTATATTGACATCACCTAGGATAATGGTTTCTTGAGGATAGTTATTTGATAGCCAGCTGAGGATATGTTCAAGGGTGTCAGAGTTATTCCCGGGGAGAATGTAGATCACAATTAGATTGATACGTTTGTCTTTATTTATTTGTAGTTTTAGTGCAAGTATTTCAGCATTAGCGATATGGGGTGGTTGAGGAGAGTTAATAGTGACATTCACTGTGCTCTTATAGAGCACCGCAATGCCGCCTCCTTTTTTTGTCAGACGATCAGCTCTATATATATTATAGCTTGGTGGCATTATCTCATTGTCTTTGGTCCCTTGCTTTAGCCAGGTTTCAGTTAGACACATTATATCTAGGTGGTACATTGCTATTAGGGCATGCAAGTTATGAATCTTATTATTTATACTTCTTATGTTTAAGTGATATATTTGAAGAGTGTTTGGTTGAGTAAGCGGTAGGGTATTTGCAACTGGAGTGGATAAGGGGCCTGGGTTGGGATGGATATCTCCATCTATGGTTATATTTTTTCTTAGATAGTCTAATAGTCTCATAAGCTTGAGTAATAGTTTAAGTTCATGCTTGTATTTGGGGTGCTTTAGTTTAAGTTTAAGGGGGTTGTGTTGATTGGGATGGTATATTTTACTGGACAGATGGATGGTGTTAGGTTTAGTACAGCTTAGGGATGGGATGGTACTAGTTTGGTCTCTGGGGTAGTAAAAACCTGATAGTTCCTGGTCTTCATATCTAGTTATTAGATATAGTTTGATAATAAGTAGTAGAGTGCAGGATACAATTTTTAGCATTGGTTTAATTGTGATGGGTGTTGTAGCCTTCATTTTCTTTGGGCAATGATTGATTAAATTGTTAAGATATGATAGGGCTAGATAGAAGAATTTGCCAGAGATGTGGGTGGGGATTTAAGGTCGGGTTGATTGGCTAAAGAAGAGAAGTGGGGGTGTGGTTAGTTAGGTATAAATGTAGCTTTACTGGGGCGGTGGGATATGGGGGCAGGGAGGCAGAGCAAGCCCGAAAAAGGCGGGTTTATCCCAACTATGTATTGGCAGGAAAAATGGCAAACGACAAGATGGTAATTTCTCCAAATTTCTTTCTTTTTAACACCAACCTCTTACAATTTTCAGCTTAGAATTTACAGGGACTATCAATTTGTAGCTGTAAGAGGTTGTTTTTGGGATTTAGTGTGGTAGAATGCTGCCACGTTCTGAACCCAGTGTACTAGTGGTTCTAAGGATTAGGTTTACAGTTAATCATGGAGCTGCTGTTAATTAAATTCAAGACCTTGTCAAAGTTCTTCTTTTATGGGCTACTTTTTTCCTACTGTTCGCTGCAGTTTGTTTGTACTTGTTGCTTGGAGGGAGCGAACTATCCTTAGATGGGGACTTGGTTGGGTTCGCTAGGGGCGAACAGAATGTGTAACACCTGGATAGAGATAGAAAAGCACATGTACATGCATCAAGACTTGTCGTATCAAATGCATGCACTTGTAAAAGAGCATGCAATTGACTAAGTTTGTTATTAATGCTATGGATATTAAGTTGAGCAATTCTTAGAGAGTTAACTAATTGTATACAGGTAGAAATATCATTGGATATTTGTTGTGGGTTACTGTAGAAATGTTGATTTGGGCTAGGATTAGGATGAATATCACCATCTAATAGGAGCTGAGTGGGATGTTTTAGTAAGGTCTTTATGCTTTTAAAGTACTTGGGTAGGCTTATCTTACTGTAGAAGTAAATAACATGGGAAGATCTGTGAAATCTTGGGAGTAGGTATGGTGAAGTAGAAGTTATGTTGTTATGGGAGAGGGAGCTGATATGTATGGTTGGTGGTGTTTGTTGGTGGGGAGGTACATTATTAACTAGAGAGAAGTTTTCATAGTAGGTTAAAGTATAGGGTACAGCTAGGAATAATAATGAAGAAATAATAAGAAGATAGTTTTTATAGTTAGAGTTCTGTAAGAAGATCATTTGAGATAATAGGGTTGTAGGGTAATGTAAAATATTAGGTAGAGAAGATTACGAGTTATAGTATGGCAGAATAGATAAATGGTGGCTAAGAGAGGAAGTATTAGTGAAGAGAGAGGTAGAGGGGCTGGTTAATTGGCCTCTTGAAGTAGGGAGGAGAAGAGGAAGGAGAGAGTTAGCAGTGGGAGTGGTTGTTAAGTAGTAGTGTAAGATGATAGGGAGAGTAAATTGGTAGGTCTGGCTAAGGATGTTCAAGTGTAACAGCACTGGAGGTGGGTGGGATATGGGGGTAAGGTAGGGGAGCAGAGTGAGCCCGATGGGCGAACGGAGCAGGCCAGAGCAAGTATTGGAGAATTCAGCAGAGACAATCAGTGAGCACCATTCACCTAGAGAAAGACAGTGGAGGAGGTAAGTAGCTGCTAGAAGAGCAGGTAAGGTGTAGAAGAGAGGATAGTGAAGAGGGGAAACTATGAAGAAATAAAGTCTAAAGTTAGTAGAGGAAGAGAAGAGTATAGACTATGAGCAGAGAAGGAGTAGAAAGGGGAAAAGAAGGCAACTGGGAATGTCCAAGAGATAGAAGAGGAGGAATGCAGAGAACTAAGACTGGTAAACTATGAGGAGTGAGTAAGGGCTCGAGGCAAAAATTACACTGCCACCTAGTGGGCAGAATAGATATTACTGCAGGTAGCCAGGAAAGAAAAATAGGTGGGGTAGAATAAGGTAAGTAGCGAGGGGAAAATCTATCGGAAGAAGCTTTTAGTCAGGGAGAGGATTCTGGCTGCTGGTTTTCCTGACTCAGTGGATAAATTAGTTTACAAGCTTAATTATGAGACAAAAATGGAATTAGCTTACAGTGTGGGTCAATAGAGAAACATACTTTGTAAGTTCTGTACAAACAGGTGAGAGCACTGGGCAGCAAAAAAGGATGGTCCAATTTGGCAAGGCTTGAGGTGGATCAGGGGGTCCTTAGAAGCCAGGCAGGTCCCTTATTGCAATGTAGTGGTTAGATTATTTGTAAGTTCTGTACAAACAGGTGAGAGCACTGGGCAGCAAAAAAGGAAAGTCCAATTTGGCAAGGCTTGAGGTAGATCAGGGGGTCCTTAAAAGCCAGGCAGGTCCTCCTCAGAAAATATTGCTACCTTTTTCAACAATCACTTCACACAAACCATACTATCACTAGCTAGACAACACAACCCCCCATAAACCCACACCATCAACTAGAACTAACAATCTCCCCACTAGCTTCTCTTTCTCTCCTGTTCATACCTCCAAAATAAAACAACTACTAACTAAACTTAAAACTACCAGATTAGCAACAGACAACCTCCCAGGTGAATACATTCAACTTGCAGCTGATGCTCTAGCCTACTCCCATATCACTCTTGATTAACAGATATTTGTCAGAAAGTTATGTTCCCACACTATGGAAAGTCTCACACATAATTCCCCCTACGCAAAGGAGGCCCCTCCACAGATCTAACCAATTACCACCCCATAGCTATTCTCTTGCCACTCTCCAAAATACTAGAGAGATGCATTCATTCTCAAGTCTCAGATCACCTCCTTGCTAACAACCTCCTCTCCAACACACAACACGGTTTATGACCTAACCATAGCATCACCACCGCCTTACTCTCTTTCTCTAACACTATCCTACAAAATAAAAATGCAGGTTCTCTCTCCTCAACTACCTTCCAAGACCTCTCTAAAGCTTTCAACATGGTCCCACACAAACAACTCATCTCTCTTCTCAGTAACCTACCCTTCTCTCAACCAGTCATCAACTGGTTTCAGAGTTACCTATCTGACTGCTAACAAGCAGTTGTTTGGCAGGGCAACCTATCCCCCCAATTACCAGTTTCCATAGGAGTTCCCCAAGGGTCCATCCTTGGACCCCTACTCTTCTCTATTTTCACCAATAATCTAGCCTCAGCCACAACACATGGCACACTCATACAATATGCAGATGACTCAACCATCATCTGCACAGCCCACTCCCTACCAGAACTGCAAAAAGTCACACAGGAAGCATTTTCTTCTATTGAAACTTGGTTATCCAATGCCCAACTAATACTCAACCCAAACAAAACAAAATGACTAATCTTCCAAACCACCAAACTTACCCTAGACAGCTCTCACTTTAACATCACAGCAAAAGACAACACCACCATCCATCCTACAGAACACACCAAATTACTAGGAGTAGAAATAGACCATAAACTGAACTTTGACATTCACATTTCCATGACCATTAAAAAAGTGCACAAAAAATTAGGAGCATTATATAGAAATTTGTGTCTTTCGGCTTTTCCCGGTTAGGGGTCGCCACAGCGGAACTCCGGTCCGCTAATGATTGGCAGTTGATTTTTATGTACCGGCTTGCCAGGCCTGATGCACAACCTTCAACGAAGGTATGCCCATTCACGCATGTCTCCACGCAGAAGACACTCTAGCTGAGAATCAAACCGGACAGTGTCTTACTGTGAGGTGACAACGCTATCAGCAACTACTTACCAAAGCAGCTAAAATTTCTCATCTTATCGCTACCCTACTCTACGCCTCTCCAATATTTACTAACCTTAGACAATGCGATCTAAATAAGCTCGAAACCTGCTACAACAAAATCACCAAATTCACCACAGGGGCTTCCTACCGTACTCACCACTGTCTCTCACTAGCAGAACTGGGCTTGCTAGAGCTCCCCCACCTACTTTAATGGTACCACCTCTCACTCACCCACAAACTAATAAACCAACCACTAAAAGTCCCATCCCTCCAGAATCTACTCCAACCCTACATAACCATGAGACCACTAAGATCCAGCCACAAAAACCTCCTACAGGTCACAAGAGCCATTAACTCTGCTGGAGAAGCATTATTCTCCTGCACTATAGCCAAACTCTGGAACTCCCTCCCATCCTCAATTTCCTCTGTAACTTCTTGCACCCACTTCAAATCCTTACTAAAATCACACTTCAAAACATGCCAGATATGCCTTGCAACCCCCCCCCAATACCATCCACTCCCCCCACCCACTACCTCTCTCGGCCCCCTATCAACAACCTACTCTTAGCAAGCTTGGCTACTCATGTTCCCAGCTACCTACCACGTAATACTAACTTCTTGTAGCAGCAACTGCTAATGCCTGTTATGTACCTCAAAAACAGATTGTATCAATTGTTCACTGATGAATCTCAACTACATTTGTAACCATGTTTAGTATATGTCACCATATTTTAAAATTGTACTATGTAGGTAGCTGTTTTACATCTGTTTTCTTCTTGTCTTGTGTCCTTAACTGGACTAATGTCTATATTTAAATGCTATGTTTTTTAACTGTGTAATGCAAATAATGCTTAATGTGGAGCTTTTCTCCCCGGGCCTCTGCTGAAAATGGACCTGTGTCCAGTCGGACTCTCCCAGCCAAGAAATGTAAATAAATAAATAAATAATATCAGACCCTCAAAAAAATGAAATACTTCTGACCTAGTTACATCCACTTTCCATTAGAGCTTGAGTTGCCAGACCAGATTCCCAACAGGATGAATTAATTTAGACATAGTTATGTTTCCTTTCAATGACAGCTATAGAGGCCAGACCAGGGATATGCTTATGATTGCCCACCCAGGCATCCATGTTGCATTTTAAAAAGGTCAGGAGGACTACTGTGCTTAACATCTGGGTGAATCTATTCCCTAAAAGAGATACATTCTCTGATAGATATCTATCATGCCAGCAGATCCTATTTATAATGCAGTGGAAGTAAATATTTCTTAAACAGGTGCTCAGTATGTTATTAGTTTTGTGGATATGGATGAGGTTGCATAGGACTGGATCCTTCAGGGCTCTGTAGTCTAAGCCAAGGTCCATGGTGGATTTCTGTTGGACACAGAGCACAAAATGGGCATGTCTCTAATTGCCTTAATAAGGAAATGCTGTGGTCTCTTATACTGGGTCATGGGGCATTATACTGTATAACTGGTCTGAAAAGGATATAGCACAGGAGAATGATTACTTACTTTGATATAGAATATATACTCCTTGTGATCCAGTTGACTATATAAAATGACGTCCCAACAAATGGCCCTCTTCAAGAGAAATCTTGATGAGTGGATGGGAAACAGAAAATTCACCCACGGGATCACTCCAGTGACTCTATTCAACAGAGGCACTGGCAACTAAGGTCAGGTGGCATAATATAGGATAATCCTATGGGCTAAGCTTGTAAAGGCTCCAGAGAAATTAGCCTAGTACACACCTATGAACCTATGAACAGTAGTAGCATGGTGGTCAAAGGATAGGTCATTGTCAAAGAAAGTGCTCAAGTCCCCAATGATCAATTTTTAGGAGCATGGGTACTTGAGTTTGCAAAGGAAACAGTGCTGCATTTTTTCACATTTCGTTTGAGGTCATGGTACAAGCATCACATGTTACTGTGTAAGAGGCCCTCCTGGAAAATCTGTTTTTCAGTTGAGGGTGTTCATGACAACTCTCAGTTTGCAATCAACAGTTACATGCCCTTGATGTTTGCCTTGACCTCAGAGAAATATATACAAAAGAGGCATGGTCCCAGTACTGATCCCTGGGGTTACATTGATACTAACTACTTTTTTGGTTGAGAGTATGCCTCCAACACTAATAGACTAGGTTCTTCTGGTGATCCATTTTTCTACCCAGCAGGTAACATAGGAGGTTACATTAAGTTTGATAAGGTTATCAATAATGTCATAATGTAGAATGCTATCTAAGTTTTTTTGACCAAGTCAGCTATGCAGTGAAGACTGATTTGCCTAAGTTCAATGCCTTGGTGATTTGTTCATAAAAGTCTACCAGGTTTAGGAGCCAGGATCTGCCTTTAACAAATCCAAACTGGTTTAGGTCCAACATAGGAAGACCGCCTACTGATTTATTGATAACTTCCATGATGATGTACTCCATTCCCATATGGCTAAGTCTGGTGAGGTTTATGGGTCTATAGTTATCCAGGTCAGCAGTGGTCCCCCATTGTGTACTAGAATGAGTAAAAAAGTTGTCCATTCCTCTGGCATGAATCCAGTGGAGAGGCTGACTTAATGAATCTGTCATATAATGGTTGGTGCTGACAAGAAGACATCCAGATACATTATCCAGGCTCATGCAGCCAGTGTCCTTAGCCTTGGACAGAGCACTTAGGACCTGCACACATTACTTTTTGGGGTGGAACAGCCAGACTTAGCTACATAAACAATTAGGCAGCTAGGAGAAAAAGTTCTTGATAAACATAGGGGAATTTTACAGGAATTTAAGAATGTGGAAGAAAATATAAGACAGAAAAATGGAGGGCTTATATCTATGTGGGATGGCACGTTTCCCTGTTTGAAGGATAAAGAGAAAATTCTAAGTAAGGATATTTATTTTGTTATGATCTATAATGTTTTGAGTGAACAGCTCAATAAAGTCTTAAAATATTATTGGACCATCTTATTCAGGAATAAAGAACTTTCAGGTTTAATCAAAACTTATCCCCAAATTTATTATAAAAGAGGATGTAATATATCTGATATGGTGGTACATCTTTAGAGTATTTTACACAGGAGAGACTCAGAGAATGTTTAAAATGAGAGTTCAGGAACATATTAAAGATGTAAAAAATGAAAGGATGGAAAGCTCATTTTAAACACGTCCATAATAGTGATTCAACGGGCCTGAGAGGCTATATTTTGGAAGAGATATCAGTGGGGATAGGGGAAATGTGGAACTTAAAGATAAATTATTACATAAAGAAACTGTATACATATTGAAATACAATACTTTGGTACCTATAGGGTTAAACAATGAGTGCAACTGGAAATATGTGATTATTTAATTATTCTATTATGAGATTAATTGGTGTTTATGATGATGTATATATAAACTCAGGCAATGCACTTTGTTTTTACTTCTTGAAGGCTTTTTTAGCCGAAGAACTAGAGGTGAATAAACTTTTTGGGTGATTTACAGTTCTGTGGCAGTTGTACTTTAGCTAGGGAAGTAAAGTCTGAGCTGAACCTGTCTGTTAATATGTTGTCTGTGTCTTCAGAGTACATGACATTATTATGAATTAATTCAGAGCATTGTTGGGTAGCACTTCTGAGGTTCTTTATGTAGCTAAAGAAGGTTTTATAGTTATCCTTAGCATGGGCGGCAATTTTCAATTCATATTTGCTTTTACGGGATTTGATTTTGTTACTATGTTTTTTATCAATCTTTTTGATTTCCTCTTTAAATGATGGGGTGTTAGTTTAGCTTTTACGGGATATAAGCTTATTCCTCTTTTTGTACAGTTTCTTAATACTAGGGTTCCACCATATGGGTTTGTTTTTAAATTTAGTACTCTAATTATGCTTTGCGGGGACCAAGGCCTCAGTGCTAGCGTTGAAGTAAGCATAAAACTTATCTGTGAAGAAGGTCGCATGAAATGTGGGGTCATCGTGGATAGAAGGGTACTGGAATTTCACTAGGCCATCAGCTAGCTGGAGTAGATTTGCCATGGAGTAGTCTCCAGAGATGGAGAGGTAATAGGATAACTTGGGTCTTGCAATTAAGGTAAGAGCATAGTGGTCAGACGTAATCAGTGAATTGATAACTAAAGGTGCTGAGCAAGGGGGAGTGAGATTAGTGACAATCATGCCAAATATTTTTGAGTCCCTTACCGAGGTTTTGACTACTTGATCTAAGGAATTGACCTTAATGAAGTCAAGAAATCTTTGTGTATACCTATTTGTGGTAGTATAGCTTCCTCAATTTATGGTGGGATAGTTGAAGTCACCCAAGGGGAGATTGTTGGGCTCTATAGCAAAAGATGTTAATTTGTTTACGTATGCCTTGTGGTTTTCCAGGGTTATGGAAAGGGTACAGTAGCTGGCAGTGATTTGGTATGAGGTTTTGTTTATCATGAGAAGGATGTGACATAGTACAAGGTTATTATACTGCATTATAAATCTGGAGACAAAATGGTTTATTAGGACACAGATACTCCTCCTTCAGATACAATTTCACATTTGCCTTTAGGTCCGAAAGAATGGTAGGCCTAAAATCCATGTACTATATGAGTGCTACTGCTATTCTGAAACCATGTTTCCATAAGCTATATTTCCCAGGGTTATGGATGCCTGTAAGGAGTGCAACCTTTTGTTAAGGATGCTTGTATTTAGCAGTGCTACCATAATATTGTTTTGGTTTTGACTGGGAATGTAGGTAATTTAAGGAGACTGCCTTTGTCTAAAAAACAGAAGCTATGACCATCCATAGCAAAGCTTTATGGGTTGCCAGTCATTTCCTCCCAGGCTAATATATACTGGATCCCTTTAGTATGACACCAGTAGCTGAGCCAATCATTAAACTCAATTATCTTTTGTTTGTATAGAGGCATCATTCTTAGCAATGGAAGAAAACTGCTCAACACTAGTTTCACACCAATTTCAAATGCATACAATGAGCGTTCATATGAGGTTACTAGGCTAATGACCATAGGGCCTTTATAAGCCTAACCATATAAAAACCCCAAGTATCCTAACTGGCCTTAGTTAGATGGTCATTGTTTGCAGAGTGATACTATGATCAGCACTGAATGCTCCTGTCCATTAGGGCCACAGGTGCCACCCCTGGGGTGAATTTGTGGTTTTCCATCCAACTGTCAAGGTTGCACTAAAATAGGGTCATTGAGGAGCTCTGCTTCACATGAAGTGGGTGCTTATTCCAGAGGAGTGGCAATCTCTGTGAGACAAATCTGTCTCTTGCACAAGTTCTATTACTGTCGCAGGCCAGGTTGAGATCTCTGGAGCGAGGGACTCTTGCCCCATTTCATTTGTGGGTGTGCAGCATTTCCATTAGGGCAGGGTCAGAGACTGCTCAATAGGCTAGGCACAGGTCACCTCTCAGCAGCCTGTATGATACAGAGTACAGTGAGAGGGCTTTCAGTCTTTCCATGTAGGTCATGTCTTGGAGGCCCTGTATTCTCCTGATTAGAAACCTCTGTGGTGTCTCCAGCTGCTGCAGATATCTTGCAAGATACGTACAGAAGAGAGTATTGTGCTCAATCAGTGGCCTAATAGGAGCCAAGTACAGTGTAGTAATGACCTCCCTGGTCCTGGATTCAATGCCCTTATTTATGAGATGGGCAGTGTAGAAGGCTTTCCTTACTACTGTAGACACATAGTGATAGAAGTTTAGATTGCTATCAACTTGCATTCCCAAGTCATGCACCACTGTGTTTGAGCTTAAAGGGATGCTGTCTATATTGTAACTAGTGGGGGCTACTTCTCTGCCAAAGGAGATTGTGATGTCTGGTTATCCCACTGGACCCCCACTTAAAACCTGGGTCAGTAATTAAGAAGCCTCGATCTTCACCACTGACTCCAGTGTGGGAGCATCATGGAAACCACCAGACAACAGAGCACACAAGAATAAAATTCAAAAATCTCCCTTAACAGGACAACAGGAACACACTCTATTTCCTGGACCTGGACTATATATATCTCTGAACACTCCAAATGTAATCCCTTGTTATACACTTCAGAGCAATGTGTTCCAGTTCAAGACCTCTGACTCACTCACACTCAAAATAAATTCAAATCTCACACACTCAGGCACTTATAGGAAGCCTGACACAGATTTCCAGCTGTGTCTCCTCCCCAATACAAATGATAAATGCTGCCACCAGAGTCAGACAGGTCTACATGCCTTTCAAAGGACTATCAATTATTAAAATTTAAATATCAAAATAAATGATAGCTATGACCACAAGCAGCCAGGAATTCAAGGTGACCTGGGGAGTATCAAACAGGTATAAACACTCTCTAATCTCTGAAAGAACACATTGATTATCCAGCAACAATGTAAAGTAATGAAAAAACATTTAATACAAAGTAAAATGATTATTAAAAAATATGTAAATCAATAACTTTCAATAAACACCAGAATGCAATCACCAGAAATATAAATTTAAACTGTAGGATAGAAGTCCATCATTTTAGAAAAAAACTCTAACTACTGTAAATAACTAAACTTTCTTAATCTAACTAGACAATACTTTCTCTGCTCTAATCTAAAACATAACAGCTAGACAAGGATATGCTTACAGTTTTGGTGAGTCTTTTTCTCGGGCCATCCACTGCACAGCACTGTAACTGACTGCAACTCTTAACTAACTGCCTTTCAACTGACTTCAGCAGTCTCTTTTACAGTCCATGTTAATAGTCTCAACTGTCTTATTTTAAAAATAACAATCAGCTGTTTGAAAAAGTTCATTTTCCTGTCAATCATCTGTTCAAATAATCACTTAGCAGCCAGGAGAATTCTAATGACATCACCTACTGATCAGCTGATTTTCTACAGACAGTTTGTATTTTAGAATCTCCCTCACAAACATGTGTAATTAGAAATGTATCAAAACACTAACATATTCTTTAAACATTCTGTATAAATAGGGAAATACTCAACATTTTAAAAACTTACATTTTCATAATTAGACATGCTGGTATACAATACACATTAATCTGAGAATATACACAAATCTCATGCCAGACATGGTAACACAGATGACAGTGTTTTCATTTTCTTCTCAGGGATAATGAGGCATTTTTGTTTTTGTGTTTAGTTTCAGTTCATGGCCCTGGCACCAATTGTTTGTCTTTGTCAGTCCATTCTGTAATTTGATGATGTTGTTGGGGGATGATTGCTTCCAGTTTAACATGTTGGTTTTATTAAAAAAATGTATTTCCCCAAACAGTGCTGCATTTTTTCACATTTCGTTTGAGGTCATGGTACAAGCATCACATATTACTGTGTAAGAGGCCCTCCTGGAAAATCTGGTTTTCTTTTGAGGGCGTTCATGACAACTCTCAGTTTGCAATCAACAATTACATGCCCTTGATGTTTGCCTTGACCTCAGAGAAATATATACCAAAGAGGCATGGTCCCAGTACTGATCCCTGGGGTTACACTGATACTAACTACTCTTTTGGTTGAGAGTGTACCTCCAACACTAATAGACTAGGTTCTTCTGGTGATCCATTTTGCTACCCAGCAGGTAACATAGGAGGTTACATTAAGTTTGATAAGGTTATCAATAATGTCATAATGTAGAATGCTATCTAAGTTTTTTTGACCAAGTCAGGTATGCAGTGTGGACTGATTTGCCTAAGTTCAATGCCTTGGTGATTTGTTCATAAAAGTCTACCAGGTTTAGGAGCCAGGATCTGCCTTTAACAAATCCAAACTGGTTTAGGTCCAACATATGAAGACCGCCTACTGATTTATTGATAACTTCCATGATGATGCACTCCATTCCCATATGGCTAAGTCTGGTGAGGTTTATGGGTCTATAGTTATCCAGGTCAGCAGTGGTCCCCCTTTGTGTACTACAATGAGTAAAAAAGTTGTCCATTCCTCTGGCATGAATCCAGTGGAGAGGCTGACTTAATGAATCTGTCAGATAATGGTTGGTGCTGACAAGAAGACATCCTGATACATTATCCAGGCTCATGCAGCCAGTGTCCTTAGCCTTGGACAGAGCACTTAGGACCTGCACACATTACTTTTTGGGGTGGAATAGTCAGACTTAGCTACATAAACAATTAGGCAGCTAGGAGAGAAAGTTCTTGATAAACATAGGAGAATTTTACAGGAATTTAAGAATGTGGAAGAAAATATAAGACAGAATAATGGAGGGCTTATATCTATGTGGGATGGCAGGTTTCCCTGTTTGAAGGATAAAGAGAAAATTCAAAGTAAGGATATTTATTTTGTTATGATCTATAATGTTTTGAGTGAACAGCTCAATAAAGTCTTAAGATATTATTGGACCATCTTATTCAGGAATAAAGAACTTTCAGGTTTAATCAAAACTTATCCCCAAATTTATTATAAAAGAGGATGGAATATATCTGATATGGTGGTACATATTTCGAGTATTTTACACAGGAGAGACTCAGAGAATGTTTAAAATGAGATTTCAGGAACATATTAAAGATGTAAAAAATGAAAGGATGGAAAGTTCACTTTAAACACGTCCATAACAGTGATCCAACGGGCCTGAGAGGCTATATTTTGGAAGAGATAGTGGGGGTAGGGGAAATGTGGAACTTAAAAGATAAATTATTACATAAAGAAACTGTATACTTATTGAAATACAATACTTTGGTACCTATGGGGTTAAAGAATGAGTGCAACTGGAAATATGTGATTATTTAAGTATTCTATTATGAGATTAATTGATGTTTATGATGATGTATATATAAACCGAGGCAATGCACTTTGTTTTTACTTCTTGAAGGCTTTTTTAGCCGAAGAGCTAGACGTGAATAAACTTTTGGGGTGATCTACACTTCTGTGGCAGTTGTATTTTAGCTAGGGAAGTAAAGTCTGAGCTGAACCTGTCTGTTAATATGTTGTCTGTGTCTTCAGAGTACATGACATTATTATGAATTAATTCAGAGCATTATTGGGTAGCTCTTCTGAGGTTCTTTATGTAGCTAAAGAAGGTTTTATAGTTATCCTTAGCATGGGTGGCAATTTTCAATTCATATTTGCTTTTACGGGATTTGATTTTGTTACTATGTTTTTTATCAATCTTTTTGATTTCCTCTTTAAATGATGGGGTGTTAGTTTAGCTTTTACGGGATATAAGCTTATTCCTCTTTTTGTACAGTTTCTTAATACTAGGGTTCCACCATATGGGTTTGTTTTTAAATTTAGTACTCTAATTATACTTTGCGGGGACCAAGGCCTCAGTGCTAGCGTTGAAGTAAGCATAAAACATATCTGTGAATAAGGTCGCATGTGATGTGTGGTCATCGTGGATAGAAGGGTACTGGAATTTCACTAGGCCATCAGCTAGCTGGAGTAGATTTGCCATGGAGTAATCTCCAGAGATGGAGAGGTAATAGGATAACTTGGGTCTTGCAATTAAGGTAGGAGTTACTGCATGGTGGTCAAACGTAATCAGTGAATTGATAACTACAGGTGCTGAGCAAGGGGGAGTGAGGTTAGTGCCAATCATGCCAAATATTTTTGAGTCCCTTACTGAGGTTTTGACTACTCTAAGGAATTGACCTTAATGAAGTCAAGAAATCTTTGCGTATACCTATTTGTGGTAGTATAGCTTCCTCAATTTATGGAGGGTTAGTTGAAGTCACCCAAGGGGACATTGTTGGGCTCTATAGCAAAAGATGTTAATTTGTTTACATATGCCTTGTGGTTTTCCAGGGTCATGGAAGGGGTACAGTAGTTGGCAGTGATTTGGTACTAGGTTTTGTTTATCATGAGAAGGATGTTGCATAGTACAAGGTCATTATACTGTATTATGAATCTGCAGACAAAATGGTTTATTAGGACACAGATACTCCTCCTTCAGATACAATTTCACATTTGGCTTTGGGTCCGAAGGAATGGTAGGCCTTAAATCCATGTACTATATGAGTGCTACTGCTATTTTTAAACCATGTTTCCATAAGCTATATTTCCCAGGGTTAGGGATGCCTGTAAGGAGTGCAACCTTTTGTTAAGGATTCTTGTATTTAGCAGTGCTACCATAATATTGTTTTGGTTTTGACTAGGTATGTAGGTAATTTAAGGAGACTTCCTTTGTCTAAAAAACAGAAGCTATGACCATCCATAGACAGCTTTATGGATTGCCAGTCATTTCCTCCCAGGCTGATATATACTGGATCCCTTTAGAATGACACCAGTAGCTGAGCCAATCATTAAACTCAATTATCTTTTGTTTGTATAGAGGCATCATTCTTAGCAATGGAAAAAAAACTGCTCAATACTAGTTTCACACCAATTTCAAATACATACAATGGGCGTTCATATGAGGTTACTAGGGTAATGGCCATAGGGCCTTTATAAGCCTAACCATATAAAAACCCCAAGCACCCTAGCTGGCCTTAGTTAGATGGTCATTGTTTGCAGAGTGATACTATGATCAGCTCTGAATGATCCTGTCCATGAGGGCCACAGGTGCCACCCCTGGGGTGAATTTGTGGTTTCCCATCCAACTGTCAAGGTTGCACTAAAATAGGGTCATTGAGGAGCTCTGCTTCACATGAAGTGGGTGCTTATTCCAGAGGAGTGGCAATCTTTGTGAGACAAATCTGTCTCTTGCATAAGTTCTATTACTGTCGCAGGCCAGGTTGAGATCTCTGGAGCGAGGGACTCTTGCCCCATTTGATTTGTGGATGTGCAGCATTTCCATTAGGGCAGGGTCAGAGACTGCTCAATAGGCTAGGCACAGGTCACCTCTCAGCAGCCTGTATGATACAGAGTACAGTGAGAGGGCTTTCAGTCTTTCCATGTAGGTCATGTCTTGGAGGCCCTGAATTCTCCTGATTAGAAACCTCTGTGGTCTCTCCAGCTGCTGCAGGTATTTGGCAAGATACGTACAGAAGAGAGTATTGTGCTCAATCAGTGGCCTGATAGGAACCAAGTACAGTGGAGTAATGACCTCCCTGGTCCTGGATTCAATGCCCTTATTTATGAGATGGGCAGTGTAGAAGGCTTTCCTTACTACTGTAGACACATAGTGATAGAAGTTTAGATTGCTATCAACTTGCATTCCCAAGTCATGCACCACTGTGTTTGAGCTTAGAGGGATGCTGTCTATATTGTAACTAGCGGGGGCTACTTCTCTGCCAAAAGGGATTGTGATGTCTGGTTATCCCACTGGACAGCCACCAATAATGTGATGTCCCCCACTTAAAACCTGGGTCAGTAATTAAGAAACCTTGATATTCACCACTGACTCCAGTGTGGGAGCATCATGGAAACCACCAGACCACAGAGCACACAAGAATAAAATTCAACAATCTCCCTTAACAGGACAACAGAAACCCACTCTATTTCCTGGAACTGGACTATATACCTCTGAACATTCCAAATGTAATCCCTTGTTATACACTTCAGAGCAATGTGTTCCAGTTCAAGACCACTGACTCACTCACACTCAAAATAAATTCAAATCTCACACACTCAAGCACTTATAGGAAGCCTGACACAGATTTCCAGCTGTGTCCCTTCCCCAATACAAATGAATAATGCTGCCACCAGAGTTAGGCAGATCTACATGCCTTTCAAAGGGTGATCAATTATTAAAATTTAAATATCAAAATAAATGATAGCTATGACCACAAGTAGCCAGGAATTCAAGGTGACCTGGGGAGTATCAAACAGGTATAAACACTCTCTAATCTCTGAAAGAACACACTGATTATCCAGCAACAATGTAAAGTAATGAAAAACATTTAATACAAAGTAAAATGATTATTAAAAAATATGTAAATCAATAACTTTCAATAAACCCCAGAAGGCAATCACCAGAAATATAAATTTAAACTGTAGGATAGAAGTCCATCATTTTAGAAAAACTCTAACTACTGTAAATAACTAAACTTTCTTAATCTAACTAGACAATACTTTCTCTGCTCTAATCTAAAACATAACAGCTAGACAAGGATAGGCTTACAGTTTTGGTGAGTCTTTTTCTCGGGCATCCACTGCACAGCACTGTAACTGACTGCAACTCTTAACTAACTGCCTTTCAACTGACTTCAGCAGTCTCTTTTACAGTCCACGTTAACAGCCTCAACTGTCTTATTTTTAAAATAACAATCAGCTGTTTGAAAAAGTTCATTTTCCTGTTAATCATCTGTTCAAATAATCACCTAGCAGCCATGAACATTCTAATGACATCACCTACTGATCAACTGATTTTCTACAGACAGTTTGTATTTTAGAATCTCCCTCACAAACATGTATAATTAGAACTGTATCAAAACACTAACAGATTCTTTAAACATTCTGTATAAACACGGAAATACTCAACATTTTAAAAACTTACATTTTCATAATTAGACATGCTGGCATACAATACACAATAATCTGAGAATATACACAAATCTCCTGCCAGACATGTTAACACAGATGACAGTGTTTTCATTTTCTTCTCAAGGATAATGAGGCATTTTTGTTTTTGTGTTTAGTTTCAGTCCATGGCGCTGGCACAATCGTTTGTCTTTGTCAGTCCATTCTGTAATTTGATGATGTTGTTGGGGGATGATTGCTTCCAGTTTACAGTCATCAGCAAACTTAATAAGCCACAGGCCATCAACTTTTGACTGGACTTTAGAAAAGTAAATTCCAAACAGTAAAGGGCCCAATACAAACCCTTGTGGTACACCACTGGAAATTGGTCTACTGGTAGAGGTGGATTCCCCAACTTTAACAGTGTGTGTTCTATCACTGAGCCAGTTTGCTACCCATCTAGTGATGAAAGGGGTGATACCCAGCTGGGATAGTTTCTCAATGATCCTTGAGGGGGGAAATGTGTAAAATACCTTGGTGAAATTAAGATAGGTGGTGTGTACTGCTTTACCCTCATCCAGGACTTTGGTGGCTTTCTCAAAGTTCACCAGGTTTAGTAAGCAAGATCTACCCTTGACAAAACCATACAGGGTTGGGTAAAGAGTCTGAAGGTTGCTTATGTCCTGGTTTATAAGGTCCATGATGATTCTTTCAATGGCCTTGCAGATAAGACTGGTCAGGCTAATGGGTCTATAGTTCCCAAGGTCAGATGATGGACCTCCTTTCTGCAAGGGGATTACTGTTGCTTTTCCTCCACTCCTCCAGCATAAAACCAGTGCTCAGACTATGGTTAAATAGATAACTAAATGGTTCTGCTGAGTCTTGTTTTAAATTGTTTAGTACACAGCCTGGGATGTTATCTGGAGCCATAGAGACTGTATTTTTGGTCTTGCAGAGTACTAGAATAATCTGTTTTTTTGTTGATAAACGGTAGAGGACAGGAGTCAGGAATGCTATGGGGTATGGCTGGTGGGGACAGGGGGTGAAACTGTAACCAAATCTGTCAGCCAGCAGGTTGGCAATTTCTTCAGTTTCTGTGTGAGCGGTGCCATCCACTATAAGTTCATCACACAGCTGGGTATGCCCTTTGAGGTTCCAGGCGTAGCTAAATAATGCCTTATGATTGTCTTTAGCTAGGGATGACAGTCTAGTCTCGTAACTTGCTTTACAGGACTTTTCAAGGCTTCTGATTTGCTTGTTTAGGCTGTGTAGAGTAGTCGTCCCTTGCTAAGTACGTTCCTTCTTGTTCTTAGAGATCAGTTTCTTTGTTTTGTTATATAACTTACTTATACTTGCAGTCCACCAGGGTGGCTTGTCTTTGTGAAAGGACCTGGTTTTAGTCCTGTTAGTACTGCCGAGTCAATACATTTGCTTAAGTGACTATATAGGGTGTTTATGTACTTCTCCACATAGGAGTTATTGTTGCCTGTGTTAGCAAGGGCTTTGAAACATTTATACCATCTCTTAGGAGCCGATAGTTTGCTTTGGAGAAATTTTTTATTTATTTTTTTGCTCCTGTGGGGGTGTCAGGTCTGATCTTTACTTCAAATGAGACAGATTTATGGTCTGACTTAACTAGGGAGGGCAGCACACTGGGGGTGTGCATTAAACCCCCATGTTGGTAAGTACTAGGTCTAGGATATTTGAGCCCCTTGTCAGGGTGCAGACTAACTGCTTCAGTGTATTTAAGTTAACAAAGTCCAGGAACCTCAGTGCAGTTGGGTTTGTGCTTGTGTAAGCTGCCCACTCAATGAATTGGTAGTTGAAGTCTCCCATGACAACACTGTTTGGCTGTATACTGAGTGATTCAAGCAAGCCCAGGTAGGCAACGTGCTTCTCCTGGTTAATGGTGGGGGACCTGTAGCTAGCTATGATGTGGCAAGATGTTTTGTCTATAGTTATTTGGACCTGGACTAGCTCAAGACAGTAGTATGGTTTCACCATTTGTGAGGTGTATTTGGATATAATGAAAATTGATACACCTCTACCTTTGGTTCTTTCACACTCGTTTTGGTGTATGAATGTGTGGAAGGCATTGTAGCCCTGCACAACCAAGGTACTCTCCATGGCCTTGAAACAAGTCTCAGTGACTGCACAAATGTCAGCATCTTCCAAGGTGAGGTGTGCTTCCAGGGAGTGCAGCTTCCTGTTTAGGCTCCTAGCATTAAGCAACATGGCCTTGAGTTTGTCTCTGGATTATTTTTCTATGTCAGAAGTTGTGTTGTTTTGACATAGCCTAAAAAGGCTCTATGGGAGAGGCAAGTGTCTTTGTCAACATCCTAAAGCCTTGAGGAGAAGGTAAAGGCCATCTCTGGTGAAGCTCGAGGTCTGTTGACCATGTCTTCCCAAGCTGACCGATACCAGATCTCCTTGTAGTGACACCAGAAGCTAAGCCCAGTTGTTAAAATCATTTTTGTCTGTACTGTGGCATCATCCTAGGGGAAGGTAGAATGCTGCTTAGGGCTAGCGACATACCTGCCTGGAACGTATAATCTGAGAACTCTATCATGTCTCTCTTGATACTGTCCAGAGACATACATCTCAAGTCTTTCATTCCATGTACTATGACAGAGTCATAATGGTAATTGCTGCTGAGTGATTTGATTGTATGCGTGACTTGGTGCATCCTGGCACCTGACAGGCAACTGACCGTGACCTTCTCCTTGTCCAGCCTGGTGAGAGGTACATCTGTGTGTCTCACTATTGAGTTGCCTATGACTAACACATTTGATTTAGAAGTGTTTTGCCTTAGAGACCTGATTGCTGAGACACTGTTATGCACGTTGTTATATGTACTGGTGGATTCGGTTCATGTACCAGTATGTAAGGGTTACCTGTGTTTGGGAGGTCTCTGGTCTTTTGGTAAGCTCCTGGTGAGTACCTCCTCATATGTGGGTTTATGTCTTGACCTTATCTTATGTAAGAGGAGAGGTATGTGAGCTGACAACTTTTTTGATGTCTTGTTTATTGTTAAATGACATGACTAATTCAAGTTTCACAATATAGTGACATCTCTCAGATACTGTATTTATTTGCTTTAGGAGCAGGTGGTTCTCAGTATACATGAGGCAATTGCTACATTGCTTCAGGATGCCCATGTCAATTAGGCTAGCTGGAGAAATGTTAGTAAACTGGCTGTCCATAGCAGCAGATAATTCCTGGTTTGTGGGAGGGCAAAAGATCAGCTATAGCTCTGGGATTAGCAAGGGGACTTAAAGCTATGTAGGATTAGCGAAGAAAGTGAGGTGATGCTTTACAGTGCTTAGCTGAGCTGCCTGCAGAACAGTAGTGCGCAACCAAGTTGCCTGAAGAGCAGCAGGGGAGCCTGAGAGGGTTGCGCTGACTGGTATTCAGGGGAAAAAAATGTGATTCTTGGCATTTGTGTTTATACAAAGCACTGCTAAACCCCATTATATTGTGTGCATCCTGCCAAACACTGAACAGCCCCGCCAAACACTGGGCAGCTCTGCCAAACTGAGGGGAGAACCGCACAAATGCAGTGCTTAAATTCAAATGACTTTACACAGTTCTAACACAATCGACCAATAAAAAAGCCCTCAGGGAGCCTTTATTCCAGCAATCTCCAACTCAGATGGGTCCTGAGCTGCACATTTCTGCCACAAGGGTGCAGAGGGGCTATCTTAATGTAGGATTGCTGGTTTTAGTGCTCAAGTGATACCAAACAGTCTAGATTCAGCAAGTCTGAATCTAGCCTGTGTTATTTAAGGCAGATAAAGCAAATTATACAAGTGCAGAATAAATCAGTCACAGCAGCAAAAACAGTATAAAATGAAGCAAGAGTTCAGTGAAATACAGGGTCTATATTATAACATCGAAGTTTTAAAACTTTGAATGTTATAATATCGAACCCTTTAGAGCGAAAGCTAACAATAGCGAAGCCTCGAACATCGAAATTTTACCTAGGGTAAGATTTTGGTGGTCTGTTCCATGGCTTCACTATTTACAGCACTGTGGTGCAATGGTTACGGACCGGACTTAGGGAAGTGAGTGAACGGTGGTTACGGATTGGGTTCAGGTAAGTGTGGTGCAATGGTTACAGACCGGGTTAAGGTAAGTGAGCGAACGGACTCGGGTAAGGTGAGTGTGTGGTAGTTAGGGACTTTAGGGTTAGGGCGCAGGTGAGGTAAGTGTGCGGTAGTGACAGACTGTAGGGTTAGGGGCGGGTTAAGTGAGTTAGGGTTAGGGCACGGGTGTGGTGAGTGTGTGAGAGTTACGGACCTTAGGGTTAGGGTTTGGGTTAAGGTAAGTGGATAGATAGTAGTGTATGTACAGTTTAGTGTAGAGTTAGATATAGGATTTTAAGTGTATGTTTGTGGATTGCAGTTGTTTTGCTGTGCTTGTGTTGTGTGTGTATGTTTCTTGGATCAGCAAATTTTTCCCTGGGAAAAAATTTGCTGTTCTGAGTGTTCGATGTTATGATTGTTCAACTGAAATGGGTCGATATTATAACATTCAAAATTTTGAGAGTTCTGTGTTATAATATAGACCCAAAACACAGTACATAATGTCTCTCTGTATATGATCCAAGGAGGTGCACCTCAAGTCATTCACTACCACATTCATAATAGCCAGTCCATATGTCTACTTGGGTAAAGAGAATTGATTACCCTAGTGAGATTTCACCTTCTTGCACTTGAAAGACAGCTAACCATCACTCTGTTCTTTCACAGCCTAGTGAGTGGTGAATGTGTGTGTGTCTAACTATGGATTCATCTATGACCAGGGCTTTCACAGATATAAGATTGATCTTGCTGCCTTTAGGGCTTTTGCATGCTGGTTGTATGACCTGTGGCTGTGCTTACTGTATGCTAGTATGTGCTGTATGTTAGCTTAGAACTCTTGGTGCTAAGTAGCAAGCAGGAGGTAGAGTTGAGGATTAATGCTGGTGCCTATATTTAGGAGCTCTAGGAGGTTTGGGAGGAGATTTCTTAATTGCATCAGCATAAACCAGTTTGGTGTTTACAGCATGTGCGTGTTGCATAGTTGTTGAGGGGCAATACATTGTTAAGGTACTGGTTTAGAGAGGGATACATGCATTTTAGTTAAGTATTTATACATTTCACTGATACAGTTATTTGAGTTAAATAGGAGTTAATTTTCACTGAGCATGAGGCAATTTTTGCACTGTCTTGCTGGAACGTGGATCAGTCTGCTGTCTCCTCATGATGACAAGTGTTGTCAGGTGATGAAGGTCAGTGAGAACAAGAGATGGGTATTGGAAAAAATGTAGACTGGGAAGTCTGTTGAACTGGAAAAACATAGTACCACTTAGTTTAGAGAAGGATCAGGTCACCTCTGCCCACCTCAGCACAACCCAGAAAAAAATGTGTTTTGACAGAGCAGAAGCAGATAACTCGCTCGCAGGAGTTAGAAAAATGTACCCTTTCAGTAGTGTCAGAACAAATAATTAATTTGCAACCATTATGCAAATACAGCTGTGGTGGTGTGCTCAGTGCACCTCTATACAGTAAGCATTGATTAAAAATAATAATAATAATCATTGAAAAAAGTGAAATCTGAAGCCCAACTGCTAAAAGCTACCCAAGACCTGCAGTAATCCGTATAGCTCTCACTTAGATCAATTGCTACTTAAATCAAGACGGCCAAGCCAAACAGATTACTCAAGCAGAACATATAATGCAAATGGATTCAAAGCAGAAAAATATATACAAAAACAATGGCAGGCAATGCAGAAAGCAGTTCTAAATGATTATATCAGTTAGGTTACTTAAGTGCAGACAAGAAAAATAAATTAAAGTACTTTCCTTGGTTTCTTCTCCTATTTTAAAACTCCAGCAGAGAGTCAAGCACAGTGCATGTGAAGTAGGCCTCTGAGGTGTTATCAGGAGACAAGGCATCGTGTGTGCATTCTGCACAGTGTGTGTATCAAACAAGAAAAAATTACCATTAAAAGATGAGTGAAATTTGAAGCACAAGTGCTAAAAGCTATCTATGACTTACAGTAATTTGTTTGGTTCTCTCTCAGATCAAACCACTACTTAAATCAAGGTTTGCCAATTCACCAATTTGAACAGATTACTCAAAGAAGAAAATAAAATGCAGACTTACTCAAAGCAGCAAATAAAATGCAGAAACAGTAACAGACAATATAGAAAACAGAACGGCTACATCAGTCAAAGCTTGAAGACCTGTACTCTTACATAAGAAATATTATATAAAGGAAAAGGTTGTCAGCAAGGTCCCATGAGTTAGTTAAATGCCATTACTAAGATAATAGAGAGCGCAATATATAAAAATATAGAACTTAAAGTAAAGCTCTATGCACACACAAACTAAAAATGTCACCTTAATGAAAGCAAACACTCCACAGTTAAAATATGTTTTTTGGAATCATGTGTAAAGCACTTGATTATGAAGTATAGTTGAATATTATATTCACCCACTATGCAACGTATCTGATATAGATGACATACTTTTAAACAAATTACAAAATCTGAACATGATTAAATTAATCTTCTTTTTCTTTCAGCTGCTCCCGTTAGGGGTCCCACAGCAGATCAACTGTTTCCATTTTTTTCCTGTCCTCTGCATCTTGCTCTGTCACACCAACCACCTGCATGTCCTCTCTCACCACATCCATAAACCTTATCTTAGGCCTTCCTCTTTTCCTGTTACCTGGCAGCTTCATCCTTGGCATCTTTTTCCCAATATACTCTGCATCCCACCTCAGCACATGTCCAAACCAACATAATCTTGCCTCTCTGGCTTTGTCTCCAAACCTTCCAACCTGGGCTGACCCTCTAATATACTTATTCCTAATTCTGTCCATCCTCGTCACACCCAGTACAAATGTTAACATCTTCAACTCTGCCACGTCAAGCTCTGACTCCTGCCTTTTTGTCACTGCCACTGTCTCCAACCCATATAACATAGCTGGTCTCACTACCCTCTTGTAGACCTTCCCTTTCACTCTTACTGGTACTCGTCTTTCACAAATCACTCCTGACACTCTTCTCCACCCACTCCATCCTGCCTGCACTCTCTTCTTCACCTCTCTTCCACACTCACCACTATGCTGAACTGTTGATCCCAAGTACTTAAACTCATTCACCTTCGCCACCTCTACTCCCTGCATCCTCACCATTCCTCTATCCTCCCTCTCATTCACACACATATATTCTGTCTTAGTCCTGCTGACCTTCATTCCTCTTCTCTCTAGAGCATATCTCCACCTCTCCAGGGTCTCCTCCACCTGTTCCCTACTCTCACTACAGATCACAATGTCATCTGCAAACATCATAGTCCACGGGGACTCCTGTCTGATCTCATCTGTCAACCTGTCCATCACCATTGCAAATAAGAAAGGGCTCAGAGCTGATCCTTGATGTAATCCCACCGCCACCTTAAACGCATCTGTCACTCCCACCGCAGACTTCACCGCTGTCACACTATTCTCGTATATATCCTGTACCACTCTTACATACTTCTCTGACACTCCCAACTTCCTCATACAACACCACAACTCCTCTCTAGGCACCCTGTTATATGTTTTCTCTAAATCCACAAAGACACAATGCATCTCCTTCTGCCCTTCTCTGTACTTTTCCATCAACACTCTCAGAGCAAACATCGCATCTGTAGTGCTCTTTCCTGGCATGAAACCATACTGCTGATCATTAATCATCACCTCCCTTGTTAACCTAGCTGATTAAACCTAACATGATTAAATTAATGATGTGATACATTTCTTTGTTCACAGGGCAGGAGGTCTAGGTCATCCAGAGCCATGACAAGTGGTAGTACAATTAAATATCTGAATATTACATTCACAGATTTATATTATGTACATAAGAGGAGTATTAGTTCCAAACAGATGTTCACATTACTAACATGCACAATAATGATTACATTTTGTTTGCAGATATTATTGATTACATGGAAACAATACATTTATATTGGCTTATATTGTCAATTACATTTGGCAATTGTGAACAGTATGTGAACTACAAGTTACTGTAGAATAATATATTATCAAAAGATAAGTATTCTTCAGTTCATTGTTAAAGCAGAACAGAGAGTCTGTTTTCTTAAGCACTGAGTTGCTCAGAAACAATATTTTTATGTTTTTGTAATAATACATGTTATATTGATTATTTTAACGTCAGTGTCATACAAGCATTACTAAGTCAAAATGCACAGTAGGGATTATATGGGTACAGAGAGGAGCTGCAGTTATATGAATATGAATTTGGGATTATAAACATGAACAACTAGTTAGATCAAAGGCAGTACAAGGTAGAGGATAGCAAGAACTATAAGTTAAAAAGGATTGTGGATTCCTCAAGGATCATTATTCTGGTCAGTCTATCTGAAATCTATTTTGGAGATCATCCCTGATAGCATTGTGGGGTATGAAGTACACAGATAACAGAAAACTGAACTGTGGATTTTTGATAAAATGCAGGAAACCTTAATCGACTGAATCAGTGGTAAACAGAAAATAGTCTAAAAGTAAACTTAAATCAGTCTCCCAACATGATACTAAGAGTGATCAGGGACACTGTTATTTATCTGTGAATATGAGATGTCTGTGAGGTTTAACACTGCAGGTGAGTACTGTGGTATGGGTATTGCAGGATATAACAGGCTTAATTTCAATCTATATATTAAATAAGTTTGTATGAATACAGGAACTACATTTTATATCCCACAGGAATCCTAATATCATGCTATCTCTCTCCACAGTGGTTGTCAGGCCTATCTTGATGTCTGGTACAATTATAGTGAATTAAAAAACAGAGATCTATCTTAAGTTGACTGGCAATATTTAAAGACAATTCACCATGAAAGCACCACAAATGTATCCTCTCTTGTATCATAAGATATTAAGAACTTGGACTACATTCTACCTTCTAAAGGTTTAGACATTTCTTTATTAATGTATATAGCTCATGACTGGATTACTTTCTTGTTGAATTATTAGAACTTGAGAGACTAGCTGACAATTTAGACTCAAGAAGAAAGCAGTTAAAATTTTATCCAACTAAATTTAAATTAAATAAACAGGCATCATATTTAGCGATAGAGTGGGAAGATCATGGTTTAGTGAGAGGGAGACATCTAAAGGGAACAGGCTGTCAGAAAATCAAATCCTGACTAAAGTGTTGATTCATTTAAGATTGATGTTGACTTCTATGTGAGAGAGAACAAGTGTGGGATTTCTTGCGCTGGCAAAATTTAATAGTTTCGGTACTTTCTTCTCTAATTGTATAAGGAAGAACATACAAAAATCAGATTTTATTCAGTATGTCAAAACCAGAAATATCAGTTATCTTGTCAAAGGGTAAAAATAAGCAGAATCTTTAGTAAATGTTTCGGACTCGATATTTAGTTCACAAAGTCTCTTCTGAAAATAGTCTTATCATATAACAATCCAAGTCTATAGACCTCACCCAGGCTCAAATTTCAGCTCTAATGCAGCTGGTTTCATAGTTTCAATCCACAGTTATTTCTGCTGTTATAATGCTCAGGTTGCCCTGACTGGACTCTCACTTCACCCTCCTGAGGTCTCCTTTCAGATGTTCCTTCAATAAGGAACTAACTTCCTCATGCTAGCCCTTCAGGCTACGCCCTTTTATAGGATATTAATTGATAATTACATCCAGGTTAACTGTCTAACACAAAGTTTGCCTAATTACCCAAACACAAGACTATTCCTACATACTGCAACACACACATTTAAAGGCACGGTATCCCTTTTTCATGATACATGTTACAATATACATAGACACATACCAAGATAGGTAGACAAAAAGTATTACAGGTATCATCTACCTGTCTAACAAGTAGAGTAGCTCAAAACGTGTTTGGGGGTGTGACTTCATCATTTATGAGTTAATAAGGTGAAAATGCATGAGGGGGAAACATTTCTGATATCTTCATATGCAGTCACATATTGTCCATTTATGATAGAATGCATTTTGACTGGAACAAAAAAAGCGGAATTTATAGAGAACAACAACACAAAACATGGAACTTGTTCCTTTCTTAGCAAATGTCATTTGCTTTTTTATTTATTTATTTATTTTAACTTATGTATGCTTTGTTAACTGGATTAATTCTACTTAACAGTGACCATTTACAGAGGTGACCTGAGAGGTAAAATCCCCAAAGTAAAAATACAATGCATTTTAATTTTGAAGGTAAAAAGGTAGTATAAACAAGAAAAATCAAAGTAAGGACATATGAAAACAGGCAAATGTAAATAAAGCAAGCAATCATTCGGGTACCTGTAGTAAACAAGTTTAACTGTAGCATTAAGAAATAAAGTGACAAAATGAACAACTGAGAGAAATAATTCATGGATTTTGTGATCTGTCATTCATTAAGTTTTTATTTATGCAATCAAAATCTTTCAGAACATATAAAGGAGAAAAGAAAGCTAAAGTATTTCAGTCATCATACATACCTCTCAACTGTAAAGATTTTCACAGAATGTCCAGATTTTTGCCTCATGTTTTTCTTCATTTTCTCATAAAATCGTGGTTTTCTGGCTAATCATTATCAAATCATCGAAGGTTGAAGTCAGAAAACAATGACAGATATTTGAGTTTCAGACTTCATACCATTCATAAAATTCATGCTGATGCAAAACCTGTTATTCTATCCACTTTCTAAGTTTGTAAGAGCAATATTTTTAAAAAAATGTCCCTATTTCTGGTCCTTTGTCCCCCCATTATTTATGGCTTTGTCCAGACTTCTTGATCTAAAAGGCTGAGAGGTATGGTCACTGATTAAGTAAATAGTGAGTAAGAGGACAGAGAGGTTTGTCATTGAAAGCTGACCAAATATTCATGACAGAGAGCAGGAAAACCTAGCACAAGGCAAAATGTTTGCTGAGAGATGGTGAACAGAGGTTAGAGGGGTTAATGAGTAATGAGTGACATACAACTGCTGGTCACAAATGATCTTATAAGTTATATGGGTACAAAGACAGGGAACGTAGTTTATTCGTAGTGATGATAAGTTGTAGGAGTAAGGATCATATAGCTGACTCATTCATGAGTTAGTGAGGAAGCACAGAATTAAGAGATGGTGAGCAGAAGAGTATATAGGGGAAGGGAGGGTAATGCAGATGCAGGAATGGACAGGTTAAGGTATAAGACAAGTATGTGGGGAAGGGAGGGTAATGCAGATGCAGGAATGGACAGGTTAAGGTATAAGACGAGTATGTGGGGGAAGGGAGGGTAATTTGGATGCAGGAATGGACAGGTTAAGTTATAAGACAAGTATGTGGGGGAAGAGAGGGTAATGCAGATGCAGGAATGGACAGGTTAAGGTACAAGACAAGAATGGGTGGGGAAAAAGAAGTGAGTTAAGGTAGTGTTGCTATTCTGATTACTTTTTGGGTTAAGGTGCCTTGGGGTGGAAGTAAATTAGATTATATAGTAGTCATTTGGGTTGAAAATTTGATAGAAATCAAAACTGAGAAGATTTTTTTTATGACTCACTCTATAAAAGTGAGTGCATATGATTTTCAGATTATAGGGAAATTTATTTCTTATTTTCAGCAGGTAGATGTCATAGCTAGCTTTGGTGTTAGACTTGTTTTCTTTTAACTAGTTTAAGATAGAAGAATAGAGCTGTCTGGTAGTAGAGTATACCAGGAATGTATATCGGTTAGAGATGGATATTGCTTATGGAGTACTTTGTGGGCAGAGGTTTTTGTAGGTATGTGGTTTTACTTTTAACAGTCAGCCAAATCAGTTTTCTTAAAATACTACAGTGATGCAATTATGGTTATTTGTTTTAGACAGTCAGCATATCTAGCTGTCTTATTGTAAATGGTTGATAACTTGGTAAAGATGAACTTTTTGTGTGACCGAGTACCACTGCCCTCTATATTTGCTTGGGTAATAGGAGTACTTCAGTAAATTTTATTTGCTGCCTGGCAAGACGTAGCAGTGCATTAAAGGTAAGGCATATAGCTTCCTATGAACTGCTTTATGGGGGGTGTCACTGTGCTCCTGAAAGCTTAATTTATAGTCCAGAATGATACTTCAGTATTTCCATTGTGATACTGACCCTGCAAGCCCTGTTATAACTGGTGGAGATTCGGTTGTAAGTTTGCAAAAGCTTTTGAGCAACACTATTAGCTTTGTCATTTTCACTCAGGATTTTTATAGGAGATCCATCTGTTGATGGTGTTAAATTCAAAGTGCAGACCTGAAATGAAAGTCGCAGCATTGTTGGGTATATGAAGAAAAGCAAAGTCAACTAGATACTGCATTAACTGGGTTTCATTACTGTTGTTGTTGTTGTCTTTTCCCGGTTAGGTCTAATGATTAGCAGTAGATTTTCACGAACGTCAAGGTGCCAGCTCGACGTTCAACCTTCAATGAAGGCACACCCATTCACACATGTCTTTCGAATGCCCAACCAACCACGGGGAAGACATGAAGGCACTCCCTGCACTCCAGCCGAGAATCGAACGGGAGAACCTCTTGCTGTGAGGCAACAACGCTACCGCTGCACCACCGTGGATGCTGGTCCATATTATCTTGCTTATGCCAAAAATACTGGCCACAACATAAATCCTTAAAGAATTCTGATATCTGAACTAAAATAAATGTGGTAAATTTATTTCAATGCTACTCATTTATGAGGTGTTTTTTTCAGATAAATGGAGACACAATGGAGCACTGTAGTTGAGAATTCTGTTTATTTTTTTTTAACATTGCTATTAAAAGTTGACTGTTTCTCATATAAAAGGCTTTAGAAAAGTTGAAAATTAATATATCAGACAGAGGTCCACTGCTCTTGTTGACAGCAATATGATTTCCAACTTTTACTTCAATAGTAAAAGCATCTAGAAATGGATCCCTAGCCTTTTATTGAAGGGTCTAAGTTTAACCATCGAAGGTTATGTTCCTCGAACCTCTGATGACTGAATACTAGACATCGAATGTTCACTTCAGCGAATGTGTGAGATGGGGAAAGTAACTAGTTGGCCAACATCTCCCCATCACACACACCACACTAATTCAACCTCCCCCCGACTATATATGCCAACTCTGAGATTGCACTACACTTGGGAGGACATTTGAAAACATCTGCACATCCCAGTAAGCAGTAGAAGCATCTGCTAAACAAAAAGAGCACCATTGCACCAAGAGAGGCATTTAACAAATGTAACAAGTATATGGTTTATATGGCCAGGGTGCATAATATAGCAATCACCACTGGACTGTTGCTGAAGCACAATATACCTAGCCAGAGTAAAATCTGCCCATTTGGATAAATACCACTGAGTGTAAGTAAATACTGCCGCCACCGTGCTCTGGAATAAATACCATTCATTTGCAGGTTCATATTTACTGAACAACTTTCACATTTATACTGCTCTCCTGACTACCTATTTCAGTTTTTAATATATGCTCAAAAATTGGGAAACTATTTTTTTTGTATGTTTCAATTTATAACCCAAGTAAAAGAAATTTTTGTTTAGCTCCACTCACCGAATGGCTGATATTATGCTGTACAACATTGGTTCTCTCAAACTGGTATCACATTCTGTATTTTTCTTACTAAGATGAAACAAATCAATTGACTAATTAGTTACAAGATTTACAGATCAATATTATGAATACCGTTTCCAGTTTAAATATAAAATCCTTAAAATATTTACTTATTTGTTTTCAGAATATCGATTGAACGCTATGTGCAAGCACTATGCATGATATTTGCTATCACTGAGATAAACCTTGATCAGTTGCAGTTACCAAACATCACTTTAGGATTTCAAATGTATGGTTCCTGCTATTCTGAAGAGCGGGGCCTAGAGGGTGTACTGTGGTTGTTATCAGGCCAGACATTTCCTGTTCCAAACTACCACTGTCAGTCTAAGCCGCTTGTCTCTGGGATTGTTGGTGATGTTGTGACTTCGGTGACCATGCCAATTGCAAGAATGCTTGGGATCTACAGGTATCCTCAGGTCTGAAAATATTTTGCAATAGTACTGTGAAGACCAATGTATGTTCTTAATAGTTTCACAGATCTGTCATTGTGTCCCCCTGTAGCTGAATCACAAGTCACATAATGAAAATATCACCAAAACTTTACATTATATAACACCATGAAATGCAGCACATCTGCATGTGAGTGGTTATACGAAAAAACATGCTGCACACTGAGCAGATAGCTAATCTCATTGGTTACTGTTTTCTGCAGGGAGAGGTTATTATACATTTATATTTGTTTCAAGAATGATCACTCGTAAATGAAAAGTTAAAGCAACATAAAATAGGAGTTGAGTTCACACTTGAGCTCACAACTTAAGGAAGTGGGTTTTTACTTATTTCTGAAACAACGGTGGTATAAGTGATTCTTTAGCATTATATGATTAACAAAAAGTAACTCCGTGGAGATCTTGCTGTGTTCCCCATGAAACAGAGTATTTTCCAGACACTCTACTGTTAATCTAAACAAATTGATAACTAACATTGGTTTTATTATCTAAAATGCCTTTAATTTAGTGTTTTCAGTTCAGTGAATTTAAAAATATTGACTTTCTATCTGGACTCATAGCTTCATAGGTTCATAGAAGAGTACTAGACTAACTGCAGTAGAGCCGTTATAAGCCTAGCCATATTTATCCCGAGGTGCCCCAGTTGTCGGTGGTTAGATGAGTGAAGCTCACAAAGGTAAGGCTCTATGGTAGTTAATATCAACTTCCTTTGTCTAGGAGAGACATGAGCCCCACCCTTGGAGTGAATTTGCACTCAGCCATCCATTGGTCTAGGTTACCTAATCGTAACTGAATTTCAAATTTATTTGAACTACACCAGTGGCACCAATATGCTTTCAGCAATGAATCTGTTAATTCAGAAGTGGGAATTGGCATTACAACTCTTGTAGTGGTTGCTGAGGTAGCACTGGTATCAATCGTTGAACAGTTGAGCAGAATAACAACTAAATTAGTGCAATTGTTGACAATATTAGACACCACTAAAGTCAATGAGATTTTGCTTTATGATCACACAGACACCCTCTTTTCTGTGCAGCTGAAAAAAGTAAAGTATTGACAGATATTATTTTAAAAATGAAACATGTTTTATTTATTTAAGCTGGTAGAACTGGAAAAGGCATCATAATGGAAGACTTTGTGTTTGATTGTTATACCAGAAAATGAAGAAGGCTTGGACTGTATTGTATTTTTAGAAGATAAGTTAACTGAATGACCTAGGTAGACAATGTACTTTATAAATGTGGATCGGATCTATAGAGCTTCTTCAATGTATTTAAGGCTATAAGCTGGTCATCCTTAGAATATTGTGGTGCATTTTTCATACTGGTATGCTAAGGAAGAAGGAACTAAAGTTACTGACTTCGAAGTGGTTAGGTTGCTAGTTCTGTAGGTATAGACGGATAAAGCCCTGACTATGACCCAGCTGACCCAAGTTTGATTAGTAGCCTGGGTATCTGTAGGAGCAGGTGTGGGGAGGGAGGAATAATCTGTGTCTGGAGGGGTAAATTGCTCCTATAACACAATCACCCAGAAAGACATGCATATACACATAGGCACACATAAACGCGCACAAACACATATGCATTTATTCATTTGTGTTCATAATCTCTACAGGCATGTGCAATTGTTCACATACAGACACACACACATTCACAAATTTACTTTCCTTTCACATTCTCATACTGTGATCACTCCTATAAATGTGAATGAGTGAATGCTGTCTGAAAATGGCTTTCATGTTGTTGTCCTACAGAACAATTAATTAAGCAGAGCGATTCTCTGACTACACACAGTATAGACTGTGTACCATTGCAGTTGTTGCTGTACTATCTCCATGTTATGAATGTCCTCTCAGAGAAAAAAGTCTTTAGAACTACACACAGCCTGTCCAAATGGGGTTTTCACAACTTTCTGCAGTGAGGAATATTACCTTCATTCTTCATACAGATGATGTTTTTGGTTCTATGTCTCTATTTCTTTAAAAGTCTGTTTAGTGGTTATCAGAATAATCCTTGAGTACATGTTTCATATTTTACATAATTGCTGTTTATGAAAATCGTTTGGTAAGAATTGTTTTCTGTGTCCCTCCTTGGGAATGGCAGACATAAAAATGAAAGAAACATTAATATAAAACACTGCACCATTAAGATATGGTACACATGCAGACATCATCAATAATTATTTTGCACACTGAACAGTTCCATCATTTCAGCCATACCTCTGTGTTATTTCCATTAAATATGAAATCAAAACAATGACATTTGGAAAGGAAGTTGACTTTCTCTTGAGTTCTAAAATGTTTGTAATTAACCCATTTATAATATGCAGTTTTTCCAGTACCTCATCTAAGGTATCAATACATACATGTTGTTACACATCTCAAAATGTGAATCTGTATCTCTGTTTCAGGTTAGCCCAGGAGGTCGGTCATATAGCCTAAGCGACAAGATGCAATTCCCATCCTTTCTCCGGACTGTTCCAAATGGCAAGGTGGAGGCAATTGCTACGGCTAAGCTCCTGATGTACTTTGGCTGGTCTTGGATTGGAATCATAGGATCAGAAGATGACTACAGTCAGGAGGGAATCCAGAGCCTAAAGGCAGAGGTTGATATGGTTGACACATGTGTTGCTTTTCTGGAAGTTATTCCAAATGTCAATTTCCAGAAAAAAGTTTATGCAATAATGGAACATATAAGAAAATATTCTGTAAATGTGATAGTGGTTTATGTGACTATTTCTATGTGGTTACCTTTGATTGAGGAAGTTTCTAAATATGATACTCATGGAAAACTGTTTTTCAGTACTACCAGATCATGTACTGTATCTAAAGAAGTCTTTAAGAAAGATATCTGGGCTATAGTTAATGGTACTCTCGGGGTTTCATTTAATGACAAGGATTTGCAAGGATTCCGAGAATTTCTCTATAATATTCATCCCTCTACCTTTTCAAATGATAAGTTTATTACAGACTTTTGGGAGAAGGCATTTGGGTGCAAATGGCCATTGAATTTCAATAATATATCAACTCTACCTGACAAAAATGGGATTGTTGATATATTGTGCACCGGTGAAGAGAATATGAAAATGTTAGACCCTGCTATATTTCATACATCAAACATGAGATATGCATATCATGTTTATAATGCAGTATATACATTGGCACATGCCTTACATGATATGATTACATGCCAACTTAGAGTTGGGCCCTTTGTGAATCGATCGTGCCCTGACCATCATAATTTTCATCCATGGCAGGTAAGATGATTTATCTCTTACAGATACAAATTTGTTACAGTACAATTAAATACAGTGACTCTAAAAACATTTATTAACAAGCAGGATAGTCATCTGTGGTGCAGTTAACTGAGGTTTAGTAATAAACAGATTTTTATGTTAAATATGTGGTTGCATAGAAAATTATCTAAAGGACAAAGCCTTTTCAAGAGGAAGGTAAGAGCTTCAGCCAATGTCAGACAAACTGCATGACCCTGATAAGCACTGGGGATTGGTGGATGTCTATCTCTCAAAAATAATTTTTGCACTGGTGGGAACCCAGTGGCCTTGGTTTAGGACTATATATCAGAGGAAGACGGCATAACCATATCTGGGCATCTTCATAGAAAAAAAAGAAGGAACATGTGCTGCCCAGCCAACTGGATATTACTTTCAGTGCTAATGTAAACCATTAATATATCTGAATTCTTGGAATTCAGGAGACGGGGTACCCCTTGTTACGCCTGCTTCTCATTGAGATTTTTCTGTATTTGCTATTCTTCACTGAGAGATAAATCTGTGGTCTGACAGTGATACACATGGCTGCTGTGAGAAGCTGACAAACATAACACTAACAACAAAGGCAAATACAAAACATTCTGAACATTATTGTCTATTTTAATCTTAAGTCTAAAAAAGGGTAATATGCCAAAGTATACAGTATGCATTTTGAGTTTTACCTTTATTTAACTACAAAGTCAAATGTTTATTTTTGCAGTTCCTTTAAAATACCCTATTTCTGGTTGAAAACTATTTTAATGCCAAATGCTGCTTTCCACAAGCATTTCAAAACTCTGCATATTACCTTTCTGTTACTGTAAAGTGCGGTAGAAAATATCATGCATGCAAAAACATGGAGGTATAAATGCATGCATGACAAAATGCTTATTATTTACTCCTTCTTTTATCACATTCCTACTCCACCACAATATTTTTTTTTTGACAGTAGCATTCAGGGTTACCTCTCAAAGTATCATGCAGAATGAATTACTAATGCCTTGCAAGCCAACATTTGAGATTACCGATACTTGTTTATATCTTTTCTATGTGTTTTGAATCACACTTCACCATTTGCTTTGACACAGCTTTGTAGGCCCCCACTGCACTCTCACATAATATTTTAAGTCATTCTTGAGTAACGCAGGTTTCATTATTACCTACATATATTTCTTCTCATCAGTGCTTCCTCTTCAACTCCCCCCTTTCTTCCTGTCATCAGACAGTACAATGTATCTATGTTGTGCCTCATCAGACAGTACAATGTATCTATGTTGTGCCTCATCAGACAGTACAATGTATCTATGTTGTGCCTCATCAGACAGTACAATGTGTCTATGTTGTGCCTCATCAGACAGTACAATGTGTCTATGTTGTGCCGATCTTTTCTCTTCTTTCTTTCATAGTGCAAAGCTCTATCATTCATATCTCAAGCATGGATACATGGTCTCCCATCTAAACATTGTCTAGTTTTGAAAGTATAGGGCAAGGGTAATACTTTGACATGTGGGGAGAGTTTATTTCAAAGCGGGGAATGCATACGTTTATGAAAGCATCACACTAATGGGTGTTGTTGATCTTGCAATAGAAGTTAAGGTCTTTGGTGTAAGTGTTAGTCCACTCCGTCTGCACAGATGGAGAAGATAAGCATCACACCTCAGGTGTCTATATGAGACAGAACAGAAAGATATTTAATCTTTCAGGGCAGTTGAGACTAGGTAGTCCACACATCTTTGCTGTCTAAAATGTTTGGAGTCTTTCAAGTTTTCCAAGATGTGCTGCTTCACACAGTACATTGCAAAAGAGACAGTCTATTCAAAGGCAGATCTGATAACATAAGAGTATGGAGCAACTAGAACTGTGTGTGCCCTAGGTAAGATACCTGTTCAATTCAGGTGAGCATGGCAGAAGGGCCTCCTAACCATAGATGATGTATGATGCTCACAAGTAAGAACATTGCCAAGACAGGAATCAAGGCCTGGATAACTGTAAACATTTTGAGAGTGGTACCAGTAATGTGAAGACTGTAAATATTTTGAGAGTGGTACCAGTAATGTGAAGACTGTAAACATTTTGAGAGTGGTGCCAGTAATGTGAAGACTGTAAACATTTTGAGAGTGGTACCAGTAATGTGAAGACTCTAAACATTTTGAGAGTGGTACCAGTAATGTGAAGACTGTAAACATTTTGAGAGTGGTACCAGTAATGTGAAGACTGTAAACATTTTGAGAGTGGTACCAGTAGTGTGAAGCAAGAGAAGAGGACGGTGTCTTTCCCAAGGGTAACTGTGATGAATTTTGTGGTATTTAAGGTGAACCAATGGCAGGCAGTTCAGATGCTGGTCTGATCTAAATACACCGGAATTATCTAAGTGTCCAAGGGTAGTGATTACAATCATTAGATTATTTCCCTGATTTACCCATTTTTGGGCCAAACTTTAAAATGTGTATATTCTTTTTGTACTCTGGCCTGCAAAGCCGATAACCTTGCATTGTTTTGCATTTGCTCTCACCAATCACAATACTATTCAGCGGTCAAATGAAAATGCAAACCTGATACTTTAAATGAACCCTGCAAATCAGCGGTTGAGTCTTGCTGGTAGAATGAACTGAAGTTAGCTGGTTAGTAAATGTATTGTAGAGCTTCCAGTTATCTGGGTTTCTTCTTTGAATCCAAGAGTAGCTCATGGTGTGACTTTTTACATCATTCTTCTCTGTTGGATTCCCAAAGCACAGCATGCAATATAGGAATAAACGGACTGTCTCAGTTGGACCTCTCTATATCCTTGTAGCCACAATAAGCACACATGCTATCCGGTAAACAAGGCAGCCAAGGATAAAGGACAAGCTTCCCTTTTAATTTAACAAAAAAAAATAAATAAAAATTCTCCCTGAGGACAGAGGAACCATGTACAATGATTGACAGATTGAGGGTGACATATGTACCACATTCCTATAATAAGCTTTTGACAAGTTATCTATTTTTAAAGTTATACTATTAACTACACAAGAGAGTTACATTTATTTATTTAGTTAATTACTTGTCTTTGTGGTTGGGAAAGTCCAGCTAGACAGAACCCATTTTCAGTACTGGCCCAGATAAAAAAACAAAAAGCTCCATCACAGTGCATTTATATTAATTTAATTCAGACAGTTCTCAAAAAACGTTCAATTTCTCTGAAAAAAAACAAACATAATTACAAGGCAGGTATATACAGTAAAGTATTTATCCCAACATGTATAAGTGTATACAGTTCTGGTAGTTGTAAAATCTAGTAGAAAGTAAATGGATTTATATTGTTGAACAGAAAACATTGTTGTAAAGAAGTTTAGTGTTCTTACATTTCAGTACACGAAGGCTTGCAAAAGAGTTCAAGAGATATAATGAATATAGTTGAGAAGTAAGTTAAAAAAATGATGTAGAAAGGGAGATATTAGCATTGTATTTGAGGCTAGTGGTAATAGTAATTGAGTGAGAGAGCAGGGTACAAGATTAGTTCTATCTAGTCTCTCTATTCCAAACTGGTGAATCCGAAGGTTTATAATTTAGGAATACAGGGAATGCATGAGAGGTTTAGAGTAGTGAATGACTCAGTTAGAAAAAGGGAAATATGAAAAGTGGTATTTAATTGTTTAAGTAAGAGAAAGAAGAAAGGCCAGGATTCAATAAGCTCTGCACAGCTCGCTGAAAAATAGTGAGCCAATTTGTTTTCAATAAGCGGATCTACACAATGTGTAGAGTCATGCAAACACAGTAAACATTGTAATATGCTAATTAGCATACAATTCAGCTGCTTATGCAGTACTCAACACATTCAAGATGGTGGAGCTATTCAACAATCTGTAAAGCAATCATGTACACTTAGTGTAGCCTTCTTCCATGTACTCCAAACCTGCTGGAAAACAACCACAGAAGGTACACTGGTGGGACAGAATGTTAGGGGCTGGGGCTGCTGCTCTTCTGCATGTGTATGTGCAACAGGCTCACGTCTATGCTGCAGCTGATGATGATAGACCTCAGCCAAGAAGGAGAAGGGTATTTAGACCCTGATTAACTTTTCATGGTCTGCATGAGGTGGAAATAGTAGAGCACTACAGGGTGAATAGAGACACACTCAGCAACCTCTGTTGTCTCCACCTAAGAGCAAGGGTAAACTGAGGGGAACCAGTACCTGTGGAAACCAAGGTATGCATAGCACTTAGAACAGAACCTTTCAATGACCCACAGGAGACACGTTGGGGGTGTCACAGGCATCAGTATCCAGGATCCTACACCAATTCCTGAATACTATGCTACAGCATGCCAGTGACTGTACACACTTCCCTCCTACTCCTGAGAACAGGGCTAGAACTATGAAGGAATTCCACCCCATGGTACACTTTCCTGAAGGTCTGTGTGCCATAGACTGCATGTAAATTGAGATAAAAGCACCACCCATGGAACAGGGAAGGGTCTACATCAACAGACAGGGGTTCCATTCCATTAATTGCCAGGTCATGTGTAATGCTAGGAGAATCATCCTGAATGTATCTGCTGGCAACCCTGGCAGTTACCACAACTCCCATACCTGGCACACCTCACAGTTAAACCAGAGGTTTTCCAGGGGTGATGTGCTACAAGACCATTTACTGGGGGATACAGGGTATGACTTGAACGATGGCTGATAATGCCCATTAGAAATGCACACACACCCACAGATTAATGCTATAATGAGGCACATGTCCAAACAAGAAATATCATAGAGCGTGTGTTTGGGTTGTTGAAGTCATGGTTTTAGTGTCTAGATATATCGGGGGGGGGGGCTCTGCAGTATGATCCCAGTACTTGTGCTGAAATTATCACAGTCTGTGCTATCCTACACAATATCATCCTGTGCAAACAGCTGCAGCAGGAACACCAAGGGCTAGGACAAACATGTCACCAACATCACTGGCAAGGTCTCCACATCCACTCATTGGTGAGGAGTCAGAGAGGGAACGCCCAGCTGCTGTGGGCCTAGTTAGACATAGGAATGTACAATATGCCTTCATCCTGGCCAAGAGGTAACGGACAGCACACATGCTGACCACCTAAGGAGTGTACCTTCATCCTATGCATATACGTACATACAGTAAAATTGATGCCAGACAACACTCACAACCTTTACTTCGTCATGTAATTGCAGTGCACTGCTTGCATTAGAGTCAGCCCCAAATGGCAATAGTTGTAACTGCAGGACTATCAAGGTAAGTTTTGAACCTATAATAGAAAAATAAATGTGTAAGAACATGAATGAATGGCAGATACCTGCCTACGGGTACATAGTTAAGTAGAATGTGTGTAAGTTCTCCAGCAATTCCATCAATATCTGACATGACTGACATCTGTAACATATACTTATGCATTTTATCAAATAAATTGGCCCATGCAACTGAAATACCCACTATAGAAAAAGCATTCCAAAAAATGTACTTATCCCAACCCTCCCACAAGTGAAGCAATAGGTATGATTGAAAACATTCTTCTCCCCATCAAGTTCCCCAGCTACTCGGTTACCTTTCAGTGTAGAATCACACCTCTGAGCACTCTGATGATACAAATCAGGTATGAACTACTTAGAAATCGCTGAATACCAAATCTGTTACTCTGTGTAGCAGATGTAATCATTATGTACCACTGATAGATGCTAATGGCTTGCAAATGTGAATAGTTACTCTAACTGAAGCACAACACAGTAATGTACAGACACCCTTTACTGAAGTGGATGTGTCAGTGAGGATGCACTTACGAGTGTAAATGTAGTGAGCTTTTAAACAAAACCAAACACCCTTCATGCATATTTCCTAGGCATAATAGCATAGTTTCCTGCCTCTGCTGAAAAATGTTGACTGTCATGTATTTGTATCACATTTTGAAGAAATATGAGAGAATATGCACTAGAGATTGCATGTGTGATAGTAAAGCAGAGATAAGGGAAGGATTTCCAGAAAGCAAAGAGAAGGTAGAACTGCGTTTTTGCAAACATATTCATAAATATTGTGTGATCACTCCTTCCACTAAATATGTTTTCTACACATTTACAGTCATCGGAGAATTTTCAGCTGTGTGAATTGTTTATTACTGGCTATGAAATACTAACTGGTTGCCGCACATTATGCAATGACCCCCATTAATATTCCAAAACATGCACGCTGATTGGCCAGCGTGCCCATTGTAAATCCCACAATATACCAATGGAAAAAGGTCCGGTCACTGGACTTTTTTCCATTGGTATAAAGTGCTCAAAACATTTTTTTTAACAAATAAAACAAAAAGAAAAAAACTGAGCAATGGAGACTTTATTTTCTCCGTTGCTTCCATTTCAAAGCATTGATGTACTGAGTATGCGTGGGACGCAAGTCCCATACACATGCTCAGTACATCAAAACAAGGAAGCAGTGTACCACAACAAGCAGAAGAACAGTAATGCGCCATTATACAAAGACATTATTTACGAGAAGTAAGTATTTTTTTCTTAAATAATGTCATTGTATAATAGCAATAACCAACTCCTTGGTTGTGGTTTATTGAAATTTACCCACGGTTGGCTTTATTTAATCACTCGGGCTTCACCCTCATGATTAAACCACACCAGCTGTGGGTAAATCTTCAATATACCACACCACGTCTTCAGTTATTGCTTAATTATTTGATTACTATTGCAAAGCTGTGTCTGTGACAAAAAGAGATAACCAACTAAAACTGTGTTGTGTAAGTGTAGTACTCTGATGGTTCAAATCCAGAGCTATCTAATTGTTTAACTTTTGTTTCTCTTTTTTTATCCTTTTTTATTTTTCCATCCACACAGCACATACCTCTCAACTGTGCAGATTTTTGCAGAATGTCCAGATTTTTGCCTCATGTTTTTGGTACATTTTTCATAAAAAGGGTTTGCATCCAGATCGAAAGAGGTCATTGGGCCCCT
Source organism: Protopterus annectens (assembly GCF_019279795.1). Lineage (NCBI taxonomy): Eukaryota > Metazoa > Chordata > Ceratodontiformes > Protopteridae > Protopterus > Protopterus annectens. The sequence goes on along the minus strand of NC_056732.1, from coordinate 1,673,628,840 downwards.
CTATGCATCACTCATCAGACCCATCATAGAGTACAATGCCCCATTTGGGATGTACCTTACAAGACACCTGCAACAACTGGAAAGACCACAGAAGTACCTCACCAAGAGGATCACTGGCCTCAAGCAGATGCCCTATGCAGCTCGACTGAAGAAACTCCAGCTGTACTCGGTTGCATACCATCTACTCAGAGGTGATCTCTGTCTGACATACAAGGCCAAGTCCAACCCAGAATTGATGGACATGCTCCACCTAAAGAAAACCATATCCCCTTGAGCTACACACTCCAGGGATCTAAACCTCACCACAACAATAAACAGGACGTGCTGGAGGGATAGATTCCTGTCCCAGAGACTTCCCATGCTCTGGAACAAGATTCCAATCTACATTAGGCAGAGCTCCTCACTAACCCTCTTCAAGAGAAACCTTGACAAGTGGATGGGAAACAGAAAGTTTACCCCAGGGATCACTTCAATGGCTGTGCTGGACAGAGGCACAGGGAAGTAATCTAAGGGGGCGGCGAAAGCCAACACATTCCGGCTAGACTTATAAATGCCTTCGGGCAGATAGCCTAGTACCTACCTACCTATGAACCTATGAACCTATACATTTCTGGTTTTCTGGCAAATAATTAAATACTGACAGATATTTGAGTTTCAGACTCCATAACCTTCAGAAAATTCATTTTAATAAAAACCTGTTATTCTACCATCTTTCTAAGTTTGCAAGAGCAATATTTAAAAAAATGTCACTATTGTTGGGCCTTTGTCCCACTTTTATTCATGGCTCTGTCCAGATTTCTTGCTCTGAGAGGTTGAGAGGTATGCATGTGGCATAGAACAAACATGGTTAGCTGCTTAAAACTGAAAATGTAATTTCAGTCACCTTCTAGACTCCATAAATACTTAGCAGCATTGCGCAGAGGCCATCATCATGGGTGGTAATGACTGGAAAATTCTACCGGTTACCTGGTTTTCTCTGTGGCACAAGGTATAACTATGTTGCGCTAAAAACATAGAACTTAGGTGATCAGTGCTGCTGTAGTGTGCAAGGTTTCAAAATCTGCTGTAGAGTTCCCTTTGTGTCATGTTCATGTGATGATGGATGAAATGTTTATCTAATATGATGTGGAAACTGTCCTTGCTCTGACTGTGTTAAAAACAGACTTCCATGGTGGTGCTAGTATTAAGTATTGTGTTCTACAGCTTGTATAGCTAGGTAGGTAGTGTTTTTCATCTCACTGCAGTCAATGTGTCTGTGTTTTCATTCGGAATTTCAGTCCACAGCTATGTCAGACACTCCTGCCAATATCTTCTTCTCTGCATACACTGATGAACTCATCCTATATAATATGTACTCTGACACTTAAAAAAAACAGGCTTGTGTAGCGGTGCTAGTGTTAAGTACTATGTTCTACAGCTTGTGTAACTAGATTGGTAGGGGTTTTACTCTCACAGTAGTCAGCTTGAGTAAGTGTTGGTGTGTTCATTAAACTATCAGTGTACAGACAATTTTGCATGAGGCTGTGAGTCCACAGCTATGTCAAACACTCCTACCCAAACATCTTCTTCGCTGCATACAATGATGATGTCATCTCCTATAAAATGCACTCTGACAGTACTAAAGTTAGGCATCTGTGGTTGTGATAGTCTTATGCTGTATGAAATGCAGCTTCTATACCTACACAGGTGTGGTGTTTAAATCTGACCTCAGTAAACTGGTGTGTGGTTGGTGGTATATTACAGCTATTGTATGATGCTTTGAATCTCTTTTCATTTGATTTTCGCTCAGGAGAACCTTTTACATAGCCCCCTGAATCTGACATTCCCTTTTTCCACACTGTCCACATAACATCCATTCTGTGGAATACTGAGGATGTCATCATCTCAAAGATGCATACACACATCATGAAGCAGAGCCCATCCATGACCCTCTGCAAGTCATAATCTGACCACTGGATGTGTGACTACTAATTCTGTCATGGGGTCATGCACATGTCACATATGGACAGAGGCAGTCCATTTTAAATCAAACACATACACACATATACACATACTCACATACCCCTACTATCTTTCATCACATAGCTCTAATGATCTGTGTTTAAATGGTATAATAATGGCTAGCATTTTATCTGCTCCTGGTTGGTAACCTAGTAATGCCCTATGACCCTCTGAACATTGCACATGTCAATGGTGTTGTCATCCACATGTGCTGTGTTGAGGTATGGATGTACATACCTCTCAATCTGGAAACATCAAAAATCTGGACAAGGCCCATGAAAAATAGGTACAAATCTGTATGCTGATTAACATCTATTTTGCATACATAATTACATAATCCCACCCACTCCAATGGAATTGTGGATTACCAACTTTCAAATGCAAACTGAAGAACAAACAACCAAAATATGGCACCAGAGTTCCCCAGCAGCCATTCCAATGTCCCATTACCTGGCTATTTTGCCTCATTTACCATAAACACTAATTGTGTGTACACAGCAGTGATGAAACATGGGGCCACAACCCATCCCTGGCACGTGGGGTATGGTGCATATTTTCAACTTGGATGCCTGATCACAGCTCTGTGTACCTTCAAAATGAATGCCGTAGGTACTACAATGCAAAATACAACTTTTAATGTTTTTTTTATGTTTGAGTTTGTTAATTTTCTCATTGATTTTAAATGTGTGAATACACATACCTAAAAGCAACACAAAGAGGTACAAAACAGCTTACAAACACCATCAAGAAACAGAAAGGTGCTAGACAAGCTGAAACAAATTCCAATTACCTGGATTACAAGCAAACCAACAATGAAAAACACTGTGTTCCACAAAATCTTGTGTTAAAGAGAATTACTATTTAAGATGCAGGCTGATTAAATTAATTACTAAAATTTTCAGTGAGCTGCAGCTCATCTCAGAGAACTAAAATGAACAATGTATCAAACTTTCATAAACATGTATTAAAAATACAAAGGCCCACGCACATATAATATCACGGAATGCACATCAAGTAAATGATATAGCATGGGGAAGAAACAAAAACAAAATTCTGTCGCCCTTAAATGTGGTCCATAACAGCAACTTATTTAAGTAACATTTAAAAAGTAGCAATGAATATAACATATAAGATGCATCAAAAAGGCAATTTCTAGTGCCAGATCATGCAGCACCTTTACATTTTAAATGAGGTACAATGTAAACACTTTTGCTGCTTCATTCTTCCTATGTCTTCAAAAAGATGGTCTAAAAGTGCTTATTTTGCATTTTATTGACCAAAATCAATAGTGATAACCTCACTCCAAAGTGAATGTCCTCTGCTTGGTAGCCGCATGTAACTTCTTGCACAGTCTTAAATGCAAAGCGCTGGTTTCCATTAAGAATGGCTTTACAAAGTGTCATCTTTTGAGTGACTCACAGTAAGCTGAAGCAGTTAGACAAAAAATGCCTCTCTCTTATTTGTCAGTAGTACGCCCCACTGTCTTTTAACAAGACAGCATTTTCAAAACTTTCCCTACTTTCAAGTCCTTCATTCAGTTGTGCCTCTGCCCCCTCAATTACTAATTTGTGTAATAATGAAGGAGAAAATGATGGTTGGTGACCAAGTAAATAAAAACAGACCAGTTAGGCACTTGATTTAAAAATGCAATCCTTTTTTCAGAAAAAAATATTTCAGACAATTCTTCTAAGAAGCCTGCAATGTAAATTTGCATAATGCAAAACCCCATTATTAACAAGTTCTCAAAGCCCACAGTAGTCTAATTGACAACGTAAAAGACTGATTCTTAATTATTTGCACTAGCACTTTATACAAACATGCCTCTCCTCTGTTCAACATAAGATGCATAAACGCTAAGATACAGTAAACTTTACAGCAACAATGTCAGCATAGTAAGCAGACTGCAGTTAAGTTCTCTGTTTCAAGCCCACACCAGAAGATGCAAAGCTGTAATAATTGTGTCTACATAATTATGGTTAGAAACGTGACCCCAAAAATGCAGTAATTCACAGAAGAGTAACACAAAGAAAAACCTTCCAAAGAATGCAACTGCTTATTACAGATCACATTAACTCAATTAACTAACAGATTAATTTGCATTTCTGAACTATAAAAATGTGAAGTAAGCTAGCTTTTACTAAATGCATGTGCTGCTGAAACCCGCAAGATGTTGTTCTCATGACCGACTTCCATAAACAGTCACTGAATTCAAACTACACACACACACACACACACACACACACACACACACACACACACACACACACACACACGCACACGCATGCACACACACACACACACACACACACACACACACACACACACACACACACACACACACACACACACACACACACACACACACACACACACACACACACACACACACACACACACCAGTTAGTTCCTTACTTGATTCCCCCAAACAGTGCGGCTGCCAGTAAATTCATTTGTTCCCACTTGCATTTACTGCTGCCTGCCAATAATCCATCCATTATTGTTCCCGCTTGCATTTGCAGCCAGCCGGAAATTATGTGTGCATGACGTGAGCTCCTTGAGCTCAATTCCGACTGGCTAGTAGCCCTGATGGAGCTGACGTCATTCCGCTCATGATGACGTCAGCTCCAACAGTGTGAAAATTGAAAAAGTAAATAAAACAAAAGGAAAAATCGGAGATGAAGGGGTGCTACTCGGGAATCGTGGCACCCCTTCATTTGGACCCCAAAGCTCGGCAAAAATCGAGTAATTCGGTATGGTTGAGAGGTATGTGGATGTAGTGCATCTCTACTACAGTGTATCCCAATCTGTGATTTCAGCTACCATATTGCTGGCCACTGCTGACATTTGGTTACATATTCCTTCCGTAACAGCTCTAGTAAATGCCTCCTGAGGACTGCTGACATCAAATGATGCTATGTTTATTGTTGCCTTACTAAGACATGCATTCTTGTACTGGAGTATATCAACATTCTACACACTTGCAACCATCACAGTCACAGATATAGTATGGCACAGGTGTGCATGTGTATACCTAGCATCTGCAAAGGTTATCTGACATTCAGCAATATTACACCATACTGACTACCTGGGCACATATGTCTGGGTTCATCCACATGTTGTAATGTTGTTATATGGACAAACATATGACATGTTAGGATTCTCTTGCAACCCTTGGGAATTCACTGTATGCACTACTGTGTTGCTGTTCACAAGGATTATACAGGTGTTCCCCAGCAGCATTGTGTGACTGTCAGCATTTGTATCATTACCTGTTCTACATGAACCACATCCACCTTATTTGTAATGTGTCCATATATGGTGTCATGACCCTCACCCACACATTTCTACTGATAAACATATAGGCATATCATGTATAACTGATGAAATGACATGAAATAGGTAGAGTTGTATGACTCTGTTAACAGTTCCACTGTGGTGCATGTGGAAGTGATATACAGTAGCATAGTTACAGGTGTAGTGTGACTGTACTGCGTCATGGAGGTACCAGTACATCACATTAGTATTACCATTTGAGAGTTTGCATGAACATATGTGCTGAATGTTGACATGTACTTATACACAGTGCTCCACGTATTGTTTGGTTTGTGTACAATGTCACAGTGATGGCTTCCATACTCATTGACACTAGACTTTGCACTGCTGTACTTTCTGTGCACATGGTCATAGCTGATGTATTCCCATCCATCTCCCATATTGATGTACCATTCATTATAACAGATCACTTCTTAATTCATACATCAATTACAGATGCTTCAGACATATCCATTGCTATTACATGTGGCAAATGCATGCAACACACAGCTGTGTGTAGGGAATTCATTCATAACACTGTGTTGTTTGTAAGTGTTGTTATCCGTATGGCCAATACCTATGTCAGCCACGGACACTTTAGTCAAGTGTATCACATTTGACAAAGGAGCTCCCACATGTCTTGTCAGCCATACACAGCTATTCTTTGGGATGCATCCCCATTAGGGTTTGACAGTGCAGACTTCTCTTCAAGGTGTTCTACTACATACTTGTGTGATACATCTTTCTCTGTTGTACCCAGTAAATACACAGTTCAGTGACAACATTGATGGCATGGGTTTGATTCTTGCATGTGTGGATTGTCGATTATGTACTATGCAAACCTCTCAACTGGCCAGTATTGCCCTGATTTCATCTCCAGGTTTAACACTGTCTGACTTAACCATTCCAAAAGGTCATCATTTTTGAGGAAGGGGTGAAGAATTCCCCTTATAGCATACTGACAATCATTATAGTTGTACAAGTCTGGTTCTGTAGACCTGGGTGCTCTGCTATGGCTGGCTTTGATAGGTTATGCAAACCTGTGTGCATGTGCAACCTCTCAATCAAGCAGCATACAGCTTGCAACACAGAGATTGCCAGGTCGTTAATACTGCAACACAGAGATTGCCAGGTCCTTAATACTGCAACACAGAGATTGTCAGGTCCTTAATACTGCAACACAGAGATTGCCAGGTCATTAATACTGCAACACAGAGATTGCCAGGTCCTTAATACTGCAACACAGAGATTGCCAGGTCCTTAATACTGCAACACAGAGATTGCCAGGTCCTTAATACTGCAACACAGAGATTGCCAGGTCATTAATACTGCAACACAGAGATTGCCAGGTCGTAAATACTGCAACACAGAGATTGCCAGGTCATTAATACTGCAACACAGAGATTGCCAGGTCATTAATACTGCAACACAGAGATTGCCAGGTCATTAATACTGCAACACAGAGATTGCCAGGTCATTAATACTGCTACTGCAGCAAACCAAGGGTACATCCCTCAACCACTCATTCCCATCCTTCCCTGCCTGGTCCTTCCAGTGCTCATGCTGCTGTTGGAACACAGGATGTCCGGGGTACGGTAGATAAACCCAGCGATATATAGCCACTAGTAAAGCAAATAATTCATCAGGGGATTCACTATGCTCCTGTTACACTCACATATTCTGGCAATGCTGCAGATTAATGGTGGTAATATTTTAAAAGTGTTCCTGATTATGCCTGTTTCTGTCTACATTTGTCCAGGAGTCTGTCACTATGTGTCCATGACTGGTTGAGAGGTATGCTGACATGTCAGTCATAATCAAGCAAGTCATTTTGCAGGTCTTCGCTCTATGCACATACCCCCTGTTAGATATACCGTCCTCTGGACTGCACCTAATAAAGAAAGAAGCAGCAAATGCAAACAAATGTAACCGGATACATGTATGAATTGTACGGTTAGTTACTGGACTCTCCCTGACACTTTTCTGCTTCACAGCTGAAATTACTTAGGCACTCTTATAAACCATCCACTTCATGATGCACGTGGAGTTTTTGCATTCAGGTTTGAACCAAGCTGGAAACCAGCAGAAAGAACACTTTGAAAAAAATTTCTAACAGCGAGTATTAGATCTTTTACAGTCAGAAGGCAAAACACAGTCAACTGGATCAAGAAGAGGAACATTGTATTTAAACTGACACACATCAGAAATTGGTACACATCAGAAATTGGCACACATCAGAAATTGGTACACATCAGAAATTGGCACACATCAGAAATTGGTACACATCAGAAATTGGCTGAATATGTTAATAGGAGGTTACTAGACTAATAGCCCTAGGGCCTTTACAAGCCTAGCCATGTTATACCCATGTTCCCTAACTGACCTTGGTTATATGGTCATTGTTCGCAGAGCGAGTTTATGATCAGCACCAATTGCTCCTGTCCGTAACGGACATAGATGCCACCCCCATGCTGAATTTATGGTCTCTATTCCAATTGTCTAGGTTGCACTTGAATAAGGTCATTGAGGAGCTCTGCTTCGTGAGAATTGGGAGTTTATTGCAGAGGAGCGGTAACCTCTGGGAGATATGTCTATCTCTCCAGCATGTTCTATTAATGTCACCGGCTAGGTTGACATCCCTAGACCATGTGACTCTTGTCCCATTTGATTCACAGATGTGTGTTTATTATATCAAACAATGGCAGTGTCTTTAGCTGGCACCAAGGAGGAACGCAACTCACTGGTTTGCTGCTCTATTATGCCTGTTGTCTCCCACTTTTTTGCATCTAACTTTAACTGGATTGCTTGACCAGGGTGCAGGACAGGATCTGGTCATATAGAATGGCTTCAGTCATAAATTGTGTTGAAAATTGTATTTTTCTGATTGTTTCTGTGCTGACTATTCTCTGTAAAACCAGTTTTAACTAGTCATTTGTCTTTCAGTTTAAAACTTAATGTAATATTGTGGAGCTTTTCTCCCCAGGCCTCCACTGATAAAGGGCGACTCAGCTCAGTTGGGCAATCCCAGTCAATAAATGTAAAATAAATAAATAAATGGTTTTGTATGAAGCTTTACCTCTTTGTTCATTACATTTGACTATATAATGTGATATAACTCTTGGATGAAGCTTTACCTCTTTGTTCATTACATTTGACTATATAATGTGATATAACTCTTGGATGAAGCTTTACCTCTTTGTTCATTACATTTGACTATATAATGTGATATAACTCTTGGATGAAGTTTTACCTCTTTGTTCATTACATTTGACTATATAATGTGATATAACTCTTGGATGAAGCTTTACCTCTTTGTTCATTACATTTGACTATATAATGTGACATAATTCTTGGATGAAGCTTTACCTCTTTGTTCATTACATTTGACTATATAATGTGACATAACTCTTGGATGAAGCTTTACCTCTTAGTTCATTACATTTGACTATATAATGCGACATAACTCTTGGATGAAGCTTTACCTCTTTGTTTATTATATTTGACTATATAATGTGATATAACTCTTGGATGAAGTTTTATCTCTTTGTTCATTACATTTGACTATATAATGTGATATAACTCTTGGATGAAGTTTTACCTCTTTGTTCATTACATTTGACTATATAATGTGATATAACTACTGGATGAAGCTTTACCTCTTTGTTCATTACATTTGACTATATAATGTGATATAACTCTTGGATGAAGCTTTACCTCTTTGTTCATTACATTTGACTATATAATGTGATATAACTCTTGGATGAAGCTTTACCTCTTTGTTCATTACATTTGACTATATAATGTGATATAACTCTTGGATGAAGCTTTACCTCTTTGTTTATTACATTTGACTATATAATGTGATATAACTCCTGGATGAAGTTTTACCTCTTTGTTCATTACATTTGACTATATAATGTGATATAACTCCTGGATGAAGCTTTACCTCTTTGTTTATTACATTTGACTATATAATGTGATATAACTCTTGGATGAAGCTTTACCTCTTTGTTCATTACATTTGACTATATAATGTGATATAACTCTTGGATGAAGCTTTACCTCTTTGTTCATTACATTTGATGATATAATGTGATATAACTCTTGGATGAAGTTTTGACTCTAACACTGACATGTCAGTTTGTATTTGCCTTCCATGTTTCATCTGTGATGGACTAACTACAGCTACAGTCTGTGGAGTTGGTCAATAAGTTGTTAAAGCTTTATGCAGATCAGTTTGTCTCAGTATTTTTAGGTATTTGCATTACTCTGTCACCTTAACGATTAGAGTGTGGATAGTGAGAGCTTCACATAGTAGGAGTGAAACAGTAAATATCTCTGTGGCACAAGGTGGAAGTGAAGTGAGCTTAGAGAAAGAGAACACATAATGCAGCGGATCAAATCCACGTTATAGAAATTTACCTAATCATTTTTGGCAAAACGGTTAAAGGGTTTACCTTACAGACACAAAGTACTGAGTTTGATTCTTAACTTTGAGAAGCACGGCTAGGTTTATAAAGGCCACCTCAGGTTATTAACTTAATAATCACCTACAAACTTTTTTAAGACTTCCACATTGACAAATGTGATTCATACACATGCCTTTATTCAGTGGACTTGCATAGCTTGCTGTTCAATTCCAGCAAAGGACCATATCAGTGGCTGAGCTAATGGTTAAGGTCTTCACCTCATAGACACAAGGTACAGGGCTTGATTCAGACCTTAAATTATCAGCTAGACATAAATGGCCCTTCAGGGCACTTAGCCTGGTATTCACTTATGAACCTAAGCAATTAGTCACAGACTACTGAAATTCACTGCACATAAATTATGTCCTGCTGTCTGTAACTAGTTATATAGGCAGTTGTAGAACATGAGCACATAGTCTTGAATTTGCCTAGCAGTAGTTGGCACATGAGTTGTTTTTGTGTCATGAGAGTAAGGGTAGCTTTTCCCTTACAACTCACACAAGTCAGCAGCTATCTTTTGCCATGCATAATGGAAAACTGTCTGCTTCTAGGCTGATAAAGTTTTTGCTGATGTTTTGTCACCACACTGGCATTTTGGCCCTTTATCTACCTTTAGGGAGATGCTGATAACTCTCATATATTTGGTGTGGCACTTCTGATTGTTTACTTAGGGGTTACCACAGTTCTGTGTTGGTACTATAACAGCCATCATGCTCCAATAATTGTGTTCTGACTATAAATGACTTGTTATTAAGCTGTTTGATCTGTGCCCAATGGGTTGGCCATCCATTATTCACATAATTGATAACAGCTTGCAACACTGCAGCATTCTGAGTTGTTTATTTTAACTTTTCCTGTCATTTGGTGGTAAAAGGTCTTGTCATCATTACTTTCAACTTATTGCAACATCACTTTCAGTCTCAGAAAATGGTCATATACAGAATGTTCAGACAGGATATTAGTAACAATAAGTTGGTTGCCTGGTACATGGACTGAGAATGTTCAGACAGGATATTAGTAACAATAAGTTGGTTGCCTGGTACATGGACTGAGAATGTTCAGACAGGATATTAGTAACAATAAGTTGGTTGCCTGGTACATGGACTGAGAATGTTCAGACAGGATATTAGTAACAATAAGTTGGTTGCCTGGTACATGGACTGAGAATGTTCAGACAGGATATTAGCAACAATAAGTTGGTTGCCTGGTACATGGACTGAGAATGTTCAGACAGGATATTAGCAACAATAAGTTGGTTGCCTGGTACATGGACTGAGAATATTCAGACAGGATATTAGCAACAATAAGTTGGTTGCCTGGTACATGGACTGAGAATGTTCAGACAGGATATTAGTAACAATAAGTTGGTTGCCTGGTACATGGACTGAGAATGTTCAGACAGGATATTAGCAACAATAAGTTGGTTGCCTGGTACATGGACTGAGAATGTTCAGACAGGATATTAGTAACAATAAGTTGGTTGCCTGGTACATGGACTGAGAATGTTCAGACAGGATATTAGCAACAATAAGTTGGTTGCCTGGTACATGGACTGAGAATGTTCAGACAGGATATTGGTAACAATAAGTTGGTTGCCTGGTACATGGACTGAGAATGTTCAGACAGGATATTAGCAACAATAAGTTGGTTGCCTGGTACATGGATTGCATTGGCTTTGAACTTTCACAACCTCATGAACAGTCCCAGACACCTTGTGGTATTATACCAAAATCATATGAGTTCAGTAGTGGAAATAGTGGCTTGCGATCATGTCTCTCAACCATACCGAATTCATCAGTATTTGCCATTTTTGAGGACAAAATAATGGGGTGCCATGAATTTCCAAGTGGCCCCTTCAATTCCCGATTAGCAAAATACAGGGTTTCATTCCCCTTACTCTCCGTTTACAAAATGTGTCACTTTAAGCAAGTATCAATTACTTCAGCCCAGTGGGCTTATGCGATACATACAAGAAGTATCTGTATGGGCTGCAGTCTGTGAATAAGGGCACGTTTGTCTATACACACATATGCATAGCTTTTACTTATGTACATATTTTTGTTTTTGCTGCCAAAAACCCACTATAAATTAAAAAATGAGTTTTTAATTATTCAGTCTGCAATCAGGTTGTACTGCTTAGGGGTTTTCTCATATATACTGCTGTAATTTGCTATAATATGTAGCTAGAACTATTTGGTTTTATGAATATTGCATTAATGTACTGTTACGTTAAACTACTGTACTGTTGTATTATGCTATATTAACTACTGTGTTCTTAGTAATTGTTGTGCTTATAAACTTGCTTATAATTTTTTATTTTGTTTGGAGCTTTTCTCCCCAGGTCTCTGCTGAAACTGGGCTACTGGCCCAGCCAGACACTACCCAGTTAACAAATGTAAATAAATAAATAAAACTCCAACTGTGTGTGTCAGAAACAGGACCCCCTGATGATTATTTAACAGTTTAGTGCACAAACAGCATATGTGAACAAGCGAGAGAACATAAATACAGTACAGGAAAGTGTGAGCTTTGTGCACGCACAAATAACAAAAAGAAAGGGGGAGGGTCCGCTTTCTCTTTTGTGTGTGCAGAAGTAGCTTGTGGTGTGCACAGGACATAACTTATCAAGGATGTTAATGGGCAATAGCAAGGGAGTGTGCAGCACTGAGAAAGGGCTAATGAGCCCTTTATCATTTGTCGGCGATTGTCACAGGTGTGATAGTGATAGCGATACTGAATTTGTGGAAATGGGTTAAATCAAATGCTACTGGCCTGGTCCTATTTTATGGACTCACCTAAGACTGGCCATGGTTTTCAGCACAATACAACGGTCAGTTCCTACCTATCTTATAAATAATGCAGTTGTTAAAGAATTAAGTCTGGGAAGCTACTTGTCTAAGGCTGACTTGACAACCATCGTTAGGTTGGTACATTTGATATCGTTATCCAGGAGTGAAATTGTAGCATTAGTTAAGCAGCCATCGGTTTGAGGGGGCTTGAAATGTCCATTAGCTGCAGAGGGATGGTGGGGTGAGGGTTGCTGCAGCTAGGGAGCTGTTAACCATCCATTAATGTCAAGGGGGCACTTGCTGCATTTCTGCTGCATGGGAAGGGGCTTGTATCTGATGCTGTTAACAGAGGGAAGTGAAGAGTAGGAATCCTCTTTGCAATACAGACAGACTTTTTGTGTTTGGTATTTTTTAAATATATGTTGGCCTCCTATTATTCTTTTAACTTGGAGAATTGTGTGTTTTTCATATTGTGCTGTTCAGCTCCTAGTGTCTTGCTTTATTATCTGTCTTGTTGTTTTTCTAATAATCTGATTCCTGCTTATCCTAACACATGGCCTCGACTATATTGGTTGTTACATGGTGTTCACTTTCCCTCAGAAACCTGACAGCACTTGTCAAGTCCAGGAGTCAAGAATGAGGATTGCACAACATGCCGAAATTACCTGGATGGCCGGGAAAACAACCCAATGTGCTTAAATATAAATGCTTGCTCTTTCACCTTCTCAGAAGTGCAACACCCCATAAATTTCACATACCAGGTCCACAGCTTCACTAAGGTAAAGAAATTAATCTCGCAAAAAAAAAAAAAAAAAGCTGCGATCGGGAAAATTCTGGAAGTCATCTCCTCCTGCGGTTAACACTCGATGGGTAACAGAGCAGATAAAAAGCAGTTAAGATGGTCTTGAGTAAGGGTTTCTTTTTGCTCATTGTGCCCTTGCTTCTAACTAATGGGATTTATTTAGCCCTTAATTTGTAGTAAGTGTTAAGATGAAGTCGTATTCAAAATAAAAATACGTCTGCCTAAGTTTAAAAACATAAAACAACCCTATCTCGGTCTTACTACTTCAAAATAGAATCACAATACCCAATCTGCTGAAGTTTAGAAACAAACAAACAAATTGTTATTACCAAGCTATCCCTCCTTGCACATTCCCAGCCAGCGTTTGCATTTCTTTTTCATTAATGCTGCATTTGTGTATCTGAAGAAGAATATATGTTAACTCATTCCAAACGCAGCCCCCACCACTAATTAACACAAACATAAAACAGGCAATTAAAAAGTAAAAATATGCCATGCTATTAAGTGTTTCAAGCTACTGGAGATTGTAGTTCTGCACAAATAATGAAGCAGAGTGCATACTTTTGTTAAGGAGCGGATGTAAGGAAAATATAGAGAATTGTGTGCAGCAGGAAATGGATGGGAGTCATGCAATACCTCTCAATCTCTCAGAGCAAGAAATCTGGACAAAGCCAAAATTAACAGTGGGACAAAGGCCCACAAATATGGACAGATTTTAAATATCGCTCCTGTAAACTCAGTTACTGGAATAACAGGTTTGCATTATTATCTCTTTTCTGAGGGATAAGAAGTCTGAAATTTAAATGTCTGTCATTATTTATTATTATTTAGTGACTTCAATCTTAATTTTCGTATCCCACAATACCATCGGAGTGGTTGGGGGTACATGATTATGTATGCAAATGTTATGTTAATCAGTGTCCTGATTTTTGGCCAGTTGTACCTACTTTTCACGGGTCTTTGTCCAGATTTTTGAGGTTTCCAGGTTGAGAGGTATGCTTGTGATTAGTCTGGAGCAGGAAACTTTTCGGCCCAAATAAGAATGTGGAGAAATTCTCATATGCCCACATACTTGCAAGGCATTCTTTTTTTAGGGTCTATATTATGGTGTTGAAAGATGAAGTAACCGAACATGTCTTTATTGACATATAAATATCGACCTCTGCAATTGCCGAACGGCCACGTCAACAAATTGTTTCCCAGGGAAAAAAAATCACTTGGCATCATTGGGGATTTGCCCTTTTCCCCACTGTAGTGGAATCTTGGCGTTGGTATATTTAGTTAGGGGGGTGTGGGGGGTGAAGCCCCCCCCCCCACATTATATAGGGTTTGAAAGTTTGGTTTGTGTGTTTTCGGCCAAGCAATTTTTACCCCTGGGAAAAAATTTGCTGAAGTGGCCATTCAGCATTTGCAGAGGTCGACATTTATGTGTCGATAAAGGCATGTTCAGTTACTTTGTCTTATCGACACCGCAATATAGACCCCCTTTTTATTTGATAATAGATCGGTTTTGTATGATTTAGCATTCTAGGGCAATAAGCAGTTTAGTATACCACTTGTTCATCAAGTGGGAGTAACACTGCACCTAGGTAGCAACTGCTGGTATTTGCACTCTCTATTGTCTGTTTACTATTACTATAATATTTTAGTGCAGGAGTCATTGTTAGGTTTATAATTAAGTAGTAGGCTAACTGTCCTTGTGGATCTTTTTAAGCCTAGCCCATTTTTCTTCCAATAGTAAGAATCACACCTTCTGCCTTGTGTCTGTGAGGGAAACACCTTAACCATTATACCAACCACCAATATGCCTGGGCTTACCAATACCATGGCACAAATTTCTTTAGCAAGTTTTTTTAAAGGAGAAAGCATTGTCTAAAGGTCAGCTACAAATTTGCCCAAATAACTGATTATGCCTAGGACTTTTCTCAATTCATTTACACAAGATGAAGCTGTCAGTTCCTCGTCAGACTTTGCTTGCACCTGGTTTGATATTACTATGACATATATGTAACCTGAAGAACTGAAACTGTTTTGTAAATCAGCATTTACTTCTAATTTTGCTCTAAACCTTAGTTTTTATTTCTGCAACATTGCCTCTAACCTCAAAGCATACATTTGCTTGTTTGGATCTAACACCAATGCATTTGAGCTTCAATGCAGGAAATTTCAGTCTCTGCTTCATGAAATTATAGATGCTTCTGGAAAATGTTATATGTAACACATGATACCATAGCAACATTAGGCCCTGCATCCATTAGTTCCATGAATCGGTATTGGCAGTCTGCTTCTATATCTGCTTCAGTAGTAGCTGAACCCAAGAAAATGTTTTACTCACGTTATTTTTAGTACTATTTTTATTTTGTGAAGCAACTTGTTTAAACAACAGAAAAACTGCCCAGTCGTGTACATTTTTTTGCATTTTCTACTGTATACAGCACAATGCTCTGACTCTTTATAGTCACAGTCACACCTCACACACCTGTTCGGCTTACTCTCATTTTATTTATTTATATTTGTTTACCAGGGTAGTGCACGGATCAACACTGACTAATTTCAGACTAACCCCGAGTGAAATACAAAACATTTCACAAACACAAAATACAGAAATGTACGCAGTAATAGAGTCGTTCGAGACTAATTACATAGAAAACGTGCATATACATTTCAGTGAACAAGCACGGTGCAGTGTGCAATCAGGGAGATTGTAACATATGACATATACATTTGTTTGTAAAGCGAGTCAATCTTCAAATAAGACACTCAAAAAGGTGACAGGTAGGTGACCTGTCCTGTGTTGAAGCAGAAGTATTTGGCTTGGATGAAGAAGTGCTTTTTGAGTTGCATTCTGAATTTGGAATAAGTGTTCATTTCCTTTAGGTCGATGGAGAGAGTTTGCCAAAAAGCAGGTAAATGAGAGGACAAAGCATGTGCACTGCTCTGGAGTTTGGTTCTAGGGGTAATGACAGCTGGTGTGACAGAGCATGTGCAGTGCTGCGGAGTTTGTTTCTAGGGGTAATGACAGCTGGTGTGGCATGTGAGTAGTGTCTCAGGTTGTATGAGGCCATTTTTTCATGAAGACTAGCTGCAAGGGGAGTAAATGCGCAGAGCTGGAGTAGTTTTAGACCTGGGATCCAAAAAGTAGGTTAGATCTTTGTTTCATGGGTAGCCATTTGCTATTCTAAGGTGCTGCAGGGATGCTCATAGAGAGATGAGTTTGTAATGAATTGGCAGATGCTATTATAGACTGTATGGAGTGTGGCAATGTTTATCTTGGAGGCAGAAGCAAACATTGGAAGCCCATATTCAAGCTGAGAAAGCAGAGCTCCTTTGCCAATGGCTGCTCTGGCTGGCTGTAAGAGAAAAGGAGAGATCCTTTTGGGCTAGAAGAGGAAGGAGTTTATTTTGTCTGTCACTTTGTCTATGTGACAATGGAAGTTTAGTGACAGATCAAGCCTGAATCCTAGGTATTTGAAGATGGAGGTTATATCTATGGAATGGTTGTGTCAGTCAAAAATAGTTAAAGTGTCAGGTGTTTGATGAATATTCTGTGGAGTTTCAACAAAGCATAGGGTTGGTCCTGGAAGGGTTGAGAAGTACTTTATGGTTTATGAGCCATTGGTAGAGCTTAGGTAAGTCCAAAGTCAGTTGGCATTGAATGCTGGTATGACAGTGACCTAATCTATAAATTACCATGTCATCAGCATAGATGATAATTGGGAGATGGGTAAGGTAGCATTTACGTTTGTTAGTGAATATGGAGGACAGGAGGGGCAAGAATGGATCCTTGTGGTACATCTTTGGCAACAGGTACAGATTCTGATTGGGAGGATCCTATTTTAAATCTGAAGCGTCTGTCGGTGAGGAAGCTTTTAAAGTGCTGCCTGGCCTCATACCAATTACAGTTAGTATGTTTTTGGAGAAGTAGTGGGCAATGAGGTCAAATGTTTTTGCAGGTCTATCAACAGGGCACCTGTAAGGAGGTCACTATCAGAGTTTGGCAGGATGTCATCAGTTATGGGCCAAAGTGTTGTCATAGCACTTCATCCAGGCCAGAATCCTTGCTGTTTGGAGGATAGCAGATGGTACTGCTGGATTTGCCTAGAACTGGTAGGATGGGTAATAGATGGAAGTAAGAGGTATCTTTTGGGTTGATTTGCTTTGGGAAGAATTTAATTACAGCAGTTTTCCAAATCTGTGGCATGACAATTTGTGTGAGACAGATTATATATGTAGATGAGAGGAAGACTGAGATGATCTCTGCAGTGAAGTGATATATGAACCAAAAGTTAATGTTGTCAGAACCAGGAGGGGATTCAATACAAATATTTTCAGGTAGAATAGAGACTTCTTTGGGAAGTACCCATCTGGAGTGGAAGAGGGGATGAATGGTAGTCAGGTGGGCAATGCATGATCTGTGAGACATGTGAAGTTTTTTTGATGGGAGATTGCTAAATTCTTAAAAGGAAATTTTCTGGAGAAAGTTGTGTTGTACTACATAGGATAGTGTTTGTAGACAGGGTAACAACAGGAGGTTTTCTTCCTGTAAGAATGTTAACCGCATTCCAAAAGTGTTAAGGGGAATGTAAAATGGTTCCTATCAGTTCATCAAAACTTCATCAGTTCGAACACCATATGTTCGAACTGTGAAGTTCGAAAACTGATTATCGCAAAGCCGCGGAACACCGAATTCCAGGGAAAGAATTTGGTTGGCCGTTTCTGCGTCTTCACTATTTTCAGCACTGTGGTGGAAAGTTACGGTTCAGGTAAGTGTGCGATTTTGCGGATGTTAGGATTAGGGTGCGGGTTAGGTGAGTTAGGTTTAGGGTGCGGGTGAGGTGGGTGTGTGATAGTGACAGACTTTAGGGTTAGGGTAGGATAGGTGAGTTAGGGTTAGGGGGCAGGTCAGGTGAGTGTGCGATAGTGACGGACCTTAGGGTTAGGGTTTGGGTTAAGGTAAGTGGATAGACAGTAGTGTATATACAGTTTAGTGTAGGGTTAGATGTAGGATTTTAAGTGTATGTGTATGGATTGCTGTTTTTTTTGGTGTGCTTGTGTTCTGTGTGTGTTTCTTGGAACAGCAAAAAATCGCTGTTCTAAGTCTTCGATGGTTTTGCTCTTCAAGGTTAGAAGTTTGAACATATGCTGTTCGAACTTCTGCCGTTTCGTCAAAGTGACATAGACCCAATGTAAAAGGGTAATTTGTTTCTTTGTTTGGAGATTCTTGTGAGCCATCTGATGGACTTCTTGGCAAGGTTAGATAAGACTATAAGAGAGGTATGATTGTCATTTGTGGGATTTCTTTTTCATTTTTGCCGTGCTCCATCCCTTAAAGTTAAAAGATGCTTGATTTCAGTGGATAGTGGGATTATAAAGCCTGAGGAAAAATGGGAAGATTTAGTCTTGCAGCTGGAGTAAAACATTGGTTAAGCTTAAGGCTGCTGCATAAGGACTGTGTAAGGAGAGGATATGGTTCCAGCTGTGAGAAAGGTTCTGAGTTTGTTAGTGTGACTCTGGTTTCTGAAGGTTTTTAATATTGGTGGTAGTTTTATAGGATTGTTGACAGTTGGAAAGGTGATTGGGCAGTGATCACTTAGTGATGGTGGCAGAATGTTTATGTTGGAGATAAGAGTTTGGTACATTTGTAATAATCAGATCAAGTATGACGTCTTTGTAGGCCATAATGCTTGGTCTTTTTGGTTCTTTTAGGAGTTGAAGGAGAGCTAGGTCTGCTAGGAAAGTACCCATATCAGATGAAAGAGGGACAGGATAATTAAGCTTGAGGTCACCTAGAATGATTATGTTATTACTTTGGGTATAGTTATTAAAGATGTTAGTGAGGAGTGATTTGAATTTATTAAGGGATGCCAGGGGTGATAGGCTGTAGTGATCGGTAATGGTTTGCATTTGTGAGATGGAAATTTTAGGAAATCCAGTTATAACTGGAATCTGAAGAGGAGTTTACCTGGGCAATGACTTTTGGGTTTAGGTTATTTTTGTACATAATTAGAGAGCTTCCACCAGATCATGTACCTGGTCTGGCATCAATGACATACTTCTTCATAGGTTCATAAGTTCATAGGTCTTTATAAGCCTAGCCATGCAACCTAACCCAGTTTTGCCCCTGAGTACCGTGAACACCTATATGGTTGAGGTATGTCAGTATGGAGGAAGCTAAGTGTTATATGGGGGGGGGTATGTTAGTTGTGGATGAATTTACTTACTGCTGAGCTCTATCCATCTATCAGGGTGAATTTCCAATTTCCCATCCAGTGATCAGGGTTTTATTTGAATAAGGTCAGAGATGCTGGGGAGCTTATTCCACTGTGTGGGGATCCTATGAGATGCATATTTGTCTCTCCATCATGTTCTGTTTATGTTGTGGATGTGAAAGGATGCCTTATATGCCAGGCATAGATCACCTGTCATTAACCTGTAGGAGTCTGAATACACAGATAGGGCCTTAAGGTGATCTGTGTAGGACAGGGTATACATACTTTAGATTCCCCTGGTGAGGAACCTTAGAGGGCATTTCAACTGTTGCAAGTGCCTGGTTAGGTACATGCCAAAGAAGCACTGTACTCAATGATGGATTTGAAAAAGGCTGAGAAGAGTGCTACTATATCTTCCTTGGACTTGGACGCCATAACCATGTTTATGACTTTGGTGATATAAAATGTTTTTTTTTACTATGTTTGCTACATATTGGTCAAAGGTCACGTATTTTTCCAGATTGATAATTACCGAGCCAACTTCTAAAAATTATTTTATTGATGGAGTACTCGGCTTGGGTGGATGATCTCTCAAAGCACACTATAATGCATTTCTTCACACAGAGTTTTAGTCTGTGGCTTTGACATCAGTCATTTGCTTGTGTTAGACCCTCATGTAGGATGTCTGTGCCATGGGGAGAATTTATGATAGCCCCCAATTTACAATCATCTGTGAACTTGGTGAGCCAGAGGGTTTTGACATCAGTCTTGACTTCCGAGAAGTAGATGCCAAACAGGAACAGGCTTAACACAAAGCTCTGGGTACTCCACTGGTGACCGGTTGGTGACACACATCAGAATTTTCATGGGTAGAGGCAGGGGGAGTGGAAGTTTGAGCTGAATTTGTCAGCAAATTCACTATGTTGCTTTGCTCACTGAAGGTGGCACCAGTGACCACCAGTTCAGCACACTGAAGTGTGCTGCCTTTGAGGTTTTGGACATAGCTGTAGAAGGCTTTATGGTTGTCTTTAGCCTGTGAGGCTATCTTCACCTCTTAATTGGCCTTACTGAACTTAATTAGTCCTCTTTTTTTCTTTCCTGTTTAGTTTAATTAGAGAGCTCCTAATATAATGGGAGTTGCCCTTCCTGTTTAAAATTTTCCTTCGTTTAAAATTTAATTATCTGAAATGCAACTGCCACAGTGCTTTACTGTTGATTCCTTAAATAAATTTTTAATTTGTATCCTTTGCAAGTGAATACAGGTTTGTGGTTTTAAAGAACTTGCCCACAAAGTGTAAATCATAGGAATCACTATGGTGAATTTAAGAATGCCTATTGAATTACTCAAGGCCTGTTTGAAGGAAGGTAGTATTTTACACTGCTTTATCTGCATAGTGGATCTATTCCAGAGGTGAGGGAGATGTTGACTAATGAACTTGTCTTTCCATCATGTTTTAGTGATCTACTGATGCAGGTTTATATCATTTGTTCATTTGTCCTGATATTTGTGGGACTGTTTGATTTGTGAAGGTACAAGCGACCTCAGACTATTAAGTCCCTGATTGTTTGAAAGGCATGGTATGGGTCTCCTCTGAGGAGCCTGTAAGATGCAGAAAAGAGGGGCAATGTTTCTAATTTTTTCTTGTAGTTTGGGAGTTTCAAGATGATGACTTTCTTTAGCGTTAATCTTTGGGGTCTTTCCAGCAGTTTGATACTTCTGGTGAGGTACAATTTCAAAGTGATGTTGTATTCCATAATTTATATGACCACTGCTGAATACAAGGGCACAATAACATCTTCACATCTGGATGTTATTCCCTTGGCAATCAGTCCTGAGCAGAAGGATTTCCTGAAAAACACTGCTACTTGGTGATCTAAGAACAATGATTTATCAACCTAGGTTCTCAAGTCTCTAACTATATTTTCATTTTCGTTTTGAAGGGGGTACTGCTAATGCTCTATGCCTGGGGAATGGTTTGACCTCCAAATGAGACAATGTTGCATTATCTAGTATTTAATTTTAAGTCCATTTTTCAATACAAAAGGCATCTATAAGTGTGAGTTCTTGATGGAGGCCTTCTGTGTCAGACAAGGATTTAACAATGACACCGAGTTTGCAGTCATCCCCAAACTTGGTTAGCCATAGGTCTTGTTTTTTAGTCTACTTGTCAGAGAAGTAAATACCAAAAGAGGTTCCATCATTGAACTCAGTGGGACACCACTAGCTACCTTCATGTTCTCTGATGAGCCCCTGTCACCTATAAGATGTAACGTGTAGGTTCTGTCTTTTATCTAATTTGCTATCCATCTTATCACATTAGGTGTACTTGTAATGCACTAAGTTCATTAATTATGCTGGGAATGGTATCAAATGCCTTCGCCAAATCAAGGTAAGCTGCGCATATAACACAGCCACTGTCAAGAGCTTGAGTTACCTTTTCGAAATTTACCAAGTTCATTAATTGGGATCAAACAAAACCAAGTTGCTGCAGATCTAGCCTGATGAGATTGTGTTGCCTGTGTTAATCAAGCCTGTTATACTGTATTCCATGGCCTTACAAATGAGAGTCGTTAGGCTGATGGGTCTATAGTTTCTGGGGTTAGTAGTCGGGCACCTTTATGGAGTGGCATCACCAGTGTGGTACTCCATACTTCTAGGACTGAGACTGCAGGCAGGTGTATGTTAAATAGCGTATGGACAAGTTCCCCCAGGCATGTTTAGTACTATTTAAGAAACAGCCCGGTATGTAATCTAGTGTCATGGAAGTAGTGTTTAGTCTTGGACAGCACTTTCAGTACATGTTGTTTAGTGATGATGGAGAATTTGACAGATTCAAGTATCATAGGTCTTTTGCATGGTCAGCTAAAGAGTGAAATTTGCATTAAATGTATTTGCTAGTGCACTGGCAATGTCCTCCTAGTCTGAATACATTTTGTTATTTAGTATATACACTGCTGAGTGTTGTTTCTTAGTTTTCTAATATAACTAAAGAAGGATTTGTAATCGTTGCCTTTAGATGCCAGCCTAAGTTCATGGGTCATCTTAGATTGGGCAAGATGTAAGTAGGACAAAAGGGAGGAGCTAAATAGCTATGAAAAGGTAAAGGGGAGACTAAAGTAGATACCAGTGATGCAAATGAGCAGCGGTATCCAGTAAGATTACTAATTCTGTGTTTAACCTATTAAAACGAGGGTGGCAGGATTAATTTTTTCAATCACTATGCTGTTATCTGAAACTCTCAGAAGTGAATGCCTTAATGAAGACACCATTGATTTATCTTGCAAAGCCTGTGTTTTACTTAATTTGTTTTGTGTAAAAATACTGAATTTCTTCTGTCATGACAAAGTTTAACCCATAATAATTAACTGGCTTCTCAATAACATTTTGTTTGTCTGCCTGGAGGCAAAGACTGACACAATATCATATAGTGACACAATGAAATAAGGTATCAGAAGAAATCCAGGTAAACACTCTTTTGTATGTTATGAGCTAAGAGTTCAAGGCCAGATACAGTTTGTGCATGTGCCTTGCACTCAGCAGCATTCATCAAGGATGATGCCGCAGTTTGAAAAAAAAAAACGACTGATTCTAATAACTGGTTTAGTTTCTGGTGTCACTCCAGGGAGCTCCAATATCTATCAGAATTAAATGACATGGTTAACAGACCATATTGCTTTCCTAAAGATGGTCTGCACCTGTCCCCCCTGGGCTTTCGGATATTGGGTGAAACTTTATCCACCACCTTAGAGCTTTTTTTAGGCAATGTCAAAATGATAAAACTACCAACAAAGCACAAAAAAAAAAAATTGAAGCAACCTTAAAGTGTTACTTACTGCTAAGAGACTAAACAACAAACTCCACACCCTACAAGCTCTCCTCACTGTGGATAATGTGAACATCTGTGCTGTTACTGAGAGTATGTGTAAAGCTGCAGAAAGTACTCCATCAGTGCAAGGCTACAGTGCCTTCCACACATTTATGCTAACAGATAGACAAGCTAAAAGTGGAGGTGTCTCAATCTGAATTAGAAACAACTATGCCTTCAGCTTGGTTAAACAAGTTAATACCCTTGAGTTCATCCGTGTCCATGTCTCCATAGACAAGATTCCTTGCCATGTTTTGGCCAGCTAGAGGTCACCTTCTATGACTCACAAAGCTCACAGTTCTTACCTAGGCCTACTAGAGGTACTCACCATCCAACCAAATACCCTATTTACTGGAGACTTTAACTACCCCTCTTTGGACTCATAAATATACACTGATTCTAACTCGCATGCATAATGTTTCTGGACTTTATCAGCATGAACACCATGGAGCAAATAGTGTGCACTCAATCAAACATACTGGACCTAGTATTCACCAACATTGGATAGTATCTCACCGTCCTCTGTGTCATGTCCTCATAAAGCTGTTTCCTTTACAACAAAAATTAACCTGGAAAATCCAACTAAACCTGTAACAGTTAGGAACTATTCTAAAGCAAACAGCATCCTATTAAGTGATCATTTACCAAAATTCATGTATTCCCCAAACCCTAAGATCTCCGCTACCTATGCAGCATTATTCACAGAAACCCTGTACAAACATGTAAATGGCTGCATTGAGGCAGCCATGTCTACAAGAAGTACATCCAAATCCAACACCATAAACAGACTCAACTAGTGGAAACATTACCTTAACAGGGTATATAACAAATGAAACTCTCAATTCACTTTAATAAGCACCCTTTTTGTGACAATTAAAAATGGGTTTCTAGTACTTTACACAGGGGTACTAGTGAAGCTTGAGTAACAGTAACAAAATGAAAAAGGTAAAATCCTTTGACCAGGGATCAAGGGTAATAACTGCCTAGATTTGAGTTTTTAACACACCATTTAGGGATAGGGTTGCCAGCTTACTGGTTTTTGACCGGACTGTCCATTTTTTTGACAAGTTGTCTGGTTAGGAATTTGATTCAAAACCGGACACAATGCTGACATCATCATGTGAGGGCTACCAGCCTGTCGCAAGGAGCTCACTTATCACATGAGGGCTACCAACCTACCGGAATTTAGCTCAATTCAATTCCTTTTGGTAGTGCGAGCGGGAGCAGGAGCACTTTTCAAACTGGCAGCAGTTCGACTTTGGATATTGCAGCGTGGAAAGAGAAAGACTTACATTTACGACAGGAAGGCAGTAAGATTACGGGCAGTGATTTCAGAAGCCAGCGAAGGTAGTGTAGCTTCAATGGGTCTAGTCTTGATTAGCCCACTTTCTGGGATATCAAACAGTAGATACTTAAGTGATTAATAAACAATAGAGCAATGTGAAATTAGAAAGAGACAATTAATTACAGTTAGAAATATGCAATGAGTATTATTCTATGTACATGAAAAGTTATTGCATTTGCAATGTAATCCAATAATTGTAGTACAAATTAGACCGTGCAGTATAGTATCGCTCTCAGCATTAGCAGACAGCTAAGACTGAAATAAAAAGTAAAGAAATGGTGCACGAGAGGAAAGAGAGGTCTAATGATGCTGTTATATCAACTGGAGCTAAGGTCAAATTCCTTGAGTGCCCTAATCACAAGATGTCGAGGAAAAGAACACCAGTCATTTAGGAAATCAGTGTTGGTGCAATTTCTTAGCATCAGAAAAGAGGTCCATGTGGTCCAGGGTATGCACAGCATAGCGAAAACACTGTTTTTTATAACTTTGGTATTATTTCATACTGTGAATCTACCCTGTGCATGCTCTAGACTATGCAGACCTCTTTTTTGATTCCCATTGTTATGAGGTCACACAGCAGCATGCCTATCTTCCTTCTTAATTTCTAAGTGTGCAATGACAGTGATGCATTTGTTTTTACAGATTTCCCCCTTCCTTGCACTTGTAAAATGATAGATTTGGTATGTATAAGTTTAAGAGTATGCAGGCCCTTGCACCTCCCCCCACATGGCAGGTGCAGAGATGATTACTACCTGCAAAAACTACTTACAGTTGGAAATGTCACCATTTTTGGTATTTCAGGCATTTACCTTTTGTCTTTTGGTTCTTTGGTGTCTTTTAATTTGCAGTCTCATAAGGGATCCAATGATGCTACGTGACTGAGAACAGCAATATCAAGAGATTCATGGACAGGGGCATTAAGCCATTACAACATACAATCAGGCTGATTATGATCTTGAAGGAGGGTCTTGTGTGGGGGGGGGGGGTTGATGAAACTACTGACAGCAGCAAAAGAACAGTTACATTATCACAGAATGACTTATAAGGTAAGCTAGAGTAGATGTTTGGAACCATGTGAAGTAAATGATCGATAGATTTGAAATGTACAAGAGGGAGCTGCTCATAAAAAAACTTTGAAATTCACGCTCCATATTCAAGCCTGTGCTAACATTATTCAATCCAGTATTGCCAGCTGTAAACAGGATCACATTCCCATCCATTTACAGAATGTATATGGCGATAGACTGATGATGCTTACTTTTATACATAACAATCTATTTGGTCACGTTGGCAAACTGCAGAATGACAAATGCTGATGTGAGAACATTATTACCTGTCAAAGTATTGCTTTGTTTACCAGATGTCTGTCAGTGTTTGTGTATCGTTGTGCTGCAAAATGTAAAAAATAAAATCCAAATAATCATTGTAGAAGAGTAGTTTTAATGCTAAGTCTGTTTTCATTGTGAGACTGTATTGCTTTGTTTAGCAAGTGTGTATCAGTGGTTTCTGCTATAAAATTTGAAATAAATGTTTTAAATTAAATCCAAGTATCTGTAATCACTGTAGAAGTAAAGCAGAAGACAGTATGCAGTGTGAAAGTTTTGAACAGTGTTTATGGCAACTGGGAAGAAATTGGCTGAAAGCAGGCATCCTGAACAGAAAGAGGGCATTCCCATCAGCTGATGTCACGATGATGTCACAAAATGGGTGGAGCATGGATGGGGGAGGGGGTGGGAATAGGTGGAGTTATGGGTGATGCGAGGGACATGACCTTAGTCCGATTTTAGCCACAAAGAAATCTGGCAACCCTATTTAGGGACTTAAATCACTTCCTTCATAAGCTAAATACCTTTCAGAGTCTAGGAAGCCGAAGATTGCATCAACAGCTTATAATAAGTCTTTCCTTCATGAGTTAAATACCTATCGGAGTCTAGGAAAATGATAATTATATCAATAGCTTGTTATAAATTAGATCAACAGGGTGTTTGGCTTACAAACACAAGGCACAGGGTTTGAGTCTCACAAGGGATAATTGGCTAGGCTTAAAATGGCTCACAAGGGCAGTTGGCCTAGTACTAATCTATGAACCTATGAACCTATGAACCAGTAGGGGTTATGGAAGATTCAATTTGTTGTCTTTTTGGTTGTAGCAATGGATTTCTCTTCCATTCCAGTAAAAATTGTAGAACAAAGTTGTTTGATGTAGTAAGTCAATAGTTAAAAATCTGATAAAAACAACTCAGGTTACCAACTCCAAAAAACAGCTTGAACTCCAAAAAACCTTGCTTACAGCTCCCAAACACAGTAAATAACCGTGAACGAATATAAAAGTTGTTGAATTATTAAGCGTTCTTTTTAAAATCCACTTTTCGTCGAGTACACCTTACTCATCTTCATCAGATGCAAGTCAGAACTTTGCCTTGCTGAATCCTTCACAGTTACACATAAAAATAAATAAAATAAGCGTCTTGACTTAAGTCTTTGCGAAAACAATGTCTGTGGTGCAAGTTTAGTAGTTCTTTGTCAAAGCATCATTAGCTCCATTACGAGCAAAGAAAACAAATATTGAATCTCATAATACTGAAAAACATACAGGACACCAGCAGTGATGTGTGATTGTGCAGACGTTCGGGTTAGGGCACGGGTCAAGTAAGTGTGCGATTGTGATCGATGTTAGGGTTAGGGGCGGATTAAGTGAGTTAGGGTTAGGGCGCAGGTGAGGTGAGTGTGCGATAGTGACAGAATTTGGGGTTAGGGGCAGATTAAGTGAGTTAGGGTTAGGGCGCGGGTGAGTTGAGTGTGCAGTAGTGACGGACCTTAGGGTTAGGGTCTGGGTTAAGGTAAGTGGATAGATAGTAGTGTATGTGCAGTGTAGTGTAGCTGCAATACAGTCAGTGTTGGTGTCCTGTATGTTTTTCAGTATTATGAGATTCAGTATTATGAGTTTTCGGTATTTTGAGGTTTCAGGATTTTGAGTTCAGGATTTTGGGATTCAGGATTTTAAGCTTTCAGGATTTTGAAGTGAACCCCCAAAAATATGCCACTAGAATGTACAGCACCTCCAGTAATTTACAGAGATGGTTAGGAAAACAAGATTTTTTAAAAGAACTGATGTAAATCCTGTTGGATAATATATTTATACAGGTAGAACTCCATAACTAACAATACAGCAGACAACAATGGCACCACTGTCGTGGCTTTATCCTGCAGCGGCAGCTCCAGTAGTCCTTCTCATTTAACCCAGACCTTCACTTTTAGTTCCAACATCAAAATAACAATGCCTTACATTTCCTTGGAAGCAAACTTTGCATAAGGTGCACACTACTCCTTGAACTTTTTCAAAACCTCACTATGTCCAGAAACAGGGCTCCATCCCTCACCATGACTCTACTTGTAATTAAATAATCCTGTGGATGAAACTACCATAACCATTTTGATAAGAGCATCATCCATATGTTAGTGAGTTCCTCGAATGATCACACATGGGTGATTCAGTTTCCTAGCAAATGGTCCCAAGAAAGTATCCCCCCAACCTGATTCCTTAAACACATCATCCATTCCACCAAGTAAACCTCTATTCCATACTTTAAGTACCTCACATGCCAATAACCCATACAGTGCAGTATCAACTTTGTATTCTTTAATGTCACCTATAAGGAAGGCAACACCTCTCTGTGTGCTTTGGATCTCCCTCTGTCGTCAAGATCTTTCATCATAGGCAGATCTTCCATTTTCTACCATTTGCTTCGTTTTAGTTGTTTAAACTAACAAATGGGGGGTGGCCTAATGGTTAAGGTGTTTGCCTTACAAACACAAGGTGCAGGGTTTGAGTCTCACAATGGATAATTTGCTAGGCTTAAAATGGCTCGTAAGGGCAGTTAGCCTAGTACTGAACTATAAACTAAAGAATGGCGCTCAAAAGGTACGACTTGTGTTTTGCTGATGTGCTTAAGTCTGATATGGAATAAACAGGAAGAGCTGTTGAGGATCCAGATATAGAAGGAAGCCAAGCAGCAGTGCTGTTGTGTACTTCACTATTCACATTAATTGTGTTGCCACAGATGATTATGTTCTAACTTCCCCAGGACTCCTCAATTCTATATCTTTCTGGATGCCCTATAATTTCTAAAGTTATCTGACTACCTGCCATTTTTCAATGAACACTTCATATACCTCTCTTTCCTCTCCACTAATCAAAGATGTATCTCAGGGATCCATTCTTGACCCACTTCTGTTCTCTTTATACATCAATAAACTTCCATTTGATCTTCCTTACCTTCCTGTCTACCTATATGCAGATGACATTGTCTTCTACCCTCCAACCACTCCCTAACTCCCTAACAGCAAGACCTACAATCTGACTTCAGTTATCTCACTGAGTGTATTACTACTAAAAAAACTCACAAAAATGCGTTCAAAACTAAAACTACACTTTTTGGTACTGAACAAAAACTCATCAGATCTAAGAAAACTTCAACAATCTATGATCACAACATTAATCTCAGAGAACAAGTCTCCTCTTTCAAGTATCTTTGTCTCTGATTAGACCTTTCACTCAACTTCCACTTGCATCTTGACAATACACATAAAAAATAATCTCCTTCTTTTCTGGCCACAAAAATATCCCATTTTCTCTCACACTCTACCAGATCTGCAATAGAGAAAGGAACCCTTCTCCCTCAACTTGAATTTTGCATCCTTATTACTTCAGCAGCCTCTAGTAAAAACTCTACCACTATTCAAACACTAGGAAACCTGAATAGTTTATATTAGTTTAATGTTTTTGTTAAAACTTTCACAAAATTACCAAAAGCTTTTGTAACTCTATTTTTCCAAATATTTTGGGGTTCTAAAGTTGTAACAGTAATGGATCTCACTGAACCCACAGACATCGCCAATATCCTGGCAGACAGGTTCAGTGCAAACTTCTCCACCCCCTCCCCCCCCAAAAGAGCAAGTATCTATCCCGGCAGGGGGCTGCCTCCCAAACATCTCTGATGCTCAGGTGAAGGCTGCCCTCTCCAAAGCAAAAAACACTGCTTCCATGGGACCAGATGGCATCCCGCTAAGGCCCTACATGAACTCCAAGAAGAACTAATCCCTCAAATAAAACAGCTGTACAATCTCAGCCTCACTACAGGATATGTGCCCACAGAATGGCGTACAGCAACAGTGGTCCCACTCCACAAAGGTGGAGCCTCTACGGACCCTGGAAACTATCGCCCCATAAGCCTGACTAGCCGAGTCTGCAAGGCTATGGAGAGGATCATCATGGAGCTCATAAACAAAGACATTGGGGACCTACAGACACTAGATCCTACCCAATTTGGCTTCGTCAAGGGCAGATCCTGCCTTTTGAACCTGGTTGACTTCTTTGAAACAGTCACCAAAGCCATAGATGAAGGGAAGGTAGCCCACACAGCCTATCTGGACCTAGCAAAGGCATTTGACACAATACCCCACTCGGGCATCATAGATAAGCTATCCAGCTTAAATATAAACCCCTATGTCACAAGATGGGTCGCAAACTGGCTCAAAGACAGAACCCACAGAGTGAGAGTTGCTGGAGCCATGTCAGACTCGAAACCGGTCACAAGTGGTGTCCCACAAGGTTCTGTCCTAGGACTATGGCTCACCAAGTTCGCAGATGACTGCAAACTGGGCACCATAATCGACTCTCCAGCTGACACAAACATCCTTCAAAAAGGTCTCACAGAGACGGACAACTGGTGCCAGAGCCATGGTCTAAAGCTAAATGCCAAAAAGTGTATAGTCATACCCTTTGACAAAAACAATGTGCCCACAAACTACCACATAGGTGGCAAACCATTAAGTACAGAGAAAGTAATTAGGGATCTGGGGACCCAAGTTGATAGCAATCTCTCCTTTGACAACCACATTGCCAAAGTGGTTAGAAAGACCTTCTACATAGCCCACCTCATCATGAAAGGATTCACATCTAGATCAAGAGAGGCAATCGTGCCCCTTTATTCATCCCTCATCAGGCCCATCATAGAATACAATGCCCCTTTTGGGATGTACCTTACCCGACACCTGCAGCAATTAGAAAGACCCCAAAAGTACCTCACCAAGAGGATCAAGGGACTCAAACAGATGCCATATGCTGCTCGTTTAAAAAAACTCGAGCTCTACTCAGTTGCATACCGCCTACTTCGAGGCGATCTATGCCTGACATATAAAGCTATGTCCAATCCAGAATTAATGGACACGCTCCACCTCAGTAAATCTAAATCCCTTGGAGCCACACGCTCGAGGGACTTGAACCTCAGCACAGAAATAAATAGAACTTGCTGGAGGGACAGATTCATAACCCAGAGGCTCCCTTCGCTCTGGAATAGAATTCCAATTCATGTTAGGCAGAGCACCTCACTGAATCTCTTCAAGAAGAATCTTGATGAGTGGATGGGGGATCGTAGGTTTGTCCCGGGGATTACTTCCGTGTCACTATTAGACAGAGGCAGAGTAAACTAAACCTTAAAAAGGGCACAGTGTACTCAAATCAAGGGGTGGCGTAAGCCAAACAAAATCGGGCTAGGCTTATAATTGCCCCAGGGCAGGTAGCCTAGTATGAACCTATGAACCTAATCTCATTCATGAGTCAGAGTACAATTAAAGTTGATGAAGTCAGTTTCAGTCTTTGATGTGAACAAGGATTGCTCTTCTCAGCACCCGCAATGTGCCCAGAATTGCCTTCTGTAGTTCATATGGAGTTGCATATATGGGTAATATATTTAAGTACAGTAAAAATTCTTTTTAGTTAGCTTTGTTGCTCATACTACAGTTGGAACTATCTGGGTGTCTTTATCCAATATTGCTCTCGTTTCTGCTTGCATATCCTGGTATTTTATGACTTTGTGTGTTAAGTGAGTTAGGGTTAGGGTGCGGGTAAGGTAAGTGTGCGATAGTGATGGACTTGAGGGTTAGGGGCGGATTAAGTGAGTTATGGTTAGGGTGCGGGTAAGGTAAGTGTGCGATAGTGACAGAGTTAAGGGTTAGGGCGGATTAAGTGAGTTAGGGTTAGGGTGTGGATAAGGTAAGTGTGCGATAGTGACAGACCTTAGGGTTAGGGTTTGGGTTAAGGTTAGTGCATCTATAGTTGTGTATGTAAGGTTTAGTGTAGGTATGTAAGGTTTTTGGTGTGCTTGTGTTGTGTGTGTGTTTTTCGGGAAAGGTATTTGTTTTGTTGATTGTCGGGATTTTGGTTTGTCGGGCATGTGAAGTTTCGTGTTTTTGAACTTTTTGTTGTTTTTTTCATGTCGGTTATTTCGTTGGTGTGTCGGGTTATCAGGTAGACCCGTCTCAGCATGTAAGACACTGTAGTCAGTGGGTATAACAATTTCAAAGATGAATTCCTTTTCTCTCTTTTTTTACTATATCTAGTTTTCTTGATACTAATTTCTTGCCTGTTGGTACTGGTTGATCCCATCTACTCACAGATTCTTCATTTTCAGTAATTCTTTGCAGTCCCTGTTTCCAATGTTTTTCAGTTACTTGCATGTTATAATGTTGCACAAGCCTCAGTGCAACAATCTTTTCACACTGTTGTGCCTTTCAGTATCCAAACCATCAGCCAGTGATGGGATGTGCAACTGTTTCTAGTTCCATACTACAGAAGCTACATTTGTTGCATTGCCCATTTTTTCTGAAGACTTTGTAAACCAATGTGTACGTCTGCATTCCTAAGATATCATTATTAACCTTTAATTCCTTTGGTTCCGATTCACCTCTCCTTAGCCATTCTTGCCTCAAATCTTGATCAACATGTGGTTGTTCAATGTGTCCTCTATACTTTTCACTATACTTGTGGCATTCCAGTTTTCTTTTATTTTCTTCTGGTCATGTTCTTTACATTATTTATTTTCTTTTGGCACTTTTGTTGTTAATGATTTTGTCTACTTTTGGTTTCTTTTACATTCCTGCTCCTTTCCAAAATGTTCTGCTAATATTACTAATGATGTCATCTTAGACTTGTTTCTCTGTGGTTTAGAACTTCTACTTTGGACCTGATGATATCAACAAATTGGAATGCATTCAAACAACTGCATTTTGGGGATCAACCAGTCACACCAAAGCTGCAAATAACAAGAGGGAGAACAACTTGGTTCACAGCTTGAACTTTATTATTCGATGTAAAGGCAATTTTCAGTACTAGCTTTAGTATTCTAAACATTCCTTAATAAGCTTTGTTCTCATTTCAAATGCTTTATTGCAGACTCTTCATGTATTCCTAGGTGTTTATATACTCCCTTTTGTTTAGGTTATATCAGATTTCTCTCCCAGTTGATATTTTCTTGGGGTTTCAATTTTCCTGCTATGACTGTTATTTTTGCATGTTTATCATGGCCAAATATAAGTTTATATTATCGAAAAAAGTTTAACCATTTGTATTTTTTTTTCTTTCAGGCACCTGTTTTATGAGCTATACAATTTTAAATAATTCACAAATTGTAGATCTGATGCCATTAAGTTACAACTATAGCCTAGTCTGCTAAGTAGAGAACTCAGTGGGTTATGGGCAAGACAGAACAGCAGTGATGACAAATAATCACCCCTAGAATACCTCTCTTTAGATTCCTATCCCTGGGATAATAATTTGCCCTTGATTATGACTCAGTTTATGACTCATGCCTAGCGAGAAAGCTCACAGTATTGGCAATAGAGGAAAAGAAGATGTCAGTCATGCAGGCTGAGGATGTGATCTAATGCTGAAAGAATGACAAGCAATGAAAGCAATATGGAGTGAGTTATATACAAAAGAGATAAAAGAAGGATATAACAGTATGCTTATTTGGAGTAGACAAATTTTTTTTTATTTTTATTTATTTTACATTTGTTGACTGGATATATGTCCATTTTCAGTAGAGGCCTGGGGAGAAAAGCTCCACCAAACACACTATCATTTATATTATGTGACATTTACAAATGCAGCTACATTTACAGATATTTTGCCATTCATTACATTTTGTTGCATTTCTGTAACCAGAATCATGGTTCACAGCTTGAACTTTATTCAAAAGACAAGAAATATGGGGAAGAAATAAAACAGGAGAGGTTACATGTTATAGGTTCATAAATAAATAGGTGATTACTAGGCAAGCAACCCCTTTGTGGCCTATTTAAGAGCAGCCTTGATTCCCAAATGTATCTAGCAGGTTAATACCCAACAGTTGTTTCATGGAGTACATGTAGACTTCAGCAAGGGGTTCAGGTGTTTACAGGCTGCCTCTATCAATTATAGACATAGGTCCCAGACCAGGGTTAATGTCCGATTCTGATCCACTGGTCCAAGTTACACATGAATTGGTTACAGAAGAGCTCTGCTTGTCATGGATGAGAAACTTGTTCCACAGAAGAGGTAGTCTCTGAAACACGTTCCTGTTCCTCCAGCATGTCTTATCTATGTTGCAGGTGAGGTTTAGCCCCCTAAATTGGATAAGTCTGATGCTATTTGCTTTGCAACAGGTTCATCACAGTGAGATCAGGGAATGCTTTGTAGACCAGGCATGGATCACCTCTCAGAAGCCTGTAGGATACTGTATACACAGACAGGGCTTGAGGCAGTCTGCACAGGACATAATATTTACATCCTATATTCTTTTTGTGAAGAACCTCTGTGGGCACTTCAGTTGTTGCATGTGCTTGGTCACGTACTAACAAAGGGGGCATCACACTCAATGACTGGTTTGATGAAAGCTGAATATAGTGGAAAAATGACATCCTTGGACCTAAATACCATATCCTTGCATTTAAGTTGCACAACAGAGATGGGTTCCTTACCACCATAAAACATGATGGTCAAAGACTAGGTTGCTGTCTACATGGGTTCCCTGATCCCTGATCACTAGGTCTACTCTTAGGGGAGTATTGTCAATGTAGTACTTTTCTGGGGTCTTCCCAAAGGATACAGCAGTTTACTATCAAATGGGCAGTTGGACTCTGTGCGAGTCACAGTAATCCAAATCAACTCATTTGGTAGAATCGGAAGAACGAATGCAAAAATGTAGAAATGTACAACAGCGAATACAATGCAGCATTTGCTGTTGTGACTTTCTACATTTTCATGCAGATCGCACTATAGTGGGGATCAGAAAATGTACCCTTTCCCTGACTATAGTGCGATCTCAGAGTTTGTATATCTAAGTAGTAGAGGGTGTGGGGGGTGCAGGCAGGCTTGCCCCCCTGCAAACATGTTCTTCACTGTGTGTTACACAGTAATTCCATTTGCAGAAGTATGGTGAATGTTCAAATTTTGCCAAATTCAAACATTCACCACTTCCGCTTTTGACTTTTTTGTTGTTCGCTGCAGTGGATCTTCATTTATACGGTTCATGCAAATGAAAATTCACTTGCAGTTAGAATGACAAAATGATAGTAAACCAATACTACTATGCATTTCTTGGCATTGACTTTTAGACCGTGGCCCTGGCACCAGTTATTGATGTCTCAGGCCTTCTTGGAGGGTATTTTTGTCTTTAGGGGGATTCTTATGACTGCACCCAGTTTGCAATCATCTGCAAACTTGGTCAGCCAGTGGACCTTGACATTGGCCTTGGCCTCATAGAAATAGATGTCAAAAAGGAGCGGCCTCAGCACCTTTTGTAGAGGTAGACTCCCCTATTCTAACTATTTCTGTCCAGTCTGTGACTGTTTTTCCCTCATCCATTGCTTTGTTGGCCTTCTGGAAGAAGTCCATCAGGTTGAGCAGCCATGACCCGCCCTTCATGAAACCAAAGTGGGTTGGGTCCAATGACTAAAGGTTTCCTATGTCATAGTTTATTAGTCAAATTTATGAATCTGTAGTTACCCTGGCCTGTAGATGGCCTGCCTTGTGCACAAGGAATAACAGCTACAGTCCTCCATTCATTTGGCACAAACCTGTCTGGAGGCTACATTTAAACTGTAATTCTAGTGGTCCTGATAGGTCCTGGTTCATGCTATTAAGGAAGCATCCTGTGGTATTATTGGGGCCTATGAATGCAGTGTTCTTGGTCTTGGACAGTGCTTTGAAGATCTGCTCCCTAGTGATGGGTGAGTTATGGTTGAGGATATTATGAGGATATTTTTGTAGGGGTATCTGGGGAGAAGTGACTAGTAACATTGGAGCTAAATCTCTTGGCAGCTAGATCTGATGTACCTTCTGACTCACTATAGGTGGCTCCATTTACAATTAGTTCTGCACATTTCTGTGTATGTATTGCCTTTGAGGCTATGGACACAGCTGAAGAAAGCCTAGTAATTGTCATTGGCCTGAGAGGCTATTTTTACCTCAAACTTCAATTTTGTAGACTTGATTAGCCCCCTACCTTGCTTGTTTAGATTGATGTGGGCGTTGCTGGACATGCACTTTGAAATTTTTGTCACGATTTTCTTGTTTTCTTTTTGCTTATACAACCTACTGTTGTTGGGATTTCAATAAGTAGCTTGTTTTTTAAGTTTGTCATGTGCTTTTTCTGGGTAAGTACAGTTGCCTCAATGCAGCTATTAAGACGATTGCATATGGTTGCCATGAACAATTATGCATAAGTAGTGGTGCTGCGAATTTTACCAGGGTATCACTTGATAACAGGAAGTTAATTCCTAAAAGTATCAGGGTTTGCTGGGGTCCCATATTTAATTTTTATTTTTATTTATTTATTTATTTATTTTACATTTGTTGACCGGGATAGTACGACTGGATGCATGTCCATTTTCAGCGGAGGCCCGGGGAGAAAAGCTCCAAGGGTAAGCAGATACAGCATTACATAGTACCAGCATTACATATTACAAACAGACTATTTACAGAGATTACATAAGTAAGCAGGTTAAACAAGTTCCACAGGTTACAGTTAATCCTGAGTGCAAGTCAGGATTAAATTAAATTACACAGTAAACTGGTTAACAGATTTTTACACATTCTAGAGAGAGTTAGCCAGGCTTGATACATTGACATAGCCAGTTAATTATTTCAATGGAGACAGCTTTATGATCCAACCTGACCAGTGAAGGTATTACACTGGGTGAGGGGTTTCACATTCTCTCATGTTTGTGAGGACCAGGTCAGGGATGTTTGTGTTCCTATTGGGTATACAGACTATCTGATTCAGGGTGTTTGTGTTAATAAAATCCAGGAATCTTATGGGTTTTCTGGGTCATAGAGGGGGACCTATAGCTTGCAAGGATATGGAATGAGACTTTGTCTACAGTAATTTCAACATGGAGAAGCTCAAGCATGTCATATTGTTTGACAAGTCTTGAGGTGTGTTGGTTTTTTGATGAAAACTGGGACACCATCACCTTTTGTTCCTTACCGTGCAGTAACTGATCTGAATGTGTGGAAGGCATTGTAACTTTGCACTGCCACATGCTCAACATGGCTGTAATCCATGTGTCAATAACTGCACAAGTGTCTATATTCTCCAGAGTAAGAAGAGCTTGCAGGGACTGGAGTTTAGACTCCTGGCACACTGAGCAGTAATATCTTTAGATATTTTTGGGTTGGGTTTTCTATGTCAGAAGGTTTAAAAGATTGGCAATGCCTAAACAAGGCACTATGGGGGTGGACAAGGTTTTAACCAATCTTTGAAAGCTTGGAGGTGTTAGATGCAGACCATCCATGGCTAAGCAGCACGGTCTTCCAACCATATCCTTCCATGCTGACAAATATTGCACCCCTTCTAATGACACTAAAATCTAAACCAATTATTAAAGTCAATTATTTTCTGATCATATTGTGGCATCAGCCTTGGGAAAGGTAGAATGCTGCTTGATGCTGGGTTATGCCAGCCTTGGATACATAGTCTAAGAGCTTCATTATGTCTTTTTTTCATATATTCCAGGGAGGTACATCTCAAGTCATTTACATTCACATGAACTATGACTGAGTCATACTGATACTTGTGGTTCAACAACCTGAGTGTATGTATGACCTCTCTGATCCTGGCCCCCAATAGGTAACTGACCGACTCTCTCCTTATTCAGTCTTTAGGGTGGGCCATCAGTGTAACTCATAATGGAATGCCCTATAACCAAAATTTCGGGTTATGTTGCTGGTTTGCCTTACAAGCTTTGAAGCTGAGATGCCATGTGATATGACTGCATGTGTTGTTGTGGGTGTTGTTTTGGTAGAGTGCATTTGGGGTTGCTGAGAATTTCTGTTGTAGGTGCAATGTCTTGGAGGTCTTTGGAGTCTAGGAAGATTACATTTTAGAGATTCAGCAAGTGTGGGTCTTTGTGTCTGGTCCATACCATGTGTTGTAGGTGTAGTGTGTATATTTCTGTCAACCTTTTTGGTATTATAAGTTAATGCCAGAATGGTTGGAAAACTAAATTTCTAAGGGATGGAAATCAGGGAATATTAGCATCAAGACAGACAGGAAAGGATGATGGATAAAGCAAAGAGGGATCAGTGACAGTAACAGGAGTTGGGTAAAAAGAATAAAAGACAAGTGGGATGCAGAATAGAGAGGGAGACAGAAGAAAAGGAAGCACGTTAGTAGGAGAAGAGACATAAGAGAATATAATGTTATAATATGGGAGATAACACATCACTTAATAATAATTGAAACTAAAAGTGAAGTGACTAAACAATATTACACAATGTAGTACTCCATGCATTCTGCATAATGTAAGATGTTGCGTATGGTTGAATATTGTACTATGACTGGGCAAAGGTTTGTGTTGTTTAACATATGTGAATTCAATAAAATGACTTAGAGAAAATCAGAAAAAATGTATTATTTTCACAAAAATCTAAACTATATGATAGAACAGTAGCCTTTCTAGTCCTGCAACTAAAGAGAATGCCATTGCTTTCAAGCTATCCTGATGTCTAGTAACATAAAACGAGACATGAGCCAGATTAGGAAATCTTACACTTAGTCAAAATTGAGCATGTGTGGTTAAGTCCAAGGATTTATAGCTGGCTTCAATTATAAGTGAATATTAAAGAAAAAAACACAGCAGGCAGACATAACCAAAACCACCATAAAAACAATCACTGTGAATTCCGTGGTGTTTTTTTTTTTTTTTTCCTTTTGTCAAAGTGATTGCTATTTCCCTTATGGTCCAGTTTCTTGTACAGTGGGTTGTAAAGTACAACTGAAATCTGGAAATATTCCAGTATAAACCAAGAAGAAAAGTCACAGTGTGGAGGGTGTAAAGTTCACTCCTTAAAATATGTTATGTACAAAGTTCACTAATAAAACACAAACTGTGAAATATGTGCTATAAAATACTAAAATGGAAAAGAGTAGGTTGAGTTAGAAATGGAATATCCTTTACTGAAACCATTCCATTTTTAACTCAACTGTTGACTACCTACTATTTTCTATTTTATTATTTTATAGTACATATTTTAAATGTTAATTTTTATTAGTGAAGTAGATACATAACATATTTCAAGGAGTGAACTTCACACCCTTCAAACTGCAAATTTTCTTCTTGGTTGTTTTTGACCAAGTAGAGGTCGCATACTGGGTTTTCTGAGATTTCATGGGATACCACGGATTTTTCTTTTTTGAAAAATTCCAGTATCAAACCGGTATATTTATAGGCACACCACTGGTGCATTTCGCAAGCTAAGTAATTTCTTGTCTCAACTTCAGACAAAATATACTATTTTCTTGATATACCAGATGCCAAGTATCCCTGTTGTACCATCTCTGAACCTAGATTATCTCTATGTGTTATTTTACAGGTTTAATGCAAATGACATGATAATATTACCAATATGATCTCACAAAATCGCCTCCTTTGTCACTGGTACCCTTAATAACTAACATCACTGCATGCTTTGAAACTATTCAGCTAGGGTGTACTAATCTACAGACTAAAACTTGCTTTATATACTGTTCAAATGTTCTTGTTTGACACTGCAATAAACCTGATGGCGTTATTAACAAATATATTCCTGTTTGATTCTTACATTCTAAAACCAGATTGTTATGAATGAGTCGCATAGTGTTTCTTTTTAATTCAGCTTGCTTGAGAAAATCTCTCTCTCTCCCTCAACTTTGTTAACATGCTTGAAATGAAACTCATGTAGTTTTAGTTTATGTTAAGTATGTGTGACTGGTATTAGCTAAGCTGTTGTTGAGATGTTTAGTCTGTTGCACTGATATGTGAGATATTTCTGATTACTTACTGCAATCCTGCCTCTATGCATCTTCTGTTTAACAGGTATTTAGCCTGGTTTGATATGTAAGCACTGACATGTACTGCAGACATTCTCAGTTTCAAATCAGTGCTGTCTCTGCCTCTCCTCAAGGTTTTTCCGTAAAAGACATGGAAAAGCTTGCATGATAACTACCTACTTCCTAAAATTGTGCACATATAATTCTTCAACAACTTGTCCCGAATTTAAAGTAAAACACCAGTAAGACAGCAAACACACTTACTGCTATCTCAGTCTAACCCTTACATTGTTCATAGGTTTATACTAGGCTAATGGCCACCATGGTCTTTATAATCCTATCCATGTCCTATCTGAATTTGTAAGTGAGTATATGTTATGTTTCCCAGTGCTGGGAAATTCTGAAAGTACAGCCAAAGGACACACATCATGGATGGATTTGTGTTACTACCAGCAGTGTTAACTAATTATGAGTAATCCAAATAGTATTCCTGGAGGTTGTGCAGTTAAAAGGTACACAGCATAGCGGTCTGTATGCCCCTAGCTCTTGAAAGTAAGAAAGGTAGCTTTCAAATCCCAAGATATGGAAGCTTTAAGTGTGGCCAGAGCCAAACTGAACAAAGGTATCAAAGAGGTGAAAATATCCTATGGCAGAAAAATCCAAAGTCACTTCAGGGACCAGAAGGATACCAGGCAACTATGGAAGGGAATTCAAATCGTCACCAACTACAAGCTAACATCAGCTTCATGTGATGTTAGCATCGAGTTTCTGAACCAAGTGATCAAATTCTTCAGTAGATTTGATGCTGACAATAAAACAACAGCATGCAGAATCCTTAAAGACAAGGATGCAGTGGTGCTGAGCTTCAATACAATCGATGTCACCAGAACCCTAAAACATGTCGACTTGAGGAAAGCAGCAGGCCCTGACAACATCATGGACAGGGTGCTAAGGGAATGTTTGATGGAATTGGCTCCAGTACTCACTGACCTCTTCAACACCTCACTCCATCTAGCCGGTGTTCCGAAATACTTCAAGGAGATGACTATCATTCCTCTAACCAAGAAACCACAGCCAACAACTCTGAATGACTACTGACCAGTTGCTTTAACCTTGGTGGTAATGAAGTACCTGGAGAGGCTGTTCAAAGATCATATAGCCTCAGTCTTACCTATGAGCTGGACACACTGCAATTCGGATACAGGACAAACCACAGTACAGGGAATGCCATCTCACTAGCTCTCCATGAAACACTGAACCACTTAGAAGGCAAAAACTGCTAGGCAAGACTGCTATTCATCGATTTCAGTTCTGCCTTCAACACCATCATCCCTCAGAATCTGACATTGAAACTACTTCAACTGGGCATAGACTGTCATTTATGCAGTTGGATTCTGAGCTTCCTTACTGAAAGGCCTCAAAAGGTTCATGTGGGAGACAACAGCTCTGGAAGTATCATCCTGAACACAAGAGTACCACAGGGGTATATCTTAAGCCCTCTACTTTTCACTCTGCTGACACATGACTGCATGGCCACACATGTGATGAATAGAATCATCAAACTCTCAGATGACACCACTGTTATAGGCCTGGTCAAAGACAGAGAGGACGAGGCCTACAGGAAAGAGATTGATCAACTACTGGTCTGGTGTGACAGCAACAATCTAGCACTGAATGTCAGCAAGACAAAGGAGCTGATTGTTGATTTAAGAAGATCTCAAGTACCACACAAACCTGTAGTGATGAAAGGGTTGACAGTGGGAAGGGTCAAGAGTACAAAGTTCTTGGGTGCTCATATCACAGAGAACTTATCCTGGTCAGTCCATGTATCCAGCACAGTCAAAAAAGCTCAGCAATGCCTGCACTTTCTAAGGAAACTTAGGAAGGGAAAATTACCAAGCTCCATACTTCAGACCTTTTATAGAGGCACCATTGAAAGTGTCCTGGCTAACAGTCTGGTATGAGAGCTGTAACAATCAGGATCAGAAGGCTCGCAAGAGAGTTGTAAGGTTGGTAGAAAGAATCACTGGCACCTCCTTTACACCTCTGGAAGATCGACACAAATGCCGGTGCATCGACAGGGCCAAAAAGATTTCCAGTGATCCAACACATCCTCCCAATGGTCTGTACACTCACCTGTCCTCAGGCAGGAGATGCAGAAGCCTGCATTGTAAGACCACCAAACTAAAAAACTGTTTATTTCCGCTCTCCATTAGACTGTTGAACTCTTGGGAAAAATGGACTGTGACGTCTGTTACATAACTAGCCTATCAAGGGGCTTATTTTATGGATGTACAATAACTAAGTGCAATACTAAGGTAGCTCACCAACACACTG
Organism: Protopterus annectens; assembly: GCF_019279795.1. Lineage (NCBI taxonomy): Eukaryota > Metazoa > Chordata > Ceratodontiformes > Protopteridae > Protopterus > Protopterus annectens. Next base: position 1,673,586,579 of record NC_056732.1, on the reverse strand, counting down.
AAGGACTGTAAAGTGCAATATGCAAACTGTGCAATAATTCAGTCATTTCATAAATATGCTGCTAATGTTTCAATTTTACTTTGACAATATTACCTTTATATTGTTTCTTGTCTTCCTTGTCTCATGTTCTGGGATGGGTGTGGGTCACTGTTGTCCTACTTTACTTACAAATTGCTGCTTATTAAAATTCTACTGTGATATTTTATTAATTTTTCTCTGTCTATATGTGCAACTGTTTCCTGCATTGAGAATGAAGCATTGTAATTTCATTCAGCTACACTGCTGTGTAGTTCTGGATGACAATAAAGTTTTCTTTGACTAGTCGTGGTTCATCTGACTGAGGAAGGTTGAGGATGTGAGGGAATGGTGAACTGCACAGCATCCTGTGAGATGCTAGCAGTAGTTTGTACAACAGCTGGGAATGTCAGTAATGTGAGGAAGGGTGAACTGCAAACCAGTCCGTGTACCCCTAGCAGTTGGTCATCCACCACTGAGGAATTTTGAGAATGTGGAGGAAGACTAAACAGCACAGCAGTCTCAGAGACACTAGCAACTGTTCATCCAGCCCTGGGGAATGCTGAGAATGGTACAACATAACAGCCTATGTGCTTAGTAGTGGTTCATTTAACACTGTGGAATATTGACCATGTAGGAAAAGGCTGCACAGAATAGCAGCGTGTGTGTCCTGTATAGATGCGGTGCCTAGAGTTTTTAAGCAGTGGATGCAAAGACATTAAAGAGAGATAAAATGAAGGCTTTTTTCACTGCAGCTGTACAACAGTAAAGTTAATATATTTAAGAAAGTCAATGTAGAGGTAAAGCCACAATAGAGGGCAGGAACTCCCTGCAAAAAGCAGTTTAAGAGTAGTAACTTGCAGCTTTGACAGTTGTGCCATTTGACAAGTTTGCATCATTGAATTTACTGCCAGTGGATAATCTGTTGTATTCTCATATTGAAGCCAGTGCTTCTGCTGTTAGGGTTATAATATTACTGATATTATTGCATGTATAATTGATCATTTAGTTAGCAGCCTTTCAGGTTTTATACCCTGCAGTCTATTGCATATTATTGTTTGACACAGGAACAAACTCTTCTAGCAGACAGCTCTCATTCCTTAGTTCATTTAAAGAATCAGAGACCCTTTCCCATAATAAGGATGTCAAG